>NC_056731.1:1126753476-1127053476 GCF_019279795.1 Protopterus annectens | reverse complement strand
AACTGGAGACGTGTTCTTTAAGATAATTATGTTCTAATGAATTAATTATGTGTTAATTAGTGTTTGTGATGAGTATAAATGAAATTCTTATGGTGAATGTGTTATTCCAAAAAGGTGTTTTTCACCGAGGCGCTAGAATAAAGAAAGGATTATTACTAAGCGGTTTGTGTTCCATTCGCAGCAGAAAGAGTCTTGCCTTCTTGTTCACACCTGGTTAGAGTTTCTTTCACTTTTGGCCTGAACAAGGACGAGCTGTTAAAAAGGGCATTAATAAAGGAAGACTTACAGGGCTCAGCAAAGTCGCATATGCACATCCAGGAATGCCTCCTTAAGGAGATTCCTTTACCCGCTGCCCTACTCGCTCAATCGGCCACATAGGATACAAGTCAAATGGAGGAGTTTACTATGGAATTTAAGGTGGAAAGCTGGAAGGTCACTTTGACACCCCCACAGCTGTAGAACCTTGAAGGCCATCTTCCTAGCTCCTTCAGGAGATCCATCTGAAGCCTAGTGAAATGGGTCAAGTAGTTCAGCGATCTAAGGGTAAAAGCCACTGACGAAAACATATGCTTTCTGTACGTGTCCATCATACGAGATTCTTTATTCAGCGGATGGAGAGATGTGGAATTCTCAGACAATTCCTTTTTGGTTGCTGCCGCCACCACCATAGCATCTACCGGGACACATTTGGATTGAAATTCTTTATCAGATGGTGCTGTAATGAATTTGTTCAGCCTCCTCAGAACAGGTTCCACACATTCTGGGAAGCCCCATGCCTTTCGACTAACTACATTTAGAAGTTGATCGAAAGGCAGTGTCACCCAAGAGGTGGAGGGGCAAGACTCAAAAGCCTCCAGGTACACAGACTCATCCTCAGAAGGGTTAAGGGGCTTCCAGCCACCTCTATGCCTAAGGATCTCTAGGATGTCCGCAAAAGAGACATCCTCAGAGGGTGACCGTAGGGACCCTTCTGAATCATCTATGTCCATGTCTGAAGTGATAGACTCGTCAGGGGAGTCTAGATGTTTCCTCTTACAAGTTCTCTTCCGAAGGACCTGTTCAGAGGGATACTCGGGGGAGGTTTCAGAAGGGATGGGTACATCCAATGGGATATCCTGGGAACTAGGGTCTCCCTGCTTGTGGGGGAGAGATGGTAAGGAGGCAGAGTCTGACACTTTTGGAAGAAGAGTGTTTGGATCCGACAGCGGAGTTGTCTGGCATAACAGCACTCTCCTCATGACCTTGAAGGCACCACAACCCTGCTTCGAGGGAGCCTTTGGTCCTGAAGAGCCAGGAAACTGCCCCCGAACCAAGGATGTGGGCTCCAATGCGATGAAGGCACCGAGCTCACCTGCACAGAGGCCCTGAGAGGTAGATTTGGATCTGACAAAAATCCAACCCGACTCTCCTCTCCGGACCCAATGGGAGACAGTTGGCTCTTAGACCCCTCAAAAGATGATGGCACCGAAGAGGTCAGAGCAGAAGTCGGAACCAAAGAACCAGGAGCAGGTCTTGGGCCCGACGGTTCCACTACAATCAAATCCAAGCACTCCGGTTCCGAAGCCACTCGGGTCAGGAGAGGAATCGAAGAAGGGATAGTGACAGTTGTTGGTTCCAATTCATTTTGGGCTGGATTTAAAAGAATCTTGGCTAGCACCGGTGTCCGTAACAGCCTCTTGACCACCCGCTCCACATAGTCATCCGGCAGACTCTGGGAAGACCGAGAGGACAGGGTCAAGGACTTGATACTTCCAGCCAATAACTGTAAAATAGGTAACTGCAAGACTGACAAGACCAGCTCCAGAACTGGGGACCGGCTCCGACTGACTCTTGCTCGGCTCCAAAATAACTGGAGTAACCGAAGTCGCCTTTTCGGGGCCGAAAGCCTTCGGGTCCATAGATGTGTCAGCCTGTTTCTTCTATGGCTCCGCGGCTGGAGCCAAAGAAAAAGCTCTTATGAGACTTGTTTGATTTTGGAGATTGAGAAGCTTTTGGAGAACTCTGTTTGCCTTCCAGTGTCTCAGGAAAAGGAACTTTCAACAATCCCCTGACTATTAACTAGATTTTCTCTCCAATAAAACCCTGGAGCTAAAAGCATGGCAAATTGAGCATGAATCCTGTAAATGTACAGCACACACAGCTAGTGTGCCATCTGTCAAGGACATTTTTTTGGCTACAAGAATCGCACTTTTTGAAGCCTGACTGCTTCGTTTCCTTATTATCCTTCGACATTATACCAACAAAGACAAAAAACACTATCAAAGGCTACTACTATGAAATATCAAGTACTACTTTTTATAAACAACCACACAAGAAGTAGGGAAAAGGGGACTAGATTTTTTTTATATATATACACAATCGTACAAAAGTAAATGGAAACTAGAGGAGAAGTCTCCAACTTAAACGACAATCTCCTCTAGCCAGAGGAGAAGTCTCTAACTTAAATGACTCCTTGAGAGAAAGGGGGGAAAAAAAGGAAAGGGAGCCCTCTAATTTAAATGGGCTAAAGGGACAAGCCCTCTAACTCAAACGGGCTTCTTGAAGAGAGAGAAGAAAAATTTTACTTCAGAGTATAACGGGATAGGCAAATAACCAAAGGCCTAGCGAAAGTGACGGCCAGCAACAACACAATCCAAAAACAAAACACAAACAGATTAACCACAACGGTCTAACCCTAAGCAAACAGTATTTCCACAACAGCAGTCTTTATACAAGAAAAAAAAAAGAAAATAGCAGTATAATTAGCAAAAATAGATTCCACTTAGCCTGAGCCTAGTAGGAAGCACCCGATTTAGTTTAGCAGCAAACGAGATCTGGGTAATCGCCATAAACATGATGGGATAGGTTTTTTTGCCTCAAGCCAGAAGTAGCTCTCAAACTTTAGTATAGGCAGAGTCGGAACCGATACTTGTTTCCGAACCCAACCAGCAAGAATGAAGGCGAGATAGGACAACATAACATTCTTTTTTTTTTTTTATTATTATTTTTACTGAACCAAAAACTTTAGAAAATGTAACATACTTTCAAGAAAGAGATGAGAAGAAACAACTACGTAAGAACCTGATAGACATTAGTTTGTGCAAGAAAACTAAAATATGAAATATAAATTCAAAAGAACTGTCATGTATAACAGGTGGGAGTAAGCTTTTTGTTCTAATGGCTACTCTGTCAATATTAATATGGAATATAAACAATCTTACAGGTGTAGAGAAAAAGAAATAGCACTGAATTACAACAAAGGATACTGAATTACATTAAGACATGTAGAGTGTAAACAGAAACAGATACATATGGGTAGAAAGGAGCATGTGAACTTGACAGAGAAAGGGTGTCATGGTGGACATTCAGCAGAATATCAGGGACAAAGGGAAGGGGAAGAAGTAATAATAATGACTGCTAGAGAGGCTCCAATAGTGACAGAAGAGAAAAAACACAATAACGGTATATGTCTAGTAGTACAGTGTTAACTGGCTGGGGAAGAGGATTATATTGATGTGTACTTACATTCCACTTAAAACTAT
Source organism: Protopterus annectens (assembly GCF_019279795.1). Classification (NCBI taxonomy): domain Eukaryota; kingdom Metazoa; phylum Chordata; order Ceratodontiformes; family Protopteridae; genus Protopterus; species Protopterus annectens. The sequence continues at coordinate 1,127,049,955 of NC_056731.1, read as the reverse complement.
AATAGAGTTTATGAAAATTTGAGGACAGATTAAGTTTTTAGTATTAAACATTACTTATTGGTGGGGATGAGAACCCAATCTGCAAAGGTGAGAATGTATCAGAAAGACCTAGAAGGGAAATACAAGAGGATAGATTTCTGAAGAAGAATAGAATACTTGACATGAAGATATGAATTCAGTAGCAGGAACTCAGTACTGACATCTTCCCCAAGGAACAATAAGTGGACTACACTGGACAGAAATTATATTTCACAACAGCACAGGTATTTAATTTAAAGCTTTGAGACTCATCCAATAACTACTTCAGATCATGTACCATATAAGCAAAAATAAAAATGAAGGCAATGAAGTAAAAATTAGATACTCGCACTTCCCTACTTATATGTTAAAAACAGAAGAACCTAGTCATGGGTAGTGGAAATGATTCAAGAGCTACTACGGAAGATAGAAACTTCTTCAACAGGGAAAGCTAATAAATGGGATAAAATGAAGTTGAAAAACATTGCAAAAATAACAGACACAAAAATAGAGAAAGATATGGGAAAGCAGCAACATGAATTATTTAGAGGAGTTGGTAAATGTTGAAGTACTGCAAAAAGGGAATCTCACAGATCAAAGGGAGGGGCAACTGCAGAGTGTTAAAGGGAAAATAAGAGAGTACTTGGATAATATGCTGAAGTTTAGAAAGACTGACGTTAAGAAATTTGTGTTTTTTTTAAATAACTCCAGAATACCAAACATTTAGCTCAACAACTTGGGCAATAGAAAGTGTAAGGGGTTTTCAACAAACAGATGGCCTGTGACAAGAAAAATAACGAGAGATCCTATGGAGGTATTAGATCTTTTTTTGGAAATTTTATGAAAAACTGTATACAGCAGAGGAATTGAGAAACTAAGAAAAGGCAAACATGGAACTATTTATGGATGACTTAATTATGCCAAGGTTAAAGGAAGATTAGGCTCAACAATTAATAAATAAGATAAGAAAAGAAGATAAAAATGGTAATACACAACCAACAGGGAGATCTTCAGGAACGCATTGCATTCCTGTGGGCATTTGGAAGTTAAGAGGGAAGAAAGAGGTACAAATCTGAAAGGTTTCAGTTAGCAATATTTAAAAAAAAAGTTCAGTACCAGCAACTTCGCAGAAAGCTGTGGAGAAGGCATTACCCTAAAGCAGAAATTACTCTTCTGACTTGGCTACATATAAATCCATTTCAATTTTAAACCACAATTATAAATTGCAAAATTTATTTATTTTTATTTATTACATTTGCTTACTGAGTAATGTCCGACTGGGCCAGTAGCCCATTTTCAGTGGAGACCCATGGAGAAAAGCTCCATCAAATAGTTAACACAACAGTGGACAACATACAGTACGCGAATACAGCAGTTATGACATACAGTGTAAAAATACAGCAGAGAATCATATATAGTGTACAAGTACAGAAGTAATTGTGCAAAACTTATATACAGTTAAATTAATAAGATGATTGAAACAATTTTTTATTGTAGTAGAGAGAAGCTAAAACTTGCTGTCTCATAGTTAGGAGGTTGGAGAACAGAAACAAACTGAGAAGTAAAGCTTCCTGTCTCATGACAGGATCTATCTAGGTATGCTTCAGGGTTCGTATGGCAGGAGTCAGACACAATATACTGTTATGCTTAATCGGGAACTGTGCAGGAGGATAACCAGTGATTTAATCAGGTGCTCTTTTAACAGTAGTGTGAATTTGTGACTGTCTGGATTTTTAGGATGTGTTGGGGTAAACAGTTCCAGGTTTTGGCTGCTTTGTTAGAACAGAGGGAGTCTCCACAGTAGTTGTGGGACTTTGTTATCTTTAGGATTCATTTATCAGAGGATCTAGGGGACCTATTGTTTATGGTGGGTTGAACTAGGTCAATGAGAGCAGGGCAGTTACTGGGTTTATGGACGATATTGTGGGCAATGGTTACTTAGTCGACAGTTAATAGGTTGAGGAGTTCGATCCAGTTGAGTTGGTGAAGGACAGAACAGTGACAAAATTTATGTGGTACATTAATGGCAAACTTGGCTGTTTTGTTGTAGCAGGCCTCTACATTGTTCAGGTCAGATTTGCGCAGGTTGGTAAAGATTTGGGAGCAGTAAAGGAGTGTGGATAGTAGGTGGGATCTGGCAGTGGATAGTCTGGCATTATTGGTTAAGTATGGTTTGGCCCTATAAAGGGAGCCAAGTTTTATATGGACATTTTTGTTTAATTGTTATAGCTATGTGTTTATGAAACATTAGATAGTAGTCTATTATTACACCTAGAGGCTTAGGTTTGATTGACAGTTCAATTTTTGTACCATTAGAGGAGTAGATGGTGAGAGGGGTTAAATTATTTTTAGCTTTTGTAGTACTGAAGACCATTAGTTTTTTTGGGTTCAGTATGAGCTGGTGATTGGGCAGGAAGTTTTCTATGTCTTGGAGAGCTTTTTGCGTTTCTCCTGTAGTTCCTGAGGTGAGTGGGCAGAGCAGATGAGAGAGGCATAATCTGCACATTGAATGATAGGGGCTAGTTGAGTGGAGATACTGAGGGTGTTGGTAAATATAATGAAGAGGAGAGGTCCAAGGATGGATCCTTGGGTCACTCCAACAGAGATAGGGAGAAGCGGGGGGGGGGGGGGGGAGTTTGTTTTCCCATTTGGTAGACTGCTGGCAATTGGAAAGACAGCTGTGAAATCAATTCGGGGATGACATACTGAGGTGAGTCTATATCATGAGATCGACATCTTAAAATCTCGACTCTCAGTTCGACAGAAACAAACTCCAACTTTCCCGAACGGCCAAATCACCGATTTCTTTTTCCAACGGAAAGAAATCTGTTGGCCAAACACCAATGCCACACAAAAACAAACATATTTAAGTGGGGGGCTTCGCCCCTCATACCCCCCAACGTGAAGGGCTGTGCCCCCCACACCCCCCTAACTAAATATACTAACTCCGAAACCACACTACAGTCAGGGAAAGGGCAGGTATAACAGAACGGCAAACAGATTTCTTTCCGTTGGAAAGAAATCAGTGATTTGGCCATTTGGGAAAGTTGGAGTTCGACATTTTCGTATCGAACAAATGAGAGTCGACATTTTAAGATGTCAATCTCGTGATATAGACCCTACTGTGGTTATAGGTAGCTAGTTTGTCGAGAAGAATTTGGTTGGATACTGTACCAAAAGCTTTGGACATATCAAGGAAAACTGATGACACAAGTTGGTGTTCATTTATGTGTTGGTGAAAAGTACAGTATTGGTACTATGTTTTGGTCAGAAGCTGTGTTGTGAGTTGGACAAGAGGTTGTTTTTAAGGAAGAAGTCAAGGTGTTTATGGTAAATGCATGCACTTTTCTAATATTTTGGCTACGGGAGAGAGAATGGCAATGGGTCAATAGCTTGTGAAATCTGTAGCGGGGCCTCCTTTGTGTAGGGGAATGATATGTGACATTTTCCATAGGAGTGGAATGTATTGTTCAGAGATGGAGCAGTTGATAAGTATTGATACAGGATAGGAGATGGAAATGGCCAGCCAGTTTTAGGAATTCATTGGGCACTTGATCGGCTGCAAGAGTACAGGGTTTTAATTTGGTTAGGAGCTTTTTCATCTAGTTGGTTTGTATGGGCATAATGGGAAAGAGTTAGGGCTAGCTACAGTAGAGGTGGATACTGTTAGCGGTGTGTTAGAGGAAGGTTATTGAATTGATAAAGTGAGAATTGAACGGAGATGCTGTACATTCTGAAGAATTATTTGTGGATGGAACAGGTATTGAGGGTTTACTAGGGCTTAGGAGATGATTAATTCTTTGCCAAAATTTCTGGGGGGGGTTCTGAAAGTTTTTGTTGGCATGTTTGGAAGTATAATTTTTCTGTCGTTATTTTTTTTTTTGGCTTGATTTCTTAGCTGCTGATATTTGGAGAGGATGTCTCTATTTTTGGTATTTTGGCAAAGAGCCAAGGCCTTATATCCCTTTGTCTGAGGAGAAGTTTGGTGTCTTTTTTTTAGCCACGGTAGTTTGGTTTTGGTACAAATTTTCCTTATGGGAGCTAGGGAATTTAATACATTGAGGAATGTGCTGTTGAAGTATTGTACTGCTAGGTCTAACTGGAGGAATTTTAAAGGTGACCAGTCACATTGGTAAAGCAGTGATTTAAATATATCAGTGGGAGAATATTTTTTGCTGCGGATGTGTTTGAATATGATGTTGGATGTGCGAGTCAGTTTCCTGAAAAGAAAGGTTGTGGAGTGGTCGCTAAGAGCATCCGGAAGGCAACCTGCTTAGTAGCCTAGGTTGGATTTGTTAGTCTAGTATTGCTTGTTTTTTGGAATGTTTATTGATATGTGTGGGGGTGTTAATGGTTTGGGAAAAATTATAGAGGTTGATAAAGTTGGAGGGGTTATCTGAGAACCATGTAAGCCAGTCAAGGTTGAAGTCGCTTAGGACGATTGTTTCTGGATTGAAGTTATTAGATGCCCAGCAGAGGAGGTTTTATATGATGGATAGGTTGTTACTGGGGGTAAAGCAGGTAGCAATGATTATTATAGTTTTGTAGGAACTGATTTCCAGGTGTGTGGTTAATATTTCCACGATGGAAAGGTCAGGGGGAGTGCAGTTTAGTTGGACTAATTTGAGGGAGTCTTTACACATGATAGTAAGGCCTCCACCCAGTTTGTTTAATCTATCATGCCTAACAATGCTATAGCTATTGGTTAGAATTTTATCTTTTACATGGTGCTTTAGCCAGGTCTCAGTTATGACAGCTATGTCTGGAGAGTAGAGGGCTAGGGCAGCATGGAATTCATTTACTTTGTTTTATAATGCTTCTGTGGTTGAAATTAGTAATGAGTTGGTCAGACTTACTAGCTTTGGGAAGTGGGGGGCAAAGATGATGCCAAAATGACATGGATAAGTGTTTTGTGGTGGCAAGGCAATCCATAGCAGAAGCAATGGATGATAATTAAGAGTTGAAGGGATTTATCTAGTAGGGGAAGACGGCAAAGAGTTAAATGGAATAAGAGTACTTTCCCCAGGATTACCTGATTTGAAAGGATATGGCTACAGTTAAGGCTCATATACACAATTCAAGCAGGTGGTTATAATTCAAAGCAGAAAGCAATGATAATGAAATGGGGGGGGGGGGTGTTATGAAATAGAAAGAGTAAGATTCTGGATGCGGGTCATTATGGACAGTAACAATCACAGAGAATATTATATTTATAAAGTAGCAGAAAGTATTCCAAGAACTAAGGCAACAAGGAAATGGAAAAAGGAAATTTTACCAATAGGGATGACTGCAGGTAGGAGGTATAGGGAATAGGCAACAATGGCCTTGAATTTGCTGGCAGAAATTACTGGAAGAACCAATATACTTGGAGGAAATAACTAGGGAGGGAAAAGATAAACAAAACAAAACAAAAAAATAGGATGACGCTAAGTAGAAGTTTGGTCTGCAGATTACACACTGCCTTCCCTCCCAGGGATTGATAACAGAGTACAGGCAAACAAAGGGAGTTGAGGGTGCTGTGTGAAAGATAAACTCTAGTAATGTTTACAGTTGAGTCTAGAACGGAAGCTGATGTTAAAAAGGGCATGTGAAATATACTGTATGGTAACTCTTAATAGTCAATCAAACAAGGTCAGAAAATATTAGAAAAAGAGACGGGAAAGGCAATTTACAAATGAACAATGCAAGGCTCCCAATTATGCAACAAATTCCAGAAGGTTTACGATTTTTGCACGGAAGTGTTGGCAAAGGCATGTTATACTCAAAGATAACCAACAAATTCTTCCTCAGGTAAAAAGCATATGATGGAAGTGTGATGGAAAAAGAGAGAGGGTGAAGTAATTGAGAATATGTTTTTGAGAATATAAATTCCCTGCAGAGTACTTTGACGGAAATGTTGGGGGAAGAAATGGTTATTAACTAGGGAAATTACAATTTTGAGCTGGGACACAGCATCTAGTAAGGCCTAATTAAAGAAAACTGTCTGAAAAAAAGCAATTTCTAGAAAAAATGGAAATAAGAGATATAAACCAATGCTAATTAAAGTACTGAATATTAAGGAGCTAAAAGAACTGAAGGTGGGATACGTGGGATGTTTACAGAAGGGAAAGAACAAATTTCAAACAAATAAACGGAATTTGTGAGAGCAATACATTCAGAAAAAAATTCAATGGGAGGAGTAAGGTTTATGGGAAGGCAGGAATAAGCAATTTATGTAATGCTGGAGTGAATTAAAACTGATAAAAAAACATGTATACTGCAAGACAATAACAATGGAAATGTTGGTTTTCTGTTAACATACGTTTACTCATTACAGTTTAAAATGTGATGAAAAGAAAACATGCATTTTGCATGATAACAGAAATGCTGGTTTTCTTTTCTATTAATGTATGTGTACTCACGTTACCATTTAAAATGTGATGATTTACTAGAGATTAAAAAAAAAACTGAATGGTGGATGGTCTCTTTCCACCCAAACAATGTTTACAGAAATCACCAATGCAACTTACCATGACAAGGTTGACTAGTGAGACAGCATTCAAGCTGACACTCCACAGCCACATGACTCCAAACATATTGACAACAATCATTGCAATAGTAATGCAGACCATTACAGCAGACCAGAATTCAAAGCCAAGTAGTACTGCAGTCACCACAAATATCGCCACCAAGGACAGGCCCAAATGAAAGATTGTGTCATGTATGATGGTCAGATACTGTTCGTAAAACACATAAAATACACTGTAGGAAAGGAAAACAAATAATTGGTAACAAATCAGTAAAAAACAGAGCTACATAAAAAAAAATTCACATTTTCAGTTTCCTACACAATTTTGCAATGTATTACATAAGTTATGAATTTCACCAATTTCTGTGAAAAAGTAACCAAAGAAAGTACAGTTTTGTACCTACCATAAATGTAGATGTCCGATAGGCATGCATCTGCAGTCCTTACAAATGGGTTGTCCTGTCGTCAGGCAGCCCTTCGGTCGGCCGGATTCCAAAGTCTGGGTCTGGCCTCGGCTGGTGTCGCACTTCACCCGACGTCATAGCGGCAGTTCTTCGGGTATAAAGGCATCAGCCGACGCCATTTTCCTCAGTGTTTCTTGCCCCAGATGCCAGGTGCCCTCTAGGAAGGCTAAATTTGGATAAATGCAAATGGTTCCAAATAGTAGAGAGCAAACAAAAAATAAGCATGTATGTACATATATACAAACAAATACACCATAATAGATTCCCCAGCTAGCTATAAGATGGGCAAATACCCTACGAGTACCACAGAGGCCAAGGAGGGTGGGTAATCCTGACTGCAGATGCATGCCTATCGGACATCTACATTTATGGTAGGTACAAAACTGTACTATGTCCTTCAAGGATGCATCTGCAGTCCTTACAAATGGGTAGAATACCATAGCCAAACTGGGGGAGGAGGAGAAATTAGATTATGGTGTAGTTAAGATCCCTTGCAAAACAGCAGTGGCAAAACCTGCTCGGGATCTGGAGTATAAAGGTAAATTATAATGCTTAGCAAATGTATGCACGGGGCTCCAAGTAGCAGCCTCTAAAATGTCTTTGGTAGCCACTCCTCGTAAGAAAGCTGTGGTAGTGGCTGTAGCCCTTGTAGAGTGAGGCCTGATGTTTTCTGGAGTTTTCTTCCCATGGTAGGAGTAACAAAATCTAATGCAATTTCCTATCCACTTAGAGATTGTCTGTTTTGAAATTGCTTTTCCTTCCATTCCTGTCGCATATGCTACCAGTAGCTGGTCAGTCTTTCTATTGCTCTTGGTCCTGTCCAGGTAGTACCGTAATTGTCTATGTACATCCAAGGTATGCAACAGTCTTTCTCCCCTGTTCTGTGGGTTGGGGAAGAATGTAGGTAGGTGGATAGCTTGATTTAAAGATACCCTGGAGACCACCTTTGGCATAAAGGTAGGATTAGTTCTCACGGACACTCTATCTTGATGGAAGATCAGGAAGGGCTGTACTGCCATTAATGCCTGTAGCTCAGATACCATTCTTGCTGAAGTGATTGCAAGCAGGAAAGCAGTTTTCCATGATAAGTACTGTAATTCTGCTGTTGCTGCTGGCTCGAAAGGAGGGAGTGCCAACTTTTCTAGCACAAAGTTCAAGTCCCATGCTGGCAATGGTGGCTTCCTAGGTGGCTTTACATTTTTAATCCCTCTCAGAAACTGCCTGAGCAGAGGATGTGAGAAGACTGGAGGATCCAAGATGTATTCTGCTGAAATAGCTGATGCATGAATCTTAATGGAAGAATAGGACAGGCCGCTGTGGAAGAGCTCTGCCAAGTATTCCAGGATGTTAGCTATGTTTACCAGTGACACAATCTCTCCTTTTACAGTACTCCAAATGGGATATCTTTTCCATTTTGCTGAATAATTTTTTCTTGTTGAGGGTCTGCGAGCCTCCAAGATAATGTCTTTAACCCTTTGAGATAAATCTGGGTTATTTGGTCTTATGCAATGTTCCAGGCAGCCAGCTGCAGTGTTTTCAGGATTGGATGCAGAGTTTTGAAGTTGTTCTGTGTGAACAGCAAGGGAACTAGGGGCAGAGGCCATATTTGTTCCCGAAACATGCTCCTCAGTAATGGGTACCAATGTTGCCTTGGCCAAACTGGAGCTATCAGGATGATCCTTGGACGTTCTTCTTTGATCTTCAATAGCACCTTGTGCATCAAAGGAAGAGGTTGGAATGCATATGCTGTCAGGTTTTTCCAACTGAAAGGTAGGGAGTCCACTTTCCAAGCAAGTGGGTGGTACGTCCTTGTGCAGAATTTTTTCAGTTGGTGATTGTGTGGGGATGCGAATAAGTCTATTTCTGGTAGTCCCCATTTCCCTGTAATGGTTTTGAAGATGTCTGGATGCAGCATCCATTCGTGGGCATCCGTGGTAGTTCTGCTTAGGATGTCTGCTAGTATATTTTCTTTTCCTGGCACAAAAATTGCTTGAAGCTGAATGTTGAAGCTCAGTGCCACATTCCAGAGGTCCATTGCCATCCGCATAGAGGGTACGAATGTGTGCCTCCCTGTTTGTTGATGTACCACATAACTGTGGTGTTGTCCGTCCTTATCCGCAGTTGACCCTGTCGAAGAAATGGTCTGAATGCCTGAATTGCCAGTTTTACTGCCAGCATTTCCTTTTGATTTATGTGTAGGTGCAGCTGGTCTTGAGTCCATTAGCCTTGTATGCACTTGTCCAGCATGTGCGCCCCCCAACCGAGGTCTGAGGCGTCTGTTGTGATGGTCTGGCTTGGTTGAGTGCTGTGGAAGGGCAGTCCCTTGTTTGATTGACAGGCCTGAGCCCACCATTGGAATTCTTGATTTAGGCATGGAATTATTGGAATCTGGGTTTCTAGGCTGTGCTTGTGCTGAGACCATAAATTCCTTAGTTACCACTGTAACTTCCTCATATGTAGTCTGACATGTGGAATCAGTATTATGCAGGATGCCATGTAACCGAGAGCTTGCAGGACCTTTCTTGCTGTTAGCTGGTTCTGCTTTGTTAATGCCATGAAGTAGAAAGGGAGTTGCTCCTGTTTTTCTACTGTCAGGAATGCCATTTGTTTTGATGTGTCCAAATCTGCACCCAAGAAGGTTATCCTTTGGGATGGTATCAGCCTTGACTTTTTTATATTGACTGTGTATCCCAGGGCTTGTAGTAGATGAATGACCCTTTCCAAATCTTTTGTTAATTTGTTTTTGTTGTCCGCTTGTAACAGGCAGTCGTCCAGGTAAGGATAAATTTGAATTCCCTGAAGCCTGCAATGAGCAATTACTGATGCCAGGCATTTCGTGAATACTCTGGGCAGTAGATAAGCCAAAGGGCAATGCTGAGAATTGATAATGCTCTGATCCTGCAAGAAATCTGAGGTATCTTCTGCAATTTGGTCGTATGGGGACGTGCAGGTATGCCTCCTTGAGATCTAGAGTTACCAGCCAAGACTCCTTGCCCAGCATGGGAAGAAGCTGCTGTAGGGTCAGCATTTTGAATTTTGGAACAATGAGGTATGTGTTTAAAGCGGACAGGTCGAGAATAAGTCTCCATTGGTTTTCTTTTCTTGGTACCAGGAAGAGTCTGGAGTAAAATCCTTGTCCTTGTTCCATAGATGGTACCCTTTCTATAGCTCTCATCCTTAGTAAGTGAGTTATTTGTTCTAGAGCTTCTGTCTTCTGATTTGGAGGTAGGTTTGGCATTCCTCTCTTCCTTGGTAGAGTATGGAAGTGAAACCTGTAACCTTGGTCTATTGTCTGTAAAATCCATTTGTCTCCTGTGATGTAATGCCAGTTTACTGAAAATAAGGCTAGCTTCCCGCCTAAGGGTGCTTCTAGTTGTTCCCTGGTAGGCGGTGCCAGAGCCAAGTCACTGTGATTGTCCTGTGGAAGTGGTGGTGGCTGGATCTGTGGCTGTACCTCGCTGGTTGTTAGCCTGCCACTGACGGCCCCCGTAGGCACCTCTGGATTGGCCCCTGCCTCTTGAGCGCCTATTCCTGCCTCTCTGAGCTTTGGAGGTGTCTGGAAAGGACCAATTCTTGGAAGGCCAGTTCCTGCTAAACCTTGGAGGCTGGACCTGCAAGAAATCCTTGACTGTCTGGACAGATTTTGCTTTCTCTTCCACCTTCTTCAGCACCTGCTGTGCAGGGGAGCCAAACAAATTGAGCTTATCCATGGGAGCATCTAAGAGCTTTGATTTAACATGGTCTGGTAAGGACTGCTCTTTCAACCATGCATGTCTTCTGATCACTGTGCCAGTCATGGCTGATCTAAAGGAAGCCTCCAGTGCATCATAGCCGCATTTTAAGGAATGATTACTGACCTGCTGAATGTTATGTACCATTTCCTGTACAGATTTTTTGTCTAATGTTTCATCCGAGGACAGTTTAGTCAATTGGTCTAACATAAATTCCTGATACTGAATCATGTGGAATTGACAGTTCAAGGCCCTAGCTGAAAGAGTAGCAGAAGTATAAACTTTTTTACCCCATCTCTCTAAGGCCCTAGATTCCCTTTCAGAGGGGAGGGGGTTTTTGGTAGAAGAAGCTGCTACAGCCTTGGGTCCCTGGGAGATAGTTTCGGGATCTGCAAAAGGGGCCTTATACAAATGATAATGTGTGTCCGGAACCCTGTAGTACCTATCGGGCTTAGCAGGGGCCGGAGGAAGAGAATCAGGAGCAGTACAAGCATCATTAAAAGCATCATCCACAACAGTAAGCACTGGAGGAATGGCTAAAGGCCTATGCTGTGGCAAATGCAAAAAGGTTCTAAGCCTTTTCCTCGAGTCTGAAAAATCCTGGCCCTGCCACTGAAATTGTTCCCTCATAGCATGCAAGGTTTCCCCAAAAGAAAATTCCTCAGGCGGAGAGGCAGAAGGAATGGAGTCTTCTGCATCAGAGTCCTCATAAGGAGAAAAGGGGCCCTCTGGAGGGTTTGAATTATCTGACTCATCAGAGGAGCCATCCGAAGAAACTGGCTCAGGGGGCTCTACTCTAGTCCTCTTCTCTGGAGGTGGGTGAGAGGCCCTGTCTGGATGTGGTTGGGATCCCCGGATCAAAGAAATGAGATCCTCTGCTAGACTAAGCATTTGTGAACTGGAACTAGGCCTGTGAGAGGGGGTCTTAGCAGGCACAGATTTGGTAGTTTTTGCTGCTTTAGCCCTGGCAAAGGCCTTAATAGACATGGATGCAGAAGGCCTAGCAGCTCCACGTGCAGGGGTAGAAATATCCAAAGGGGTAGTATCAGATAAATCCTGCGAACCTGCAAGAGCAGGTGGGATTTCAGTAGCAGATTCAGCCAGGCTGGAAGAGGCCTCGGTAAGTGGTAAGCTTTCGGCCAAAGGAAGAACCGTGGACTCGGTTTCAGCCGAAACAGAGACACTCGCGGTTGGCTTAACCGCGGTTTCAGCCGAAACCGCGGACCGCGAGTGTCGGTCCTTTTCCTTGCGTTTTTTAGAAATTTGCATAGTCGGAGTATCCGACGGCATAATGTAAGCAAAATCGGAGCCGAAAAACTCTTCAGCAAATTCCGACCGACGTCTAAGCGTCCGTCGGTTGAAAGAAGCACAGGCTAGACAAGCTGCTACGTCGTGGTCTGGGCCTAAACAAGGTAAGCAGTAAGAGTGGAAATCTTTATGAGGTATTTGTTTCCCACAAGTTAAACAGTTATTCACTTTTTCTGACATCAGCTGAGGCAAGAAAGAGTCCCCAACGGGGTACTTAGCTTTTTAGAAGTCTTCGGTACTTGTAGTAGTAATCTCTGGTTCTGACCGACCGGCACTTGCAAACAGCTTCTGCTTCGGGTGCCACGCGGCAAGAAAGACTGAGGAAAATGGCGTCGGCTGATGCCTTTATACCAGAAGAACTGCCGCTATGACGTCGGGTGAAGTGCGACACCAGCCGAGGCCAGACCCAGACTTTGGAATCCGGCCAACCGAAGGGCTGCCTGACGACAGGACAACCCATTTGTAAGGACTGCAGATGCATCCTTGAAGGACATCTGCTTAAATACATTTACTGTAATATGGAAAAAGTTCTGTAAAAATGCATAAACAACTCAGTACACCAAGATGAGTTGAAGAGCCAACTAATTCTTCATACCGATTCTTTTACCATTTTTCTTAGTAACGTAGATAGGCTCCCAAATTACTCTGCATAAATTTTGTTCAGTTTTTCCACATACAGAAAGAATCGCAAATCATACAGGATGCTAGGTACACTACACCCTCACTACTGCAATCACGTCTACCGCCTATATGGAATTATGTGGTAACCAGCAACCATTATACATGGAGCATCATTACTGAAACCACACAATTTACAAGAGCCACAAGGATGGTGTGGTGTATCCATCAGAGACAGAGTCCCAGTGCTACTTTCTCATTAATCGCTAAATTCCTGCCTTCTTTCAAACTTCACTCATCCTTCTCTTGAACATTACTGTGCATGTATTGTTCCAGCAAATTCTGTGCATTTCTAAGTAATTTATTCCTTCGCTTTTCTATTTATCTTGATTATAATCCTTCAATTACAGTCGGTTTAGATTTTGATTTGTTTTTTTATTTCTAACTTTCTAGAAATTGCTTTTTTGGCAGCCAGCAGCATTAAACTTCGTAATGTCTAGGCAAATCAGATTTTGTGTCCCAGCCCAAAAGAATAATTTCCTTAAATACAGTAATTTGTTCACCCAACATTTCTGACACAGTACTGTAGGGATTTTTTTTTTAAATTGGTCAAGTCATTATACTCCAAAACAACAGGTTTCCAGTTACTTCTCTCTTTCCCCCTCACACCTTAAAGCAACTGCCATCTACCCAAGGAAAAATTCTTTGAAGTCTGCTTGGGGTATAAAATTCATATGCAAACACTTCCAAGATAAAAATCTAAACCTCCTACATGATGATGTTAGCTCATAAGGCAAAAATAAAAACAGACCTGACTCTGGGCTACACTGATGTCAAAGCGTTTTATCGAGTCTGCCTGATGGATGTGTGTGTACACGTACATGGGTATACACACACAAGCTATACATGTATGTGTGTGTATAAATTATATATATATATATATATATATATATATATATAAATAGACACACACACATACATACACACACAAACACACTTGTGCACCCTCGCTGTCAATCAAGCATTTAACTGAATAAGGGGAAACAAATCTGTAGAGGGGCAATGACCAGAATTGCATTTAATGGCAATGTGTCATACAGGGCTAATAATCAGAACAGGAAACAAACAGCCTTGGATTTTTGCTATTAAAGAAAACTAGTTGCAACAACCTATTGATTGCTTACTGGGTCATGCATGAGGTACTGCTTTCTTTGTCAATAGTTCCTTTAAGTATAAAATGACTGACCTGATGTCTACAGAAATAGCTAAGAAAGTGGTTTGTGTAGGAATTTTACAGCACAGTTTTGAAATATTTCCAAACTCACAACTTGCTACAACTTCTAACAGCAGCAACACAAACATGTTTTTCGCAACACAGTGCTTTTTCTCTTTCTTTCTTCTAGTTCACCCCCTTCTGAGGATCACATACAAAAAAGCAGCACTTAAGAAACTATCCCTACTTTTTCTGCCAGCAAATGATTTGGGAGTCCATCCACATACCATTTTTGCCTTTTTCTTTCTTTAAAATGCATCACAGTATCTGATTATACCATATGGTTCAAAGCAATAAAACTAGTGAGAGGATAAGACAGATTATACCATGACCCTCCCATTAATATTCCAAAACGTGCAAGCTGATTGGCCAGCGTGCACGTTGTAAATCGACTTATACTAATGGAAAAAGGTCTGGTCGCCCGGACTTTTTCCATTAGTATAAGTGTTTTTATAAAACACTGTCTCGCTATGTTAAGAGTTTAACATAGCGACACAGGTTTAAAAAAAGCAACGGAGAGGAGATCTCCGTTGCTATTTTTAAAGCTGTCTCGCTATGTTAAACTCCTTTAACATAGCGACACAGTAAGTAATAACGGAGATCTTGCTTTCTCCGTTGCTTTTTTTTTTTAAACCTGTCTCGCTATGTTAAATAGGTTTAACATAGCGAGACAGCTTTAAAATGAGCAACGGAGATCTCCGTTGCTTATTTTAAAGCTGTCTCGCTATGTTAAACCCATCTAACATAGCGAGACAGGTTTAAAAAAAAAAGCAACGGAGAAAGCAAGATCTCCATTGCTTTTTACTGTTTCTCTATGTTAAATGGGTTTAACATACTCCGTTGCTTATTTAAAAGCTGTCTCGCTATGTTAAACCCATTTAACATAGCAAAACAGTAAAAAGCAACTGAGATCTTGCTTTCGGCCACAGCTCTGATGTACTGCGCAGGCATGCGCAGTACATCAGAACTGCCGCGGATGCCAGACAGCTGCGGAAGGGCAGCAAAGAGGCATTATACAATGCCATTATTTAAGAAAAGTAATGGTTTCTTTTCTTAAATAATGTCATAGTATAATAGCAATAACCCACTTCTGGGTGTGGGTAATGCAGGATTTACCCACGGTTGTCTTTGTTTGGCCGCCTCGGGACCAAACCACGTCAACCGTGGGTAAATCCCACATTATCCACACCCAGGCGTGGGTTATTGCTATAAAAGCCAACACCTACAGCTGAAATTGAGTGAAGGAGGGGTATGTGCAAACAAATATCTTTACAATCTTTATAAATGCAAACAATTTCTGTTTCTAATTTAAACAAGAAAAGGACCACAATGATTGTTTTATCAAAGTAATTATGAAATTAACAAAAATCAAGGGAAGATGTCAAAAACCTCAGACATCATCTACAACAAATACTCATTCAGTAAAGGTGTTCAAATGAAAAAAAATGAAAACCGTAAACCAAGGTACTGCCATTCTGAAATAAAAAAGACAGCATGTTGATAGAAATGGAAAGATAAGTGTTAAATTATGATAACATCTGCAGAGTGGGAAGAACTCTTTCCTGAAAAATAACGCTTAGTGTAGTGATCCTCAGCATACCACCTTTGGGAAGAAAAAAAAGTTATGTACTCACCATAACGTTCTATGTTTGTTGTCCTTGATCTCGCCTTTCTTCTTGCTGATTGGGTTTGGAGCCAATCCTCAGCTCCAACTCAGCCATATACTATAGCTTGAGAGCTTTTACTGGCTCGAAGCTAGCCCCTATCCCAGCCTGCCTAGTGGTAATTACCCAGATCTCGTTTGTGATAACCCAACACTAGACCATATAAATAGACAAGAGATATACTCTACTTTACATATTCGATGACACCTACACATAAAGGTGTGACCACTCCACAATAGTAATAGTAGTAAGACTGAGACTAACCAAAAGATATGGTATAAAGGAAACCCAGCCAGTATAACCAATAAAATAAGGGATTCCTCTTGATCCTCTAGGAAGGGGGAAGGAGGGTGCAAGAAGGAAGGCGAGATCAAGGACAACAAACATGGAACGTTATGGTGAGTACATAACTTCTTTATGTTATGTTGTCCATATCTCGTCTTCATTCTTGCTGATTGGGACAGTGTCCCCAGCACCTGATTCTTGGGTGGCTCACTGGAAAAAACTCTTCAGGACCGTGGAACCAAAGGATGCCCTGTTCCGGGAGGCCGCATCTACTTTGTAATGAGTGATAAAGATATCAGGATAAGCCCATGTAGCTGCTGCACAGATCAAATCCAAAGGCAATCTGGCTTGAAAGGCAATAGAGGTAGACAAGGCCCTCGTTGAGTGCCCTTTAATCTTCCCTGGAAGTTTTTGAATACACAACTCAGAATGTTTTATAGTGTCTGAAAGCCACTTTGATAAAGTCAGCTTTGCGACCGCACAACTTCTTTTATTGTCCGCAAAGGATATGAACAATTGGTCAGATTTTCTAAAGTCTTTGGTCTTGTGTAAATAGAAACATAACTGTCTATGAACATCCAATTGATGAAGCTTATACTCTGCCTTGTTGCCATAATTGGGGAAGAACACAAGAAGCTCTATGGATTGATTCAAATTGTAGTCATACTGTGGGTAAGGAGGAGGGTTTGGTTCTGAGAGAAATCTGATCTTTATGGAAAAATCAAGTAAGGGGGACGAATAGATAAGGCCTATAATTCTGAAACCCTTCTAGCTGAGGTAATTGCAACCAAGAAAAAGGTCTTCCAAGTCAGAAATTTGAGCAGATAAGAAGCAGATGTTTTGAAGGGAGGAAGAATCACAGCATCTAAAACTAAATTTAGATTCCAGGGGTGGAGAGGTTCTCTTATCGGAGATCTTAATAGGTAGCACTTCTTAGGAATGCCTTGTATAACCTATGGGACATGACATTGGAACCCATTTCTCCCATATGGAAATTAAAAATGGCAGCTAATTGCACTCTGACAGTAGCTACAGCTGCTCCTTGGTCAAAGGTTTCAGCAAGAAATTCAAGAATCTTTGAAATGGGAGCAGTGAAGGGATCAACCTGATTTTTGCCTGCCCAACAAGAGAACCTCTTCCATTTACTAGCATAAACTCTCCTAGTAGTGGGCTTATGGGAGGAAATCAAAATGTGATGAACTCCTGGAGAAACATCAGGAAGCCTGGCTATGACCGGAAGTGGAGAAACCAAGCTGTGAGCTTGAGAATTTGAATGGAAGGATGGAAAGCCCCCGACTGATGCCTCCAATGATCTGGCACTGGGCCCAAGATCCAAGGCTCCCCTTGCAGATGAGGCCAAAGGAATGGGAACCATATCTGACTGGGTCAGTAAGGGGCAATGAGGATTAACCTACAACCCAACGACTGTGCTTTCTGAAGAATCTTGGGGATCAGGGGAAAAGGTGGAAAGGCGTAAAGCAGTCCCAGGGGCCAATCGTGGACAAGTGCGTCCCTGGGGGACTGTCACGGTGGTGGGACTAGGGCAAAGTAGCTGCTGCATTTGTTGTTGAGGTGGGTGGCAAATAGATCGCAGCATGGCTGGCCCCATTTGCGAAAAATCAAGTCCACAACTTCCTGCTACAGTGACCACTCGTGGGGCATCAGGATAGCCCGGCTGAGCTTGTCCACTATCATGTTGGATTTCCCCGGGATGTGCATTACAACCAGAAAGCATTGGGAAGACATTCCCCATTGCCAAATGCGTACAGCCTCTCAACAAAAGGGGTAAGACCTGGTTCCACCCTGTTTGTTGCTGCACCATACTACCAACATATTGCCTGTCTGAATTGCTATAGTTCCTGTACGTAGAGAGTCCTGAAGTGCATGCAATGCCAGAAGCACTGCTCTCACCTCCAGGACATTGATGTGCAAGTGGTACTTGTGTTCCTGCCAAGTCCCTTGAACAGTCTGTCCCAGATAATACCCCCCCCCCCAATCTGGGAAGCATCTGTGGTCACTGTGGCTACTGGTTGGGGGGATAGAAATGGTCTGCTTGTTATCACCATAGGGGAGTGAAGCCACCACTCGAGACCCCTTTTGCATGATTCAGTGCTCAGAATCTGATGTGAGATGGGTAAACCCTGGAATGACCATTGTGCAAATAGAAACCATTGTAGAATTCTCATGTGGAAGTGAGCCATAGGGACCAGAGTGATTGCTGCCGCCATAGAACCCACGACCTTGAGGACAAATCTTGCTTGAATTCTCTTTTGTGCTAACAGCATGACAACTTGGGGACAGATTGTTAATACTCTTTCTTGAGGCAGCTTTGCTATCATGGCCCTTGTGTCTAAATCTGACCCTATAAACGTAATATGTTGACAAGGCAACAAGGCAGATTTTTCATAGTTTATGGTGATCCCAAGTTGAGAACAAAAGTGGATTGTGTATTCTCTTGCCCTGATTAGTTGATGCTCGGTGGTGGCAGTAAGGAGCCAATCGTCTAGATATGGAAACACCCAGAATCCTTAAACCTCAGGTGAGTCACAACTACTGCCATGCATTTGGTGAACACCCTGGGGGCTGTGGTGAGACCAAAGGACAGAACTCTGAACTGATAGTGACTGGCTCCCAGCCAGAGATATCTCTTTGACCGTCTGTCCATTTTTATGTGGTAGTACGCATCCTGGAGATCGACAGAGCACATCCAATTGCCCTGTCCCAGAAAGGGAAGAATGGACTGCAGTGTTACCATCCAAACTTTGTTTTCTTGACTGACTTGTTCAGCCTACTGAGATCTGAAATGGGTCTACAGTCCCCGGTTTTCTTTGGAACTAAAAAGAATCTTGAGTAAGTTCCGGATCCGCTTTGGTCTGCGGGGACTTCCTGGATGACTGTTTTTCTTAGCAACTTTGAACCTCTAGATTTGCTTGATCCCGAAGACTGGGTGGAACACCTGGTATGGAGTACTGTCTTTTTGACAGGGGAAGTAGAGAGAAGGGGATACTGTAACCACTGAATATTATGGATAGTACCCATGTATCTTCTGTGATTGTCTGCCAGGCTTTTGGTTACAAGGATAATCTTCCCCCGACTGTCTCCGGAGTCGGACAGTCAAACCTCCCTTCAGGAGTGCTGGAAGGGCCTAACAGAGAAGGTATCTCCGTTGTCCTGATTCTGCGGACCCCCTGCCGTGGGGTCAGTGTCTTCTGTTATTTGCCCCTCTGCCCCTGGGGGAAAAATCTCCATGTGCATCAGGCGAAGCTCCCTGAGATTTCCGGAACCACATTTTTCCCACTCTTCTGGCCTTTAGGATAGGGCCTAGATGGAGCAGAAAAATGTACTCCCATGGCAGAGAGAGTTTTGCCATCCTGTTCACACCTGGTAAGAGTCTTTTTTTACCGGATGCCCGAACAGGGAAGAGCCATCAAAGGGGGCATTGGTAAAGAAAGACTTGAAGGACTCCACAAAATGACAAAGGCGCATCCAGAAGGGTCTGCGTAAGGCTACCCCTGCTCGCCCCATCGGCTGCACAAAAAATGAAGTTAAGGTCACAAGCTGAGAAGCTGCCTTGTCCTAAGTTCCCGCAACTGTAGGAACCTATAAGGTATCTCCTAACTCCTTCAGGAGATCCCTTCGAAGCCTTGTAAAGGGGGGGCAAACAGTTCAGTGACCTGAGTGCAAAAGTCACTGAAGAAAACATACGCTTCCCGTAACTGTCCATCGTATGAGACTATATGGCAGATGGACAGATGAAAAAGTTTCCGATAATTCCTTCTTGGTGGCTGCTGCCACCACCATAGCATCAATGGGAACACCTTTAGATAAGAAAAGCCTGTCTTCAGGGGCTGTAATAAATTTATCTGGCCTCCGCAGAACTGATTCCATCATGTCTGCAGAGCTCCAAGCCTTCAGACTCACTACGTGCAATAGTGAGTCGAAAGGAGGAGATAACCAAGAGGTGGAGGGTCAGGCACCAAATGCATCCAGGTACATTGACTTGTCTCCAGAAGGAGCTAGGGACTTCCAGTCACCCTTCTGTCTAAGGATTTCTAAGATGTCTGAAAAAGAGACATCTTCAGAGGGGGGCCATAGGGACCATTCTGAGTCATCCAAGTCTGTGTCTGATGTCAGACTCAGGGGAGTCCATATGCTTCCTCTTCAAGTACTCTTCCAAGGGACCTCCTCCGAAGGATGCTCAGGGGAGGTTTCGGATGAGGTGGGATCACCCAATGGGGCGTCCTTGAGCATGGGTTCCCTACACTTGGGGCAGAGGGGAGGTTCGGAGGTGGACACCGGCACCGAAGGCAAAGGAGCCAATGGAGCCACGGGTGGAGCTGTCTCAGCAGACAGCACGCTCATCACCTGCAGCTCCAAAGAAGCAGGAAACTTCCTCCAAACCGAGGGTGATGGAGCTTCGGCACAGGTCAGTTTGGCTCCTACATCGGCCTTGGAGCCAAGAGGGAGAGTACAGTCAGACAAGGGTCCAATGATGCTCCCCCCCTTGGAGTCAATGAGGGAGCATCGGTTCCCAGATCCCTCGATAGAAGGGGGTATTGAGGAGATTGAATAGGTAGTCAGAACCGAAAGACCAGAGGAGGTTACTGGAACAGACTGTTCCACCACTACGACTTCCATACACTCCGGCTCTGAACTCAGAGGAGTTGAGGTGGAATCAAGACAGGGGGAACCACTTCCACCTGGGATGGGCCTGAAAGTATTTTGGCTAATGCTGGTGTCCTAAGAAGCCTCTTTACCACCCTCTCCACATCATAATCTGAGAGGCTCCTGGATGACTGAGAGGAATGGGTTGAAGACTGGTGACTGCCCGCCACAGATTGTAATAATGAAGACTGGTGCAGACCCCACCAGTTCCAAGGCAGAAGACCTGGAACACTTGTGACCTTACTGGCTCCAAAAACACAGATGGAGCCGTAGGCGTGGATGTCTTGTCAGAACTGAAAGTTGGGTCTGACTTAGCTTGTGGCATGTCCTTAGATGGGTCTGAACTCAGAGCTGAAGAGGATGAAGGCTTGACTTTGTCCGATTTTTTTGCTGGCTGAGTCCCCTCCATGGCAGCATTAAAGGGGCCCTTCAGGAACCATCTCAAGATTAATTTGTTTCTTCTCTCCTGCAGGACTCGTGAACTAAAAGCATGGCAGATAGAGCACAAGTCCTGCAGGTGAACAGGTCCTAAACAATATATGCAACTCGTGTGCCCATCTGTAGGGGACATCTTTTGGCAGCACGAGTCGCATTTCTTGAAACCCGACGGTTGAGACCTTGGCAGTATCCTTGGACATAAGAGAACAGCACTATGTCTAAGGCTATAGACTACTAAAAAGAAGACTATACAGTAACACTATTAACAGCACTAAGAAAGCTAGACAATAACAGACAAAAAAAAAAATATATATATATATATATATATATATATATATATATATATATATATATTTATATTTTTTTTTAACAAACAGGAAAACCAGAAAAGGGGAGCGCCTCTAAGTTAAACGGCAAACTCCCCACCTAAGGAGAGCCTCTAACTTAAACAGCAACTCCTTAGAAGTTAAAAAGGCAAGGAAAGGAAGAAGAACTTTCTAATTTGAACAGGTTTGAAAGAGGGGAAAGGCTAGAGAGAAAAAGCGGCTAATCTACACAAAAGCAAATCACTCAGACTGGATAAGGATAGACAGAAATACGAAGGACAACTACAGTTAACAAAACAGATAAGCTAAACTAGAACATTTTGTTCAAAAATAAAATAAGAGAAACAAACACTTAGCCTGAGCCAGTATCCGCAATCACGACACTGCAAGCGGCAAACGAGATCTGGGAAAACTACTGCTAGGCATGCTGGGATAGGGACTAGCCTCAAGGCAGTAAAAGCTCTCGAGCTATAGTATACGGCCAAGTCAGAGCAGAGGATCGGCTCCGAACCCAATCATCAAGAACGAAGGCAAGATATGGGCAACATAACATCTGATACCCAAGTAAGCACAGATATACAGAAAAACATCTACTCATTAGCAGTACATAAGCTACATTTCTTCTGAAAATATAGAAATGAAGTATTTAACCTGTAGAAATGCAATTTAAGAACTAATACTTCAGATTATCAAAATATATCCAAATTAATTTACCTTAAAAATTCAGAAAAAACAAGCCCCACTAACTTGACTTTTGGACAAAAATAAATAAATAAATAAAAACTAGTTATTGGTCAGCATTTTAATTTTCTGTTGAAAAAAACATAATAAATTTAAAAGCACAGCAAAACCATTGCAAACTTTAATGGAAGTCTCAATTTTTGAACCTACCTGTATGGAAACACACGATATCCGTTTTCTACTACTCGCAGTGATTTAGTGATGTTGGCTGCTAAATTCCTGGCATTCCGCATAGCAGTGATGTAGTCAGTGGAGGTCTGCAGTATTGTATGGTATGTCATGAAATAAGTGGCCCCTACAGAAGTATCATTGGAAACCAAGTTGACTGCAGAGCTGTAAGCTGCATGCCCTCTGTGCACAGAAAGTAAACAACTATTAAACTTGTGCAGCAGTCTCTAAAAAAACAATTAAGCCATTGATCAATTCAGACAGTGTTTCTGTACTACAAATATAGAAATGTTATTTACAGTGGAACAGTGAAGGTAGCAGCAGTATGGCCGAAGTTTGAATAACCGGCCGTGGGTAAAATAATGGAATATAGCAATAACCCACGCCTGGGTGTGGGTAATGCTGGATTTACCCACGGTTGGCGTGGTTTGGTCCCGAGGGCGAAGCCCGAGGGACCAAACAAAGCCAACCGTGGGTAAATACAGCATTACCCACACCCAGGCGTGGGTTATTGCTATTATACCATGACATTATTTAAGAAAAGAAATTAGAAGTTATGTACTCACCATAACGTTCCATCTGAGTAGGTGACTTCATTCGGATGCAACCTGTGGGTATCGGATCCGACCTCAGATCCGAGCCGGCATTTCAAAAGCTTAGGCTCCGAGCTCCTAGCTCCTCCCTCTTACCCATAACCCCTTGCCAAGTCCTAACTGACCTCAGATTGAGTTTGCCTCAAAATACTGACTACAGTACACCAAAAAAGCATAAAAACTCGCTCTATAAAGGCCAGGGGGATGGAGGGGGGGATGGTTGCATCCGAATGAAGTCACCTACTCAGATGGAACGTTATGGTGAGTACATAACTTCTAAATCTGAAGTAGGCAGACTTCATTCGTCTGCAACCTGTGGGACAGAGTCCCCAGCTACCTGAATCTTGGGCGGCCGTCATGGAAGGATGTTTCGGAGCACCGCTGAGCCAAAGGATGCCCTTCCCCTGGAAACAACATCCACCTTATAATGAGAAATAAAAGTATGAGGCGAGGCCCAAGTAGCTGCCGCGCAGATATCATCCAATGAAACACGGGACTTGAAGGCGGCTGAGGTGGAAACTGCCCTAGTAGAATGAGCCGTAACCCTCTGAGGAGCAGGTCTACCTAAAGTGTCATAAGCCTGCAGAATACAATTAGCGATCCACTTAGATAGCGTGACTTTAGACACTGCTTTACCCAGAGCAAATTTAGCAAAGGAGACGAACAGCTGATCTGATTTCCTGTGACCAGCTGTTCTGTGAATATAAAAACGTAATTGTCTATGAACATCCAAGGAATGCAATTTGTATTCTCCTTTGTTTGAGTACTTGGGGAAAAACACAGGTAAATTGATTGATTGGTTAATATTAGATTCAGAAGAGACCTTCGGAAGAAAAGATGGATTGGTCCTGAGGCACACCCTATCAGGGAAGAAAGAAAGGTAAGGCGGCTTGACGCATAGAGCCTGAAGCTCAGACACTCTTCTGGCTGAAGTGATAGCTACCAAGAAGGCAGTTTTCCAGGAAAGGTACTTTAGATCTGTAGAAGCTGCAGGCTCGAAAGGAGGAGCAGTAAGGGCTTGCAGTACTAACAACAAGTCCCAAGGTGGAACAATCTCCTTGACTGGAGGTCTCAACAAAAAAATTCCTTTGAGAAAGGTTTTGCATAATTTCGCCGTCATGAGGGGAGCTGCCTCATGACCAATGTGATAATGCGAGATAGCTGCCAATTGCACCTTAATCGTGGAAGAACTTGCCCCCTGATGAAAGAGGTCTGTTAAAAAATCTAGCACCGCTGACATAGGTGCCGAGAAAGGATCGAAGGTTCTCTGAACCGCCCAAATAGAGAATCTTTTCCATTTACTCCGATAAACCTGCCTGGTGGAAGGTTTATGAGCTGCCACTAAGATGGCCTTGACCGGTGATGAGATACCGGGAGTCCTAATCAAGGATGGAACTGGAGCAGCCAAGCTGTCAATTTCAGGGTGCGCAGATTGGGAATCGCAATTCCCAGAGGGTGGGAGATGAGATCCGGAATCGGATCCAGAATCCAGGGTGGATTGATTTTGTGAGACCATACGAAGGGAAACCAGGGTTGACGAGGCCAGAACGGGGCAATGAGAATCATTTTGCTCCCCAAACTGTTGGCTTTCTGCAGAAGCCTCTGCATCAGAGGTAGTGGAGGGTAGGCATAAAGGAGACCAGGAGGCCAAGCATGCACCAGAGCGTCTCTCGGGAATTCCCCTGGTGGGGGAAGCAGAGCGAAGAAATTGTCGCATTTGGCGTTTGAGGGAGAGGCAAAAAGATCGCAACAGGGTTGCCCCCAAACGGCAAAAATCTTCTTTGCTACCTGAGGCTTGAGAGACCACTCGTGAGGAGAAAGAATGGTGCGACTGAGCTTGTCCGCAAGGATGTTGGATTTTCCCGGAATGTGCGTTGCTACCAGAAAGCGTTTGGTGGAAATTGCCCATTCCCAGACTCTCATGGCCTCTCGACAAAGGGGGTAAGACCTGGTTCCTCCTTGTTTGTTGATGTACCAGACTACAGACATGTTGTCCGTCTGGATCGCAATAGTCCCTGAAGGGAGAACGTGGTGAAGTGCTTGCAACGCTAGGAGCACCGCCCTCATTTCCAGGACATTTATATGCAACGACGTCTCTGTGGGGTTCCACGTGCCTTGGACAATCTTTCCCGCAGAATGCCCCCCCCACCCGAGGCAAGAAGCGTCCGTGGTCACTGTGGCTTGGGGAAATGCAGCACAAAAAGGTCTCCCTGTCAGGGGCTCCGGGGAAAGAAGCCACCAAAGGAGGGATTCCCTGCACGCTTTGCTGACCGCTATCGGGGTGTTGAGAGATGAGCAAAGAGGGGACCACTGAACCTGAAGGGTCCATTGAAGAACCCGCATGCGTAAGCGAGCATGAATGAGAAGCGGAATAGCTGTCGCCATAGAACCTAGGGCCCTCAGGACCAAAGCTGCAGTTGGAGATGGTTGCAGGACCGCTGCTACATGACACTTCAGGTTGGCAATTCTGTCTGGAGTGAGGAAGGCTCGCATTGATCTGGTGTTCGCCTTCCTCCTATGAAATCTATAGCTTGTGTGGGGTGTAGTAAAGATTTCTCCCAGTTGACAGTGATGCCCAGCCTTGGGGCTAGTTGGAGAAAGTAATCCCTGGCTGAGCATAGAAGATGCCTTGATGATGCCGTCAGAAGCCAGTCGTCCAGGTACGGAAAGACCTGTAATCCCTGGAGCCTCAGGTGGGCCGCTACCACCGCTAGAACCTTGGTGAACACCCTGGGGGCTGAGGTGAGACCAAAGGGGAGGACCCTGAACTGATAATGACTGGCTCCCAGCTGGAAGCGAAGAAACCTCCTGGACAGTCTGTCCATGCGAATGTGGTAGTACGCGTCCTTGAGGTCGATGGAGCACATCCAGTCGTTCTCCCTCAATAGGGGGAGTATAGATTGAAGGGTGACCATCCGGAACTTTTGCTTGGTTACTGACAGGTTCAGCTGGGAAAGGTCTAAGATTGGTCTTAAGTCCCCCGTTTTCTTTGGCACCAAAAAGAACCTGGAGTAAAACCCTGACCCGGTTTGATCTGGGGGGACGCGCTGGATAGCTCTTTTTTCTAGCAGCTGTTCGATTTCGACAGCTGCTGCCTCCCTTTGGTCGGGTGGAACATCTGGGAGGCTGCGAGATCTGGGAACTTTGTACAAGGGGATTGGATAACCTCTGGATATCACGCAAAGCACCCAACGGTCTGATGTGATGGACTCCCAAGAAGTTAGGTGCCTCGAGAAACGCCCCCCGACTGCCTCCAGAGACGGACAGCCGGGCAACCCTTCAGGGCTGCTGCGTGGGTCTCTCAGAGAAAGGTTCTCTGGACCCAAAGTTTCTAGGAGCCCCCCTGCCTCTAGGACGGCGACCTCCCTGTCCTCCTCTGCCACGGGAGGACTGGTTATCCGGAGCAGGTTGGGACTGCTGCGATTTCCGGAACCACATCTTCTTCTGTCCCTTTTGGTTCTTCGAGAAGGACCTCTGGGGAGCCGAGAAGCGGACTCCGACGGCAGACAGCGTCTTCCCGTCCTTTTCGCTCTGGATCAACATTTCGTGAACAGTCTTGCCAAACAAGGCAGAACCATCAAAGGGGGCATTCGCGAAAGTCGCCTTGAAGGGCTCTGCGAAATCACAGTGGCGGAGCCAGGCCTGCCGCCTCATGACTAGGCCTGCTCCGCTGGCTCTAGCGGCTCCCTCAGTAGCATGAGAAAGTAGCCGCATAGACGCGTTAGATACCGATCTGAGAGTACCCATTCGGGTGGAGTATACTTGCTTATCCTCAGCCGACATGGACTCTGGGGGAGATGCAGCGTACTCTTTAATCAGATCCCGCTGCATCCTAATGACATGTGCCATGTAGTTCAGCGCTCTCAAAGAGAAGGTTGCTGAACTGAAAACTCGCTTCCCAATGCGATCCATCGAACGGGACTCCTTGCCCGGAGGATGCACGGAGGGACTCTCCTGGGCCAATTCCCTCTTCGTGGCTGCAGCCATCATCATGGCATCTACTGGGGGGCCCTTGCTCCAGTGAGTGCGGTCCGCCGGAGGGGAAAGAATGCGGTCAGGACGCTTGGGCACAGGCTCAATGGTGTCCGGATCCTTTCAAGCTCTGATGGATATAAGGTCCACCAGAGGATCAGCAGGAGGGGACACCCAAGAGGTAGATGGGCCCGCCTCGAATGCCTCCAAGAACACAGACTCGTCTGAGGAAGCCTTGGGGGCAGACCACCCCCCCCCGATCCTTAACATTTCCATGACGTCTCCAAATGAGACGTCTTCAGGGGGTGACCTTGGGGAGCCTTCCCCTTCATCCAAATCTGTGTCTTCGGTGACGGACTCGGGGGAGTCCATGTGCCTCCTTTTGCACTTACGCTTCCGAGGTACTTCATCGGGGGGGGCTGTCCGATGAGTACTCTTCAGCAGTTGGATGTTCCAAGGGAACTACTTGGGACATCGAGGCGGGCTGTCCCTGGGACCGGCTGGTGGGAGCCTGGCCCAACTGCAAGGGAGTGCGGGATGGAGCCGTGGCAGGGACCGGGGGTCCGGACGTCCTCAACAGTGCCCTTTCCCCTACGTCGAAGGCCGAGGGGGAGCCAGCTTCTCTAAACCCCGAGAGCCGACCCCCACTCGGATCCGACGCACGGATCGGAGTCGGAGCCGAAACCGTCGGATCCGAGAGACCGGTGTGCTCCGACCTGGACGGAGCCGAAGACACACCAGCTCCCTCGGATCCGGGGCTCGCCTCGGCTCGAGAGGTCGGGTCCGGCACCAAGCACTCAAGGGATGGGACGGATCCGAGGTGCGCCGACCTATCGGATCCGACCCACCCCTGGATCCAACTCTGCCCGGCGCCGACAGCTCCGAACCCAAAAAATGGGTCGGAGAAGGAGCCAAAGGGGCGAAAAAAGGGGTCGAAGCCCCTCCCGGATGGGGGGGGGGCTAGGAGCACTCCCATTTGCATTTGGGCCTGGATGAATTTCCTCATCATCCGGTCCATATCAGCTTCACTCATTGAAAAAGTGGACCTGGTGGAGGCCACCGAAGCGGACCTAGAGAGCTGCCTCGGAGACCTCACAGAAGGGCTAGCCTCCTCCTCCTCGGGCCCAGGAGAGAACCGAGGGGAGTGGAGCCGAGGAGGAGGAAAGCTAGAAGGCACAGGTGAGGCCCGCTTAGATGGAGGAGCCGAACTGGAAGTCTCGGCTCTCCGTTTGTGGTGCCTCTCCCTGTGCCTCTCCTTCTTCTCTCTCCCTAGAAGGCTCTCTCTCCTCCGGCAACTTAGAGGGAGGTTGAGTCCCAGCCGGAGGAGGAGAGCCCACAGCAACAGGTTGCTGAGTAGAAGGGGCAGAAGCCGCAGCGGTATCTGGGGGGAGAAGTCCCGCCAGCACCAGCTTCGACCTCCGCTCCCTCAAAGCCCGGGGGTTGAACCCTGCACAAATGGTACAACCAGATGACAGGTGTTCAACCCCAAGATGACCGAGTGTGGCCATCCGCTGGGGACAGCTTATGGCCACACTCGGTACATTTAGAGAAAACAGCCTTATGGGCTTCAGACATCACAAACCCTAAGGCCTAACACAACACACACAAACAAACTACGCAAAAACCCGAGAAATATTAAATAAAAGAGAGAGGAAAGCCTATACACACTCAACACTAACTATATCAATAACAAAAATAGAGATTTTCAAAACTTTTTCAGTCAAAAAATCTTATCTTTCACCAAACAAACGCCAGGAGCTCTAGAATCCGTCGCAACTTGAAAGCGGCAAACGAAATCTGAGGTCAGTTAGGGCTTGGCAAGGGGTTATGGGTAAGAGGGAGGAGCTAGGAGCTCGGAGCCTAAGCTTTTGAAATGCCGGCTCGGATCCGAGGTCGGATCCGATACCCACAGGTTGCAGACGAATGAAGTCTGCCTACTTCAGATCTATTACTTTTCTTAATGGCATAGTATAATGCCTGTTTACTACCCTTCCGCAGATGTCTGGCATCCGCAGCAGTTCTGATGTACTGCGTGCCTGCGCAGTACATCAGAGCTGTGGGCAAAAGCAACGGAGAAAGCAAGATCTTCGTTGCTTTTTTTACTGTTTTCGCTATGTTAAATGGGTTTAACATAGCGAGACAGTTTTAAAATAAGCAACGGAGATGTCCGTTGCTTATTTTAAACTGCTCGCTATGTTAAACCCATTTAACATAGCGAAACAGTAAAAAAAGCAACAGAGATCTTGCTTTCTCCATTGCTTTTAAACCTTCGCTATGTTAAATGGGTTTAGCATAGCGAGACAGCTTTAAAATAAGCAACAGAGATCTCCGTTGCTTATTTTAAAGCTGTCTCGCTATGTTAAACCCATTTAACATAGCGGGACAGTGTTTTAAAAGTAGAGTTATACTAATGGAAAAAAGTCCGGGCGACTGGACCTTTTTCCATTAGTATAACTCGATTTACAATGTGCACGCTGGCCAATCAGCGTGCACGTTTTGGGGGGGGGGGGGTCATGGTATAATAATGAATAATGCCTGACAGGGTGAGCAATGCAGGGAAATAATGGATCACCTAGGGGTATTGTGGCCATCTGGAAGGACATTACTGCACTTAGAAAGCAGCTTAACAGCTAATCCATATTCCATTTGTTTTATGATGTTCTATTTTAAATTTTTGTTGTAAAAGAATTCCTCTGATATTCAAAGTTGGTGAAAGACATGTAGCTACTATTGGAGTTATGTATCTATTTGATAATGTCTGCACACACAAAAATGGAGAGGTCACTGGCACACAGACTCATATAGGCTGATGCACACACATGCGCAGACACAAGCAGTCATGCAGGCACATATACAGAGACTAACATAGGAACACACACACACACACACACAATCACCAATTATCCTTTACAGGCTGTGTATACCTCAGATGTTTGACTGTAATCAATGTATGAATAAATAAGAGAGAGCAATTTGCGGTCATGTCACACAAGGAAAACTAATACAACCCCCCACACTCTCCTTTCTCATTTATATAGTTATTTCTTTTTAACATACATAGTTAGCGAATGTAAAGGAAATAATGGGGAAGTTGGCATAATGGTTAGGGTGTTTACCTTAAAGACACAAGGTACAGAGTTTAATTTTCACATGGGTTAATTAAATAGGCTTAAAATTGTCGGTAAGGGCAATTAGCCTAGTACTAATTTATGAATCTATGAACCTGTAACAAAAGGTTTTAGTCAGAATACACAAACCTCGTATTAATAATAGGAAGACTTGATTTTTACCAGGGTCTCCCAATACATTAATTCATCACTTTGGAACGTTGATTATCTAAAGGAGTTTGTGGAGTCTCCAAGCCTGTTTGCTAAGGTATATTACCTCTGCTATCATACCTATTTCACCAGCAGGGTGAAGAAAAAGTATAAAGCTAAAGTTATAGTAATATAGCCAACATAATGGCTGACAGATTCAGTGCCAACATTACCCCACCTCCAAGGGCCCTATCACAATACCAGAAGAAAGCCTGGTACCCACCATTTCTGCAGCACAGGTAAAAGCTGCATTGTCCAAAGCCAAGAATACAGCATCCATGGGACCTGATAATATCCCTGGCTGTGTGCTACATGAGCTACAAAACAAACTGGCACCACATCTGTGTGCCCTATTCAATCACAGCCCTACCTCAGGCTATGTCCCTAATGAATGGCGTACTGCTACTGTCGTCCCGCTCCATAAAGGGGGAGCAACTACAGACCTTGGGAACTATCGCCTCATTAGCCTGACGAATCTGGTATGCAAAGCTATGAAGCACATCCATCATGGACCTGCTTAAGATATAGGCAATCTCCAAACTCTTGACCCAACACAGTTTGGCTTTGTCAAGGGGAGATCCTGCCTGCTCAACCTAGGTGATTTCTTCAAGGCAGTCAGTAAAGCTGTGGATGAGATAAGGCAGTGCATACAGCCTACCTAAACCTGTCCAAGGCCTGTGATACCAATTCCCTACTCAGGTATCATTGATAAACTCACCAAACTAGGCATCAATCCTTACATCACTAGGTGGCTTGCAAATTGGCTCACAGACAGGACCCAGAGTGAAAGTTGCAGATTCCAAGTCAGACTGTCGACCAGTTACGAGTGGAGTCCCACAGGCCTCGGCCCTCTCCTGTTTGGGATCTACTTCCGAGAAGGCCAGGCAACACAGAAGGACTTTGGCTGACCAAGTTCACTGATGACTGCAAGCTAGGAGTCATTATCAACTTCCCAAGTGATGCAGACATCCTACAAAAGGGCCTCTCTGAGACCAATGACTGGTGTTGGAACCATGGCCTGAAGCTTAATGCCAAAAAATGCATTACCATCCCATTTGGAAAAAACTCAGTTGATGGGAGCCCACTGAAGGGGCCAAAAGAGATTTGGGCACCCAGGTAGACAGCCACATCACCTTTGACCACCACATTGCCACTGTGGTCAGAAAGTCCTTCTATGTGGCACATCTTTTAACCAAAGGTTTCACATCCAGGAAGAAAGAGGTCATCATCCCTCATTACACCAATCATTGAATATAACGCTCCATTTGGCATGTACCTGACCAGACGCCTACAACAGCTGGAGAGGCTACAAAAGTACCTCACAAAAAGGATCCTAGGCCTTAAACACATGCCCTACATGAACAGACTCAAGAAACTTCAGCTGTTCTCAGTCTCTTATCCACTTAGAGGTGATTACAAAGCCATGTCCGATCCAGCCCTACTTGAACTGCCACACCTAAAGAAATCCCAATCCCCTGCGCCACACGCTCCAGAGATCACAACCTGATTACCACAATTAACGGAATATGCTGGAGGGACAGGTTCATCTCCCAAAGACTGCCCATACTCTGGAATAAGCCTCCCATTCATATCAAGCAGAGCACCTCACTGGCCCTCTTCAAGAAAAATCTTGACGAGTGGATGGGTAACAAACACAGTTCACTCCAGGGATCATTCCAGTTGCCCTGCTGGATAGGGGCACTGAACTAACATTGGGTAGCAAGGTGCCTGGGCATTTATTTTGGGCTAGGCTTATAAAGGCTCCAGGGCCATTGGCCTAGTACACACCTATGAACCTATAATAATTGTAATAAGACAAAATTGGAAACTCAATGTATTCCAAGAGCATGAGTAATACCACTGGATAAAACAGAACCTATGAAAAAGGCACAGCAGAGGATAAGCAGTAAAGCACATATGCTACTTTTTTTTGAAAGAAAGAACATCTTTACTAAATTATCACTTGTAACATATGCAATCATACATTTATATAAATGAAAACAAAGTTGACATATTTTTAGTTGCAAACATTATTACATCACTTAGAATCTATCCAGTCATTTTCAGTCAAACATTACATAGCTCACTCAAATCTTGCCTTCTTTTAAGACTCATTCCTCCTCCAAAACATTATTCTGCATGCACTGTTCTTACAATTCCCATTTTTTTCTATGTAATACACTCCTACCCTTTTCTAAAGGGTCCCATTTCCAGTGGTTTTATTTAAATTGCTATATTCATTATATATTCTAGTACAGTTGGTTTAGACTTTACTTCCATTTTCTAGTAATTCCTTTTTTCGCAGCCACCGTAATTAGACTCAGCAAGGCCTTACTATGTCTAGGCAATTTCAATTTTGTATCACAGCTCAAAAAAATAATTTCGTTGGTTATACCAATTTGCTGATAAGGTTCTGCAGGAAATTGTTTTGCCAACTCATTACATTCCCAAAAAATATGTTCCCAATTACCTCTTTCTTCCCTGTCACACCTCCAACATTTGCTATCTACCTGTGGAAAAATTCTTTGGAGTCTAACTCGGGGTATAAAAATACCTATGTAAACATTTCCAAGATTTCCAAAGATCCTAAATCTTTTAGACTTTGTTGCATACTTAGGAGACATACATATATCCCCCATTGTTTTTTTTTTGTTTTTTTTTTGTTTTTTTGTGAATTGCTTATCCAATCCCTCCTCCCAATACTTTCTAACCTCCTCTGATTGATTCTTATAGTTATTATGCGATATGTTGCATGCTCTACTAATTCTCCCTTTTTAACAGAAGCTTCTGTTCTACATTCTATCAAAAAATTGTACCACCCCTGGATTTTCCCACAGGATCCCCCTATTTCTTTCTCGTTGCCTATACTCTGACATCAGTTCTTGATAGGGAAGGCAATCTCTAGCCTGCAGTCCAAATAAATTCTTGGCCTCTTCCCATTCTATTACCTTCCCCCGCTAATTATTTGCTCCTAATACCTTATTTCCTTAACCAGTTTTCTCTAGTAAATTCCAGTACCCTCTTGCCTACTGTCTTTATCCTAAATGCAATCATCCCTATCAGCAGAGTCTCCTTTCTCCGTTCCCTTGTTGGCTTAGTTCTTAGAATATCCTCTGCTACTTTATGAATATAATATTCTGTATTGTTATTACCTCAAGGATCTGCATCCAAAATCCACGTCTCTCCCCGTTTATTGAGCTCCCCCCTCTATTTTGTCATCATCTCTTTCCAGTTTGAATTACAGATTTCTCCTTGAGCTACATACAGGAGTCTTAACTGTGGTGGTCTGAAATACACCCTCAAATCAGGTAATCCTAAACCACCTTGTTTCTATTGGAATAATTAGCTTATCCCACTTGACTCCCATCATATTCTCCTCACACATAAAATCCTTCAGCTCTTTATTAATTGCAATCGGTAACCTCTCCTCTGGTTGATACAAATATGCCTGACCTGTGTATAAAACTAAAGGGATCAAACATTTTGACTGACTGTATCTTGCTACTCATATCCATAAAACAGAGCTTCCAATTTCTCAGCTTTTGTATTATCTTTTTAGTCTCTTCCCACATATCCTTAGATGCCACAACAGAATCCTTTTTAATCCATACTCCTAAGTACTTTATATTAAAATTCCCCCATAAGTATGGGGATTGCTGAACTAATTTTTGTGTGGATACACAGTTTACAGCTATTGCCTTTGTTTTACCTTCATTAATGTTGCATCCTAAAAAGACATGGAACTGTCTCAAAATGTTCAACACTGAAATGTTCTTTTCTGATTTCAGCAGGTGTAAAATATCATCATCTTTAAATAAAGCCAACTTTTCTTCTTGACTTCCATACCAATTCTTCTTCATCTTCTTTCGGCTTTTCCCGGTTGGGGGTTGCCACAGCGGATCATCTGTAAGCTCATGATTGGCAGTAGAGTTTTACAGTGTCGAGTTGCCAGCCTAGCACCCAACCTTCCACAGAAGGCACACACACATGCACACACTTACACCTAGGGCCAATTTAGAGTGTCCAGTCCACCTACCAATTATACCTTTGAATTTCAGAGTCCCTTAATGTGATGTCAATCTCGCCTTTATTCTCAATGGTGGGTCGGAGCCGATCCATCTTGGCCCTTGCAAAAGCTTGAGGCCTTCAGCTAAGCTTGTGGGCATTTTTCCCTAGCTATAACACAACTCAGCTACCTCAGACTTCATTTGTTGCGCAGTGAAGGAGGTTTCGAAGCTAGCTCTGGGGTAAGTGCTTTCTATTTTATGCTTGTATTTGTGTCCTTTTCTATTTGCTATAGTTAGCTGTACTTTACACCAGTTTTTTTTCCGTTAGGCTTTTAGACATAGTAAAGTTTCCTTACCCTATTTTCTATCCACTTTTTCAGTGCGAGTGTCAGTCCCCTTAATTGGTATTGCCCGTTTAACTTAGAGGGCCTATAACTTACATCTGTTTAAGTTAGAGGACATTTATCTCTCCCTTTCCTATTTAATCATCTGTTTTAGAGGATTTAAAAAAGTATTTTTCTTGTTCCCTTATCATTAGTGTTTCTTCCCATTCCTCGCATGCTTGGGTATGCGCGCACGAGTGTGTGTGTGTGTGTGTGTGTGTGTATTTCCTTTTTTTGGTAGGTCATAATTTCACAAAAACAGGAAGGGAAACATCTTTCCACATTTTTTGAAAACCAAGAAGATGCCCCTCAGTGATTCCCACACTTTGGGTGTGTATTGCTTGGGGCTTCTTCATCTTCAAGAGTCGTGGTCTATATGCCACAGCTTCAATCAGATAATGCTTATGGAGTACAAAAACAAACTTATTTTGAAGGGGACAATAATGGAACACGCCACCCATACAGCAGGAGAGGACTGCAAAATCAGGGCTCCAGGGAATCGTTCTTTGTTAGACCCTTTCATCACTCCTGAAGGAGTGCCTGATTGCTCACAGTGTGGGGGTGATTGTCTCTGCACCAAGAAACCTGGCAAAAAATAAGCGACAAATGGGTGCAGAAGATAATATCCAGGGGATATGTCATTCCCTTCTCCTACCTAGCTCCTGTAAACAAG
The DNA here is from genome assembly GCF_019279795.1 of Protopterus annectens. Taxonomy (NCBI): domain Eukaryota; kingdom Metazoa; phylum Chordata; order Ceratodontiformes; family Protopteridae; genus Protopterus; species Protopterus annectens. The sequence goes on along the minus strand of NC_056731.1, from coordinate 1,127,014,803 downwards.
TATTCTCCAGATGTTCCACCCAGTCAAAAAGAACAAGCAACCTTAGAAATTCAAAAGTTGCTAAAAGAAAGTCAGCAAAGAAGTCCCTGTAGACCAGAGAGGATCCGGAATTTACTCAATATTCTTTTTAGTTCCAAAGAAAACAGGGGCTTGAGGCCCATCTTGGATCTCAGCAATTTGAGCAAGTCTCTCAAAAATACCAAGTTCCAGATGGCGACACTGCAGTCGATACTTCCATTTCTGGAAAAAAAAACAAACTGGATATGCTCCATAGACCTTAAGGATACGTGCTACCACATTTGGATGGACAGGTGATCCAGAAGGTACTTGCGCTTCTGGCTAGGAACCAGTCATTTCCAGTTTCGAGTTCTGCCATCTGGTCTCACTACAGCCCCTAGAATGTTCACCAAGTGTATGGCAGTAGTTGCAGCTCACCTGACAGAGGATTCTGCATGTTTCCAGATCTGGATGACTGGCTCATCACCGCCCCAACCGGGCATCTTCTGGTACAAACAAGGGACTACACTCTACAACTCTGTTCCTCCCTAGGAATTTCCATAAATTATGAAAAATCTGCCCTAGAACCATATCAGTCTTTGGTCTTTATAGAGTGCGAACAGGCACAACAACTATGACAGAAAAACTTCCACAAGACAGAGTACATGACCTTAGACATTATGTAAGAATGCTGATCAGGAAGAAACAAGCTTCTGCAAAACTTATACTCCAAGTACTGGGAAAAATGGCACCTTCAGTTGTTCTAATTCCTCTAGCTCGGCTCTACATGAGAATCTTTCAGTGATTACTTTCGACACAGTGGTCAATTCTAGATCTTTCAATGACGCACAAAATCATGATAACCAATTCATGCAAGAAGGATCTACAGTGGTGGATTCATTCTCCTCTGGTATCTCAGGGCCATAACTTTATTCCCCCTCAACCCCAAGCCATGGTAACCATGGATACTTCCCAGACATGGTGGGGTGGGGGCATTATCTGGAGAAGACAGTTCTAGGCATCTGGCAAGAACACAAGGCGCACTTGCACATAAACATCCTAGAGATGAGAGCGGTGCTTTTAGCATTGCAAGCATTTCAAGATACTCTCCCTCTAGGAACGATAGCAATACAGTCAGACAAGTTGAGCAGAGCCTTTTTATGGCTGCACGAGTGGTCCCTCAGTCAGAAAGTTGCAGAAGACATCTTCCAAAAATGGGACCAGGCTTGCTACGATCTCTTTGCTTCACCCACCAGTGCCAAATGCAGCAGCTACTTTGCTCTGATAACTCCTGAGGGGGGAGTCCAAGAGATGCACTTGTTCACGACTGGCCCCAGGACTTCTTTATGCTTTTCCACCAATACATCTAATCCCCAAATGTTTGCAGAAAGCAAGTTCGTTAAAGACAATAATCCTAATTGCCCCTGACTGGTCTTGCCAAATCTGGTTTCCCTTTCATCAGTCTCATGTATGGGAAGGGACTATAGATTCTGGACCCTGCTCTGGAGCTTCTGACTCATCAGTCAGGAATGGTTCATTCCAATCTGAACAGTCTCAAACTAACAGCTTGGCTGATCCAGTTCCCGAGTGCCAGGTTTTTCTCTGCAGTTTAACACATTTTGTTATCTTCCCATAAAACATCTACATGAAAATTATACAAAGTTAAAGAGATTTGCGGCTTGGACCAGCATTATTCAGATATATCCCTTTACTGCCCCATACATGCTATTCTAGAATTTTTGGCAAAGCTTTTCAATGAAGGAGCTGCTGCAGCTACTATTAAGAGTTCAGCTGGCAATTTTCATATAGGAGAATAGTTCTAGAATCAGGTGAAACAGACTTTGTAAAGCAATTCTAAAAGGAACTACAGTGATAAAACCTCCATACAAAAATCCATCACTGCCTTGGGATTTGAATTTTGTGTTGTCAAAGATGATCTCCCCTCCTTTTGAACTGTCTGCTACCTGTGAATTAAAGTATCTCTCATGGAAAATGCTCCTCTTAGTACCTATTACTTCAGCAAGGAGAGTTTTGGAGTTGCAAGCCTGGTCTGCCAAGCCTTCACACCTAATTTTTCACAAGGACAGAGTTTCTTTACACACTAACCCCTCTTTTTTTTTTTTTACCTAAGGCTGTGTCGGAAAGTAACCCCAATCAGTCTATCAAGCTACCAGTTTTCTTCCCAAATTTTCAAAGTAAAGGGGAATATTCTTTGCATCCTCTGGACTTGCACAGCATTTCAGAAATCAGAAAGTCGGATCAACTTTTTATTTCTTATTCTGTTAAAAAAGGCCAACCAGTCTCTAAAGTTACCTTGTCCAAATGGCTTTCACAATGCATATCCTTAATTTACAATTCTAACAACAAAACTATTTCTAACCCTGTTAAAGCTCATTTCATTACGTCTGTAGCCACTTCTGCAGCCTTACAAGCCAGATTACCTTTGGATACCATCTGTGCTGCAGTGACATGGGCAACCCCACATACCTTTATTACTCATTACAAATTGGAGTTGGCCTCTAGGAGTAGAGCAACCTTTGGTTCGGTTCTATGGTTCTGAGGAATATTCTCCTATGAATCACCCAAGAGTCAGGTGGCTAGGGACGTGGTCCCACCAGTAAGAATAAAGGCGAGACTGACATTACATAAAGAAGTTATGTGCTTACCGTAACATTCCATGTGCGTTGTCCATCTTGTCCTTTATTCTCACAACCCACCCACCATACTCCCTGCGTACACTCCTGGGAGTCAGTGTAGTTCTAACTGGATTTGTATAGGACTCTATAGCCTCAGAAATAATGTGTGGTTTGATTTTTATTTACATATATGTATATAATAAAGCTATGATTGCTCTAAGGCAAATATCTGAGGTAGCTAGGTAGTTGCATTATGAACAGCGAAAAATGCCCATGACCTTAGCTGAAGGCCTCGAGCTTTTGCAATGGCCGAGACGAATCCGATGGATCAGATCTGATGCACCAGTGAGAATAAAGGCCAAGATGGACAACACACATGAAACATTATGGTAAGTACATAGCTTCTTTTTTTTCTTTGCCAGTGATTTTAAACAGAACACAAGTCACAAAGGGGAAAGAAGACACCCCTGCCAGGTCCCTCTGGTCAAAAAGAAGTTATCAGAAAGGAACCCACACACTTTAATTTTTGCCTGTGGTCCCTCATATAACCTCCTAATCAACCTTATAATGTTATCAGTTAAGAAAAATGCTTCCACTGCCCAGCTTATAAAACCCCACCTTACTTTCAAATGCTTTCCTTGCATCAAGACCCACCAACAACAATGGTAAATTCTTACATTCTACTTCCATCTGGACCATCATTGTTCTTTAATGTGCTGATCCATATTTATCAATTCTGGTATCAGCTTTGCCATTCTTTTAGCCATTACAGACAAACACTTTATAATCATGATTTAGAATTGAAATAGGCCTATATGAAACTGGAACTGATGGATTTTTACCATCTTCAGGTATTACAGCCACTATCGCTTTCTTCCACGATGTTCATGGTTCTCCTTTTAAAAAAAAACTGTTAAAGCCTTTTATCATTTTCCCCTCCTGGCTTCCAAACTTCCACAGGAATACCATCTACTCCTGGGGTCTTTCCTGTAGATTGGTTATACATCACCATTTTTATTGCCTTTCCTCCTATCCTGTTAGTAATTGATTCTCTTCTACCTTGAACCTTGGCATATTTAATTCTTCCATAAACATTTCCATTTTTACCTCTTCTTGATTTCCGTTTTTCTCTCTGCTTTATGCAGATGTTCAAAATTTTTTCAAAATATTTCTAGTACTTCTACAAGATCTCGGATTTTCTTCATTGTTACAGGATCCCTAAAGCTTGGTGAGAACCCCATTCTACCTCCTGTTGCCTCTGTCGTTGTGCTAAAAGTTTTTGTGCTCTGGAGTTATCATCAAAAAGCCCATGCATATTATTGAGGTAATCCCTTATTTTCTGTTTATCATTCTGCAATTGTTCCTCTTCTTATTCTGTGAGATACCGCCTATTCTGCAATACTTTAACCTTTGTCAGTCCCTCTCAATAATTCTGGTTACTTCTTAACCATATCTCTCATTTCCACCCTATTTTTAACCTTCATTTCAATTTTACCCCACTCCCTAGCTGTATTTTCAGAATAAATATCTTATTTAATAACTTCAAAACAATTTCCATCAGCCATTCCTTGAATTCCTCTTTTTTAAACAGAGAGGTGGGAAAGTGCCAGTGCCTCCGGTTTATTTCATTACCCTCCATTTTTATTTTAGTTATTTGTGTGCGATCTGAAATAGTGATTGGATGCTTATCAAAACGCCAATTAATGTGCATGTTCCTGTGAAATACAAGTTTTATCTAGCCTAGCCCAGTTTTTTTATCTTGGGGAATAATATGTAAATTCACTATGAACTCCTACTACTGAATTCACATCTTCCATGCCAAATATTTTCATAACTTTTGTCAAGAATCTACCCTCTTTTGTTATATTTTCCCTACTGGGCATCTTAGATACAGTCTCACTACTGCAAATCAAATTTCAGTCCCCACCTATAAGTAATACTCTCTGCTAAACACTGATAATTTCTCCCAGAATTTTCTTAAGTTCCAGTATAGCAGTTTTAGGTGGAAATACAATACAGTGTAATCTTCCTCTCCTGCCAGTAGCTCCTTAGTACTACAAATCTACTATTATCTTTTTTTCACCCTTCTATCATAATTACAACTCCTCTTGCAATTAATATAAGTACTTCTCTTTTCCTCTGTCCCATCCTGAAATCCTTTCTTTTTCAAATTCACATGCTCATTTCTTTCCAAATGTATCTCCTGAAGCATAGCTATGAATTCTACATTTTTATTATAGCTCACTACTCATATATATATATATATATATATATATATATATATATATGCGTGTGTGTACACACATACACACATGCACATGTCCATTTACATTTAAAGATAATATAGAAAGTGTTATCACTATGTTAGGAAATTATTATTCCCACCTGTAATATGTTAACAGTTTCTTAATGTCTAGTTTCAGCTTTTGTATTACATGCATATACTAATGTTTGGCAGGTTGATCTTTTATACAGTTTATTGTTATATCCATTTGAATGTATGTCACATCTTACAAAACTTTTTGTTTTAGTGAAAACCCTCAAAAAACCACCCAACAACACCCCTAAAACCTATTAGCTTAATACTAACACACAAAACTATGTATATATCTTCAAATATTGAAGTTTAACCTTCCTAACAGTAAACATTGTCCTAGACTGACAGCCACACCCACAGACTTGGATTAACCTACAGGGAAGGTTTTCCATGCTAAGACACATGGTACAGCCTGTGCTTCTAGTTCCACTAAGTGCTGCCTGTTTTTCTCATATCTTTATTCCTCTCCCAGATTAGGAAAACACTTGGATGCTTTCAGAAAACATGATCTCTTAGCCATTGAAAGTAAGATGCATTCTGTTTTTTTTTTTTTATTTCCCCTTATCAGATTGTCTACATAAGAGACATGAGAACTAGATACACAGTTGCATTTACTAGGAGCATTTATTTGCTAGAGGAAAACTTTTTATTACATTTAATGTTTATTTATTTGCTTCCCCTTAAAACTTGTTACTAGATCAAGCCAAGGGCCTTAATCCAGTCATTCCACTATGCAACAGTAAGAAAAGGCACATCACTTGTTTGTATCATGCTCTTTGAGCAGACTTTTCTACTTTTTTTTTTTACATTGCAGTGCCTCCCTTTCTTAACTGAACAAGGAGAAAGAAGGAAAAAATAGGGGCAACTATTTACTTTAGTATTTCTATTACACTCAAAATTTATGAGGAAATTTTGCAGGTTATGTCATGCATTATAAAATTACTACTGTTAAGAACAAATTTTTTTTATCTTACAGTCGACTCTTTCCTTTATCTGCCCCCCCCCCAAATGCTCTTCTCAACATTAATGACATGAAGTAGGGCTTAAAGCATTCATTTTATCTTGCAAACTACCCCAGAATAGGGTTTGCTCTGAATATTAAACCTAAGTTTCACTGCTAATGAACAGAACTGCACTTTAAAATTATACCCACATTGAAGATATCGAAATGAATGGGCAAGATGAATCTAACTACAGTGGATATAAAAAGTGTACACACCCTTGTTAAATTGCCAGGTTTTTGTGATATAAAAAAATGAGACCACAATAAATAATTTCAAAACTTTTCCCACCTTTAATGTGACCTATATAACTTGTACAATTCAACTGAAAAACAAATATGTTAGGGGAAAAATATAAAAAAAATTAAAAAATGTACAATAAGCTGGTTGCATAAGTGTGCACATGCTTAAATTAATATTTTGTTGAAGCACCTTTTGATTTAATTACAACATTCAGTCTTCTTGGGTACACACCTGCCATTAATTGGATAATCTGATTAACCCAAATAAAGTTCAGCTCTCCTAGTAGAATTTGTTCAGTTGCCTGCTACAGCAAAAGCCAAGGTTCGCAGAGAGCATACAAAGCATCAAAGGGATCTCATTGTTGAAAGGTATCAGTCAGGAGAAGGGTACAAAAAAAATTCCACAGCATTGGAAACACAGTGGAACACAATGAAGATGGTCATCAAAAAGTGGAGAAAATATGGGACAACAGTGATGTTGCAAAGAACTGGATGTCCCTCCAAAACTGATTAAAAGACAAGATGAAAACTGGTAAGGGATGCTGCCAAAAGACCTACAGCAACACTGAAGGAGCTGCAGGAATTTCTGGCAAGTACTGGCTGTGTACTACATGTGACAACAATCTCCCATATTTTCCATATGTCTAGACTATGGGGTAGGATTGCAAGACGGAATCCTTTTCTTACAGACAAAAACATACACGTCTGGCAAAAATTTGCAAAATAATACATCAAGTCTCCCAAAAGCATGTGGCAAAATGTGTTATGGTCTGATGAGACCAAGGTTGAACTTTTTGGCACAATTCCAAAAGGTACGTTTGGCGCAAAAACACTTTGCATCACCAAAAGAACACCATCCCCATGGTTAAGCATAGTATTGCCTGTATCATGCTTTGGGTTGCTTTTCTTCAGCTGGAATTGGGGCTTTAGTCAAGGTGGATGGAATTATGAACAGTTCCAAATACCAGTCACTTTTGGCCTAAAACCTTCAGGTGTCTGCTAGAAAGATGAAGAGGAATTTCACCTTTCAACATGACAATAACCCCAAGCATACATCCAAATCAAGAAAAGAATGGTTTCACCATAAGAAAATTAAAGTTTTGGAATGGCCCAGCCACAGCCCAGACCTAAATCCAATAGAAAATCTATGAGGTGACCTGAAGAGGGTGGTGCACAAGAGATGCCCTTGCAATCTGACAGAAGTGGAGCGTTTTTGCACGGAAGAGTGGGCAAATATTGCCAAGTCAAGCTGTGCCATGCTGACAGACTCCTACTCAAGAAGACTGAACGCTGTAATTAAATCAAAAGGTGCTTCAACAAAGTATTAGTTTAAGGGTGGACACACTTGTGCATCCAGCTTACGGTTTGTTTTTTTATTTTTTTTATATTTTTTCCCCTAACAGATTTGTTTGTTTTTCAATTGAATTGTACAGGTTATAGGTCACATTAAAGGTGGGAAAAGTTTTTAAATTATTTATTGTGGTCTCATTTTTTTATATCACAAAAACCTGGCATTTTAACAGGGGTGTGTACACTTTTTATATCTACTGTATGTGTCTAAGAATCAGAAAGATCACACACTTATGAACTTATGAAATTTGCTTCTGAGTTCCATCAGTAACAGCATGCTACCAGCTTTCATGTCCCATACACAAAAGAAGGAAAGCAAAATTATACACCTATAACACTTAAAAAAAAAAAAAAAAAAAAAAAAAAAGATTTTCTACTACATTGTTTGGATGGGGAATATTTGTTGATACTCCAAAGATGGCTGGAGCCCTACAGTGAAATCTGATAAATAAAAACACAAAATATTATGTCCTGGGTAAAAAGTTGGGAGCACACACCCATATGTCTTAAGCAAAGGACTTCATCATCACTACCTTACTTAACAGAGTTTGCTCTTTGGTCACACCACCTTGGGGAACGTTATATACTTTTGCTGAAACAGGCTGTTGATCTTCCAAGTCTTGGCAAAATGTCTAGATATTTTCATTGTTAACCAGATAAGGGTACAAATATAACTAGCTGGGAAAAAAATACGGTTTTGAAGAAAAAAAAAAAAGAGGATGTTAACTGAGAGAACTGCAGATCAGCCAGTAGCCAATCAAAGAGTGAAGTACACGATTCCACTACTAGTACAGTCTGGTCCTGCCGCAAGGAGGTTTGGAGGAAAAAATTTAACCTATCCACTGCATGTTTAGTTTAAGTATCTTAAGAATGGAAAATGGTTAGAAAAACTGAAGGAGATTCGAAAGAAAAAAAAAAAAAAAAAGGTGTCTTACACAGATCATTGCATTGCAGTGTTACTTCTGGGAGCTCTCCACTAGAGGTCCTGTCCTAAGTTCCGGCTACTCCAAGATCTCACGTTTCTTCCTCCCAGTCATGGTATTCACCTACTCTCAGAGTGCATCCTAGCATGCGGATATAAGTGTGATGTATGCACTTGCCATCTTCAAAGCCTTTTTGCCCTTAGTTTAGAGAATACTGCACTGCATGGCTCTAAAAATGTGACTCTATGCTTAAGAACTAGGCAGTCAACTAAGGACTAGGTAAGCTAATCTAAAAGCACTCCTTACAGGTTCGTAGGTATGTACTACACTAATAATCCTAGTCATGCATTCCAAATTTCTGACAAGTTCTGGCATTCTTGGTAAGTGTAAGCAGTGGCTTGGGAGATTAAATATTTACAAGAAGGGGCCTAGGAGATGAACCATTTACAGGCTGCCTGTGTTCATTAGATACATAGATACCAAACCAGGGATGAATTTCTTGTTCCCCATCCAATTATCCAAGTTACACTTGAATTGGGTCAGAGCAGAACTCTACTTACTTCACATGGATGGGGAGCCTGTTCCAAAGAATGAGTAGTGTGTCTAGGATACATTATCAAAAGAAAGGTTTAAGTCTTTATAACAGGTAATTCTGATGTTGGTTTTACAGATATGCAGGAGGTCCATCAGGGTGGAGTCTGACAATCCCTTGTATGCCAGGCTACCACTGCAACTTTAAAGGTAATGTGGGAAGAAACTGGCAGCCAACTATTCTTTACCAGTCACTGTGAAAAGTGAACACTCCTTGGAAAAATGTGATAAACTAAAGGCATAACTACTTAATGGGGCCATCTGCAGACGTAACCAGTACTACTGTCTTTATTAATACAATTCTCAATTATTAACGCCAGACCCTAAGAGCTGACAGTTCACCTTGGGCAGTACTTCATTATACAATCAGAAATTAATATAACAAAACAGTCGTTACTGACTGAAACTTGACAACTGGCATTTCCTAAGTCCAGCATTATAGTCTAAACATGACCTCCGAATATAATGCACTATGCTAAGCGTGCTGCATTTTGTGTTCAATTTCTGCCCAAGTGTACATGTATGATTCTTCATGTAACAAGGACAAAGCATCCATTACCTGTCAAACCACTCTGAAAAAAAAAATAAGCAAAAGCAAGTTCCATTTGTAAAGAAACACAGTCTTGAGTAATCATTAATCAGTAAGCTAAAAGAACAATATATATATGTAGAAGCACAATATTGTACCCTTTTCCACACTTGGGATTTGGGTTATCAGAAAGGAACATTGGTAGAAATTTCATAAATTCATGACCAAGTGGTCTCTTCTTTCCTTCTGGACTGAGCGGTCGACAGCGTTCGCATCTGGGATCTACAACTAAAAAAGGTATATATATTATATAAAAATATATAAAAAAATGAATGACAGCAAACAACTTTAACAAAGAAGTGCAAGAAAAGAAGAGGCTCACTGGAGTCATCTCAGCCAGCAGGTCAAAGAAACATAGTAATCAGGTAACACAAACTCATGTTTACAATTCTTTTTAGCCTGATCAGTAAAATTGTTTCCTGACACATCAGTGGCTTGCCCTTTGACCTTTTGTTTACACAACTTCAAAGGTACTTTATTTTACACTGGTATATATATATATATTTTTTTAATTCTATTCACTGCATCACTCAAAGAGAAGAATCTTTTACTCCAGGGGACAGGATACAATTCTCATTTTCAGAACACAAGAAAGGCTAACGCAGCTATTATGTCTTCTACCCATACTTAATCCACTACTAAGTATCCTACTAGGGTAAATGTCTTAAGTTACTCAAAACAGCCATGAACTCTGTTGTCACTCAGGGTTCCAGTGGCCAAATGCACTTTTCCTCTTTTCTCATCATCAAAAATGCAAAGATGATCACAATGATCTGCCAAGCAATAGCAAGATGCAGTTTAACAACAAAAAATGGTGTAAAGAAACAGTTATATTACAGTAATTACTACCAGCTAAGCATGCATAAATTAGTTGCAGAGTACACCTCATAATTAAAGTGACCTAGTTTTTGAAGAGTAAAGCTAAAAATCTTAAGCTAAAAATTTTACGGTTAATTGTAAGGGCCAAGGGAGCCAGTCACATACAGGATTTTTAGCTTTACTTTTTGATTGTTACCTCCTCTGTCCACAAGCAAGGAGGCTGTCAGCATGTTGGTAATTGACATCCTTATGGCAGTAAGGTATTTTGGCTTAGTCTTTGAAGACTAAGGTTTTGCTTTTAGACTTCTGTTATACATTCCACACTGACAAAATCTTAACCGTCTTCAAACAAAATGCCTTTCCTCTCTCTCTCCCCTTAAAGTCACCAAACTGAAGGATCAAGAGACGCCAACTATGAGGGCTAATGGGAGAAAAAAAAAAGATTCAAGCAGACAAAATTATGAAGTTAAAATATTTTCCATTACAATCTAATTGCCATTTACAAGATTTTACTGCTTTCAGCAGATAAAGGGGGGGGGGATCATTTTCATTAACAGCCCGACGATTATGTTTTTCAATCAACATATGATGCAGTGAATTTACTCAGCATGAATAAGTTGTTTTATGCTGCTATCTATAGGCTAAGCTGCTACTCAAGTAATCACAAACAGTTATCAAATGATACATGATGGGGTGTCCTCTTTTGTGTACATCACCCAGAGTCGAAAAACAAGGTTACAAGAAACATGGCCATCAATTCAATCTACTAAGGAAAGAGTTACTTTTGTCGGGGTTATGCTTACAGTGCAGTTTTGCACCTACCATAAATGTAGATGTTCGAGTGTATACACTGCTGCAGTCATTACACTTGGGTTATCTTGCCGTCAGGCGGTTCCCCAGTCGGCCTGAGTTCCAAAGTCTTGGTCTGGCATTGGTTGCTGTCACCTCCTCCCTGACGTCAGTGCAAAAGGGGTATATACGATGCAGCCGACGCCATTTTCTTCAGTTTTTATTGCCCCAGATGTCAGGTGCCTCTAAATAGGTAGGCAATTCCAATCGCTAATAAAACATACATAAGAAAAGCAAAAAACAACTTACAGCTACCAGCAAATACTCCCCCCATAGGTAGTAAGGGTAGAAGACATAGGTACGTACCAGCCAGTAAGAGGGGAAGGAGGGAGGGTAACCTGGACTGCAGCAGTGTATACACTCTAACATCTACATTTATTGGTAGGTACAAAACTGTACTATGTTCATCGTGTTACACTGCTGCAGTCATTACACCTGGGTAGAATCCCAAAGCTGAGGTAGGGTGGCTGGTTCTATAAGGCATTAGGGGTGGCTATAAGGCCCTGTAGCACTGCAGTGGTGAAGCCGGCTCTGGATTTAGAGTATAGAGGCAGATGGTAATGCTTGGTGAAGGTATGTACAGAACTCCAAGTTGCTGCTTCCAAAATATCCTTGGTAGGTACTCCCCTGAGGTAGGCAGTTGAAGTGGCTGTTGCCCTGGTGGAGTGACATCTAATGCGGCTAGGTACAGGTTTTCCATGATATGTGTAGCAGAAACCTATACAATGTCCTATCCATCTGTTTTGAAATGGCTTTTCCCTGTGCTCCTGCAGCATATGCTACCAATAACTGCTCAGATTTTCTGAAAGCTTTGGTTTTGACCAAGTAGAAGCGTAACTGCCTGTGAATGTCCAAAGAGTGCAGTAGTCTCTCCCCTTTATTCTGTGGTTTAGGATAAAAAGTTGGCAGGTGAACAGTTTGGTTTAGAGCCACACTAGATACCACCTTTGGCATAAACGTAAAGTTAGTTCTTAAAGACACCCTGTCCTGGTGGAAAATGAGGAAAGGTTCCACTGCCATTAGTGCCTGTAATTCTGAAACTCTTTGTGCTGATGTTATTGCCAGGAGCAGAGCAGTTTTCCAGGAGATATATTTTAATTCTGCTGTGTTAGCTGGCTCAAAAGGAGGTAAAGTTAGTTTTTCCAAAACAAAGTTGAGGTCCCAAGTTGGAGTAGGTGCTCTACGGGGCGGTCTTATGTTTTTAGCCCCTCTGAGGTACTGTTTTAACAGAGGATTAGAGAAAATTGGTGGATCCGTGTTGTAATGAGCAGAGATGGCAGAGGCGTGGATCTTGATGGATGAGAAGGAGAGGCCTTTGTCCAGCATCTCAGTTAAGTATTGTAGTATCTGAGGAATGTTTGGGACAAGAGGGTCAAGGCTGTGAGCTTGGTTCCAGGCACAGAATCTCTTCCATTTATCCGAATAGGCTTTCCTGGTACTAGGCCCTCTGGTCTCCAGAATGACATCTATAACAGCTTTGGAGAGAGGCATTGCTTGCTTGACTAAGGAATCTTCCATGCAGCTAGGTTTAAGGTCTTTAGCTGGCTGTGTAGTATTTGATTGTTGTGCTGAGTCAGCAGATGTGGGATTGGAGGCAAAATCCAGGGTGGTTCTTGTGCTAAGCTCCTTAAGATTGGGTACCAGTGCTGGCGTGGCCAGTCTGGTGCAATCAGGATCATCTTTGGCTCTTCTTGCCTGGCTTTTATGAGTACCTTTGGCAGGAGAGGTAGTGGTGGGAAAGCGTATACTTGTAGGCTCTCCCAGCTGAATGAGAGGGCATCCACTTTCCATGCTTGTGGATGGTAACTCCTTGTGCAGCATTTTTGTAGCTGGCAGTTTATTGGGGATGCAAACAGATCTATGTCCGGGCTCCACCATTTCTGTGTTATCCTTCTGAATATTTGCGGATTCAATTCCCATTCATGGGGATCCATGATGTTTCTGCTTAAGTCATCTGCCAGTGTGTTTTTCTCTCCTGGCAGGAATTGTGCTTGCAGATGAACTTGAAGGTTTATAGCTGTGTTCCACAAGGTCATGGCTTGTCTGCATAGGGGGTAGAAGTGAGTGCCCCCTTGCTTGTTTATGTACCACATAACTGTGGTGTTGTCTGTCTTTAGCAGTAGTTGTCCTGGATGCAGCAGGTCCTTGAAAGCTATAAGGGCATTTTGTACAGCTAGCATCTCTTTTTGATTGATGTGAAGATGCCTTTGTTCTGCGGGCCACGTGCCCTGAATACATTTGCCTGCCATGTGTGTTCCCCAGGCGTAATCCGATGCACCTGTTGTCAGTGTTTGCCTGGCTGTGGGTTGTGTAAAAGGCTGTCCCTTGTTGAGGTGACGAGCCTGAGCCCACCATTGAAACTCCTGCTGAAGGCGGGATTAGTGGTATAACTGTTTCCAAACTTTGACAGTGTTGAGACCATACATTCTCTAGGTACCACTGTAGTTTCCTCATATGCAGTCTGGCATATGGAATTAGTAGCATGCAGGATGCCATGTAACCCAAGGCCTGCAGAATTTTTCTTGCAGGGAGTTGGGTCTTTGTTGCCATCAACTGAAAGTATCGAGTCAGTTATCCTTGCTTGTCTGGCGTGAGATAAGCCATCTGGGCCGTTGTGTTCAAGCTGGCACCCAGGAATATAATCTCTTGTGAGGGCACTAGTTTTGATTTCTTTTCGTTTACTGTGTACCCCAGGCAACTTAACTTTTTTACAAACGCCAGATGCTTCATAAGAATGTCTTTACTCTCTGCTTGAATCAGGCAGTTGTCCAAGTACGGACAAATTTGAATTCCTTTCTGTCTGCAAAATGCAATTATTGGTGCCAGGCACTTTGTGAAGACCCTGGGCATAGTAGATAAGCTAAAGGGCAGTGCAGAGAATTGGTAGTGCATTGAACCAGCTATGAATCTGAGGTATCTTCTGCAGTTTTGTCTGATTGGACCTCAAGGAGGCATACCTGCATGTCCCTAAGTCACGAGCCAAGCTTTCTTGCCCAGCATGGGAAGAAGCTGCTGTAATTTCAACATTTTGAATTTCGGAACATCCAGGTAAGTGTTTAGAGATGAAAGATCCAGAATGGGCCTCCAGGCTTTGTCCTTTCTGGGTACCAGAAAGAGTCTTGAGTAAAATCCTTGTCCTTGCTCCTGTAATGGTACCTTCTGAATAGCTCTCATATCATGAGTGCTGTAATTTGTTTCTGAGCCTCTGCCCATTGATTTGGTGGCAGATTTGGCATTCCTTTTAACCTTGGCAGAGTGTGAAAGTGGAACCTGTAACCTTGAAATACAATGTTGAGAACCCATTTGTCTTTGGTGATCATTTGCCAATTGTGGTAGAAGAGTGCCCGTTTTCCTTCCAAGGGGGCTGCCAAGAGGAATTTGTTTGGCAGCTGTAGTGGGAAGTCATTGGAGCTGCTTTATATATGGCCGGGGCCTGTCTTCCCCTTCTTTCTGGCTTGATGCAACCCATTGTTGAGGCCTGTAAGGACCTTGTGTTTGACCTCTACCTCTTGGACATCTGTATCTTCCCCTTTGTGGTCTGTCTGTAATTGGAAAGGACCAATTCTTAGTTGGCCAGTTTCCGCTAAATTTAGGAGGCTGAACCTGTATGAAATCCTTCACCGTTTGCATAGATTTAGATTTTGCCTTATCCTCCATTTTCTTTAATACCTCTTCTGCCTTAACTCCAAATAACACATCCTGCTGCAAAGGTGCATCCAATAATTTTGCTTTAACATGATCTGGTAACGTATGTTCTTTTAACCAAGCATGTCTTCTAATGACAGAGCCTGTAACTGCTGCTCTGCAGGAGGCCTTTAGAGAATCAAAACCACATTGCAAAGTATGCTTTCCCACTTTTTCAGCTGCATGCAATAGATCCTGCATTTCTTTAAAATTAGGAGGCTCTGATTCTGGAAGCATTTTTTTGTTTTAACTGAGACAGTAAAATTGTTGATATTTTAACATGTGAAACTGGCAATATAAGGCTCTCATTGCTAAAGTTGCAGACGTATATACTTTCTTTCCCCATCTGTCTAATGCTCTGGAATCTCTGTCAGAGAGAACTGGATTCTTGGCTGATGAGGCCTTAACTCCTTTGGGTACCTGAGAAATGGTTTCAGGGTCAGCTACAGGGCTTTTATACAGAAATTTATGTGAGTCAGGGACTCTGTAGTACCTGTCAGGTTTAACAGGAGCTGGAGGTAAGGAATCAGGATTTAAGCTGGATTCAGTATACATATCATCCACAATATTTAACACTGGCGGAATAGCAAGGGGTCTGTGTTGAGGTAATAAAAGGAAGTCTCTGAGCCTTTTCTTGGATTCTGAGTAATCCAGGCCTTCCCAGTGGAAATGCTCCCTCATGATATGAAGGGTTTCCCCAAAGGAGTAGTCCTCAGGCAGTGAGGCTGATGGAATTGATTCCTCAGCATCAGAATCCTCATAAGGGGGTAAAGAGTATCCTAGGTCTGAGGATGAATTAGAAGAGATGGACACCTGGTCGGATGAGTCATAGTCTGCATCCTGTCTAGGCTTTTTATCAGGAGGTGGATGGGACCCCCTGATCGGAGTGATTAGGTCTTCGGCCATTTTGAGCATTTGTTTCTTAGGCATTGAGGCCTGTCCTGGAGAATGCTGTATTTGGTTCTTTGATTTTAAAGGAGGCTCAGACTTACCTGAGGGTTTAATGCTTAAATGAGTAGGTCTGAAGACACCCTCTGAAGCTGTGGGTTGCTCAGCTACTCCGGATCCCTCTGAAAGGTTAGTCTAGGTAGGCTGAATAACTTGTGCGTCCGAAGGCCCAGCCATCTCCACGTGGGAGTCAGAGGCGGCCTGTGGTTCTACAGAAGCGATCGCCAGGGGCTGCGAAGGCGCCTCGCTGAAAACCGGAGAACCAGCGACTGGCCTAGAAGAGGCTTCTTCAGTTTGGGGCCTCTGATGCCTATCCTTGTCTTTGTGCTTTTTGTGCATTCCAGTCGGAAGTTCCAATGGCATGGTATAATTGAATTTTCTACCAAAATAATGTCAGGCAAAATCAAACCGATGTTTAATAGTGCGCTTGTTAAACCTAGTACAAAACCGACAACCAGTGACGTCGTGGTCTGGGCCTAGGCATGGGATACAATAGGAATGGAAATCCTTATAAGGTATTTGCTTCCCACAAGAAATACAGTTATTAACTTTTACTGACATCGGTCTGAGGCAAGAAAAAGTTTCCCCAATGGGGTACTTAGCTTTGTAGAAGACTTCGGTTCTGGATTAGGAATGAAAATCTCAGGAGACGGCCGACCGGCACTTGCAAACTGCTTTTGCTACGGGCACCACGCGGTAAGAAAGACTGAAGAAAATGGTGTCTGCTGCATCTTATACACCCCTGTCGCACTGACATCAGGGAGGAGGCGACAGCAACCGACGCCAGACCAAGACTTTGAACTCAGGCCGACTGGGGAACCGCCTGATGGCAGGATAACCCAAGTGTAATGACTGCAGCAGTGTAACACGGTGAACATCTACATAATTATGGCTGTTTTTACAACTGTCAGTATTTACGGAAAACTCTTCCTTGTTCCTTTGTCAACATAACGGAATTTCCCTCCAAGTCTTTCCACAAAGCAGATTTCTAACTGATGTATCACAAAATAAAACTTATTTCAAAGAAGCATTTTTCTTGGGTGATGAAGTTTCAGTCGCTTCTTCTAATTCAAATTTCTTATCACTTTGTTTACTTCATGAATGTTATTCAAAATGGTGTGACAAATTAGATTCCCAAACAGCAAGTGTCAAAACATTACATTCAACTGCTCTGTCTGACAACCTAACGAAGGTGACGTTTCTATGCTATCAGCTGTGTAACATTTGTGGCGATGATGGAAGCCTTCCTTACACTTATGCCCCTAGTAGGATTTTAACAATTTGTTTCACGTATATGGAATCACTACAGGAACCAAGTTCTACATCAGGGAAGAAGACCTGTCACATTTCTCCTTCCTAAGCTGATAGAACATTTTTCAGGCAGGAATTCCACGAAGAATTTTGACCCAAATAAAATCATCAATTTGTGAGGAAAACAACCCATCATGCCGTGTTTGTTACACTAGTGGAAGTAAACATGCTTCAACTATACTTGTCCACCAGAATCACTGAAGCTAAACATCTGCATATCCACAGACACAAGATTTTATACAGTGTCCCATCATATTCTGTCTTATGCATAAATCAAATGTGGACATCACAAAATAGATCAGTTCCCTGTAAGAAAACTAACTTAATATTTAAGGAGATGTAACTTCCATCGATGGATGCTGTGGAACAGGTTACCTACCTGTAAAATAAAAACAATTTAATAGTCTTGGATACATACCTTAAATTGTTTGACAGACACTCAGAAGCAATTTTTCAGGAAAGCTCTGAAAATGTCTGCAGCATTAAAATTTACAGCCATTAGATGAACTCTAGGGACAATGCCTACTGGTGTCTCTTTTACAATGATCTACATTTTGTGGAAATATACATGTTATTTTTCCAGTTGCTTAGTTAATCTTGCTTGGCATAAACATTAAAACTCCACAGCAAGAATATTTTCATCTGGGGAAAAGGTCATTTTTTGCCCATTATTTTAAGAAATTAACAGATCCTGCAGTTCCAGCAACTTCTTTTGGTCTGGCATTCTGTAGACTAAGTTTCATCATGGATTTTAGCTTTAGGAGAGAAATCCTCTAGTTATTGCTCTCACTCCAATTGAAGCATTTCACACTTAGTACAAAAAGGATGTGCATTTGCTGCTTCTTTGAAGCTCATTCTACATCACTGTTCACTTCCTCTGCTTCCCTCTCAATGTCTGATACACAACTTAACAGACACAATCTTACCGTATCCGTTATCTTTTGGAGGTCCCACCTTGATATGCCCTTGGTTGGGTATTGCTTCACCCATCAAGATTTGGCATTTTGTAGCAAAATGTCTTTACACCTACATTATGCATGCTATAAAAGAGATGCTGGCTACACAAACACATCCATCCCCAGAGCCAGCCAGTTCACTCCCTTACCACTAGTCAGCAAGATTTTATATACTGAGGCAGGTAAAACTAATTTCTGACAATTTATGAACATATATACTTTCCCCAGTTACAGGGAATTTAAACAGCAACTAATAAAGTGTTATCCATCTTGCAGGGGGATGGCAGGAGGGTAATCCTGATTCAGCAAGTAAGGGCTCCAAAGCAACTGAGGCAGCGAGAACAAAAGATATCTAATGTTAAAGAACCTCTTGAAGGCCCCTTAACGGAGCTGAAACTCAAAACAGTGCATCAGAATGTAGAGAGCCAGAGGACAGCCATAGGCTTGATCTCAAATGGCTGAAAAGTACAGAAATAATTTTACAAATGAGGTCTGACTCCCTGAGTTGTGTATGAGACAATAAAACTTCATGAAGGGGTGTACCAAGGACAAAGTGGTCACATCACAAAATGTCAGAGACTGAAACATTCTTGAAGAAAGGACTACAGGCAGTTCATCTCAGAGTGAGCTTTGACTGCAAATTCTGCCAATGGCAGATAGCCAACTGTCCCTGACTGATGGTAAAAAAAAAAAAAATATATATATATATATATATATATATATATATATATATATATATATATATATATATATATATATATATATATGCGCAGTCACAATTCATCTACAAAGTGTTTGCTTGAACACTTGAGCGGCAGGTAATGTCCATGATGTGAAGGATTTTCCTTCTCTTTGTCTAAAGCATTATCAAAGAAATCAAATGGGTGAAATAACTTTGGGAAACTTCAGATACTACTGTCTGGGGAACATGGGAGTTCATTCTGAAGGGCACACTATTCTTGTGAAAGGCAACTTATGGTTCTCTGCACAAAAAGGCCTGAAGCTCAGAGATATTTCACATGAAGATGACAGCTACCAAAAACAGTCTTGTAAGAAATTAACACTAATGTTGTCAGGCTAGCAGGCTCAAATGAAGGATAGGGAAGCCTTTATACTAGGACACTGAAGTCTGAGGATGGAAATGCAATTCTCCCTTAAGGAATTGCTTTCCCAACCAGTGCTGAGCCACAATTCTACCCTACACAAGGTCACAATGGGGAGAAACAGCTGGCAAATGCATCCTAACCATGAAAAACTGAGGCCTACAAACAAATATGTCAGAATCATCTGTACCCAGACTGACAACTTTACCACTTAGGCAGGCATGACAAGCACATAACAAGCAGGCGGCTTTCTGGCACACTTAATCCCCTCAGATCCCTGTTGTCAGTTCTGGTGGAACAAGGCAGTGCCACATCAGCAACCAAGCTTTGAGGTAAAGATGATTATCTCTGCAGACATGGATAATCTTTACCAAGAGCTTGCCTGGACTACTCAGGAAAACTCAAGATACTCTACCACTTTGGGCACCAACGAGAATGAGTTAGCCTTTCCTTGAAGTTTGCCATAAGATGTGAAAACTGTAGAAAAGGCAGGAAACTGGATAGGAAGTTCCTGTAGCATGTAAGAAAGGCTACACAAGCTACTATCTCCTCCTTGCCCTGTTGAACCCACAGAAGAGACGTAGGGTGTGGTTCCCTAAGTGGTAACAAGTTATTCTCTAGAACGCGCTCATTTTTTCAGAAGTCAATGACCAGGGCAGTGCCTCTGAATCTGGATACATATGAAAGGACTAGAGACCTAGCTCAGAGCAACCATCAGTTTCACCTCTCATGAAATGTAAGCTACTGATGAAAGATGTCCCTTTCTAATGCTCCATAACAAAACAAACTGCCTCGCTGTACTAAGGGTGTGAATTTGTGTTCCCCTATACATTTAAGTAGCACACAACAGAGCTACAGCTGTTTCTCCAAGGCCTTCAGAGCCAGAAGCATAATATTGGCCTACAACATGCTGAAAAGCAGCAACCCCCCCCCCCCACCCCCACAGAGAACTCATACTATTTATATAGTGTGAAAGGTTAGGTGGGTTCCTCAGCCCTAAAATGAAGAGCCCAACACAAGGATCTGCAATCAGTGTGGCTGGAAGACAGGCAAACACACTAGAGAATTTGTGAAGATGGTTTACCATGCTAAAGGTCCAATACCAACAAGTAGGTTCATTAGCATGTGGTGGCTCTGAAGACACTACCACCTCACAGTCTACCAGAACAAAACACCACCATGAAGACTGGAGCAGCCATCAAGCTTAGAAAAGTACAAGCCAAGTTGCACAGCTTTGTTCTCGCCAAGGTGACTACGATTAAGATATCCTGGGCCCCCTCCAACGGCAAGACTAACAACTCTGAACATTGTCTAACTATACCTTGATGAAGGACTTCTCTCCGATATGGAATCATACAGTACTTTCTCCTATTCATAATGACCCCTAGTGACTACATCCACAGGAGAGCCACCTCCATGGAGTTCCTTGACAAAACTGTTCAGCCAGGTATTGGGAATACCAGAAAAGTACAGTTTTGTACCTAACATAAATGTAGATGTTCGAGGATCTACATTGCTGCAGTCATAACCTGTGGGTAGTCCGCTGTCCTCGATCGGCCCGAATACCAAAGAGCTGGGCTGGCGTTGGTCATTGTCGCCTAGAGCTGACGTCAGTACGTCGTAGTACATAAGCGCATGACCGACGCCATATCCTCAGTCTTTCTTGCCCCAGATGTCAGAAGGCCTAAGAAGGAAAGAAGGCCAGAGCCAAAATAGTAAATGCCCAACAACCACAAACTATAGAGGGGAAGGAGGGAGGGATAATTGGACTGCAGCAATGTAGATCCTCGAACATCTACATTTATGGTAGGTACAAAACTGTACTATGTTCTTCGTCTCACATTGCTGCAGTCATAACCTGTGGGTAGAACCCCAAAGCAAAGGAAAGGGGAGGCTGGCAAACTAAATAGCAGTAGGAGCTGCTAACATGCCCTGTAAAACTGCAGTGGCAAACCCAGCCCTGGACTTGGAATAAAGAGGGAGATGGTAATGCTTAGTAAAAGTGTGTACACTGAACTCCAAGTAGCTGCCTCCAAAATATCCTTAGTAGCTACACCCCTCAAAAAAGCAGTAGATGTGGCAGTAGCCCTAGTAGAATGAGGTCTGATCCCAGCAGGAACATTCTTCCCATGATGAGAATAACAAAAAGCAATACATTGACCAATCCACTTTGAAATAGTCTGCTTTGAAACAGCTTTCCCTTGTGAACCCAAAGCAAAAGAAACAAATAACTGTTGAGTCTGTCTGAACTCCTTAGTTCTGCTCAAATAGTAACGTAACTGCCTGTGGATATCCAAAGAATGCAAGACTTTTCCCCCCTTATTTTGGGGATCAGCATAAAAAGTAGGCAAATGAATACACTGGTTCAAGGCCACATTAGAAATCACTTTAGGCATAAAAGTAGGGTTAGTTCGCAAAGAAACTCTATCCTTATGAAATATCAGAAAGGGTTCAACTGCCATGAGTGCCTGTAATTCAGATACCCTCCTAGCAGAAGTAATGGCCAACAAAAAAGCAGTCTTCCAAGACAAAAACTTCAGTTCAGACGTAGCTGCAGGTTCAAAAGGAGGTAAAGTAAGCTTCTCCAACACAAAATTGAGATCCCAGGAAGGAGTAGGAGCTCTACGTGGGGGTCTTATATTCTTTGCCCCTCTAAGAAATTGCTTGAACAAAGGGTGAGAAAATAAAGGAGGGTCACAATCATAGTGAGCAGAGATGGCCGCAGCATGAACCTTCACAGAAGAGAATGACAAACCCTTGTCCAGTAATTCAGTAAGATACTGTAGTGCAAAACTCAAATTAGGCACTGAAACATCAAAGCCCTTTGCTGTGCTCCAAAGAAAAAATCTCTTCCATTTATCAGCATAAACTTTTCTAGTACTAGGCCGCCTGGCTTCCAAAATGACATCTAAAACCTGTTGAGGAAGCTGAGACCCCACCGGCTCCATCACAGAATACGCCAGGCTGTCAGATGCAGGGACTGCACCCGAACATTGAGAAAATGATTGTTTGACTGGGATAACAAATGAGGAACCTGTGGCAGAAGCCAAGGAGGCTCCTGAATTAAACTCCTCAGCAGAGGATACCAATGCTGACGTGGCCAATCTGGTGCTATTAGAATCATGCAAGGCTTGCCCCGCCTGACTTTCAAAAGTACCTTGGGAAGAAGAGGCAGAGGAGGAAAAGCATAAACGTGAAGGTTGCTCCAACTGAAAGATAGAGCATCCACTTTCCAAGCATTTGGGTAGAACATCTTTGTGCAAAATTTTGGCAGTTGAAAATTCAGTGGAGAAGCGAACAGATCTATGTCTGGAGTTCCCCAAGCCACGGTCAATTGTTTGAATACCTGAGGATCCAGCTTCCACTCGTGGGGATCCACAATTCGCCTGCTCAATACATCTGCTAGGGAGTTCTGTGCTCCTGGCAGAAACCGTGCCTGAAGATTGATTTGCAAACTCGGAGCAGTCTCCCACAAAATCATTGCTTGTCTGCAAAGAGGGTAGAGGAATGGGTTCCCCCCTGCTTGTTGATGTACCACATGACTGTTGTGTTGTCTGTTTGAATCAACACCTGTCCTGGCTGAAGGAGGTCCTTGAAGGCCATCAAAGCAAATTGGACTGCTAACATCTCCTTCATGTTGATATGCAAATGTAGAAGTTTGGGAGGCCACATGTCCTGTATCCATTCCCCATTGAAGTGTGTTCCCCAAGCCAAGTCCGAGGCATCCGTCGTTAGGATCTGACTCGCCACTGGTCGGGTCACAGAGAGTCCCTTGTTTAGGTGACATTCCTGAGCCCACCACAAGAATTCCTTCTGGATGCAAGGTATAATCCGAATCACAGTGTCCAAACCGTGGCAGTGTTGCGTCCACACACTTTTGAGATACCATTGTAGCTTCCTCATATGCAGTTTGGCATTGGGAAGTACTAGAATGCAAGATGCCATGAACCCCAAGGCTTGAAGGACTGTCCTTGCAGTCAGCCTGGACATTACTGATAACTGCTGGAAGTATAGATGAAGAGTTCTTTGTTTGTCCGGGGTCAGAAACGCCATCTGAGAAGCTGTATTCAGTCTCATACCCAGAAAGCACATGTCCTGAGAGGGCACTAGACTGGACTTTACTTCGTTCACAGAATACCCTAGGCACCTTAAAACTGCCATTACATACTGGAGATGTTGTAGTAACTTGTCTTTGTTTTGAGCAAGAATCAGGCAATCGTCCAGATAAGGATAAATTTGTATTCCTCTCTGTCTGAAAAATGCAATTACAGGAGCCAGAACTTTTGTGAATACTCTGGGCGCAGTAGATAAACCAAAGGGCAATGCAGAGAACTGATAATGAGAAGTACCAGCCCGAAATCTCAGGAATCTCCTGCAGCTGGGCCTGATAGGGATGTGAAGATAGGCCTCTTTGCGATCCAGGGTTACCATCCAGTGATCTTCACCCAGCATAGGCAGAAGTTGTTGTAATGTTAACATCTTGAACTTTGGAATGTCTAGGTAGGTATTGAGAATGGACAAATCCAGAATTGGCCTCCAAGTGTTTCTCTTCTTTGGCACTAGGAATAAACGGGAATAAAAACCTAGGCCTACTTCTGACGGAGGGACCACTTGAATTGCCCCCATCTGTAAAAGTAAAGAAATTTGCTCCTGAGCCTCCATCCTTTGCTGAGGAGGCACATCCGGCATGCCTTTGAAAGGAGGAAAAGTGTGAAAATAAAACTTGTACCCGTGATTTATTATATCCAACACCCATTTGTCCTGGGTGACCAAATGCCAGTTTTGTTTGAAAAGTCCCAACTTTCCTCCCAGAGGAGCTGCCAGTAGAGAAGGGTCTGGCAGCGGAAGATACAGGTCATTGGGTCTGTTTACGAAAAGGCTGACCCCTGCCCTCACCAGAAGACTGTGCAGGAGAACTCCAAGTCCTAGGTCTGAAAGAACCCTGTGCGTGAGCTCTGCCTCTACCACGCCTGGACCTGCCCTTAGACTGATAATCCGACGAAGGAAAAGACCATCCTCTAGCAGGCCAATTCCTACTAAACTTAGGGGGCTGCACCTGCATAAAATCTTTGACCGTCTGCATAGACTTAGCCTTATCTTCCATCTTTTTCAAAACCGATTCCACAGAAGGACCAAAAAGTACTTCAGATTGAAGAGGAGCATCCAAAATCCGAGCCTTAACATGCTCTGACAAATTTTGATCCTTAAGCCAGGCATGTCTACGAATAACTGAACCTGTAGCAGCCACCCTGGATGCAGCCTGAAGAGCATAAAAACCACACTGCAAAGAATGCTTGCCAACTTGATCTGATGCATGAACCAACTCCTGGAGTTCCTGACACTCTATACCCTCAGATAAAGCATCCACCTTAGATTTCAATTGACCCAACAAAAAATTCTGATACTTCAGCATATGAAATTGGCAATTCAAAGCCCTCATAGCTAACGTAGAGGAGGTGTACACTTTTTTCCTCCATCTATCTAAAGCTCTAGAATCTTTATCCAAAGGAACTGGATTCTTAGCCACAGAAGCCCTAATACCCTTCGGACCTTGAGTAATAGTTTCCGGATCAGCTCTAGGACTCTTGTACAAATACTTATGTGCTTCAGGAACTCTATATCTGTCTGGCTTGACAGGGGCAGGAGGTAAAGAATCAGGATTAAGGGAAGATTCAGAAAAAACATCCTGAACAACTTCTAAGACAGGAGGAATAGCAAGGGCCTATGCTGTGGCAGAAACAAAAATTCCCTGAGCAGTTTCCGAGAATCCGAAAAATCCTGACCTTCCCACTTGAAATGCTCCCTCATGGAATGCAAAGTCTCAGAAAAAGAAAAATCCTCTGGAGGAGAAGCAGAAGGACAGGAGTCCTCCGCATCCGAATCCAAATAAGAAGGGAATTCCTGAATTTCTTCAGCTGAGGAATCAGAGTAGTCTGAGGAATGATCCATCCCCTCTAAATCTGCCTCCACCCTAGGCCTCTTCTCCGGGAGGGGGGGGCATAGAACCCCTGATCAAAGTAATCAAGTCCTCAGCCATTTTTAACATATGCTTTTTAGGAACAGGGGCTGGAGAACTAGAACTATGACCAGGGCCAACATGACAAGGTTTGGCCTTAGCATGGGCTTTAGCCACTGAAGTAGAAGGCCTAATAACCTTCTGTAAAGATGGAACTACAGACACCTGAGAAGCACCTTCATCCGGGCCTAACCCCTGAGAGGCCAACTCCTGTAAAAGTAAAGGTTCCCCATGGAATTCAGCCGAACCCTCGGCAGGATCCACAGGTTCAACCGGAGGCTCGTGAGAACCGGCGTCCGCAACGGACGACTCATCCGGTTTAGACTTCAAAGATTTATCTTTACGCTTTTTAGCGGTAGCGGGCGTCGGAGGATCCGACGGCATGTTATAGTTACACCTTTTACCAAAAACAAGCCTGGCACAGTCTAATCTCCGTTTAATGGTGCGCTTGTTAAATCTAGCACAAAAGCGACACCCGACCACGTCGTGCTCAGGCCCTAAGCAAGGAATACAGAAAGAATGAAAATCCTTATGAGGTATCTGTTTCCCACAAGAAATGCAATTATTAACTTTTTCTGACATCCGGATAACTGAGGCAAGAAAAGACAAAGATTTCTAACGGGTACTTAGCCCAACTTGGTCTTCGGTCTGAAACTCGATAAATGAAAATTTCAGAACGCCGAACGGCACTTGCAAACGCTGCTTCTGCTTCAGACCACGCGGCAAGAAAGACTGAGGATATGGCGTCGGTCATGCGCTTATGTACTACGACGTACTGACGTCAGCTCTAGGTGACAATGACCGACGCCAGCCCAGCTCTTTGGTATTCGGGCCGATCGAGGACAGCGGACTACCCACAGGTTATGACTGCAGCAATGTGAGACGAAGAACATCTCCTTCTCTTTAAAGGTTTCAGCCAAAACTTTGGTGAAAACTCTGGGTTCAGAAGAAAGATAGTGGTATCATTTTGGAATCAGAGAGAATCAAAGGAGTCTCCTACATACATACCAAAACCAGATGTGTAAAAAAAGCATCCTTCAAAATCCAGTGATATCATGCCCCCCAACAAACACCCCCCCCCCCCCACACACACACACACGAACAAGGGCATGATCCCCTGACCATCTGGAACTGAATACTGGATGTGTTGATTAAAGTTAACATGATTAAGAGTAGGACAGAAACAGTTCATTTCTCTTCAGAAGCAGGAATTGGAAGAAGTAAAACTCCATCCCCCTTTCACCACAGGGACAGCTGCTGAAGTATGTCATCCGGATTAAGAAAGATCTCTTCCCCACTCTATCTGACTATCTGAATAGAATATAATATACTGTTCATAGACCAACCCTTAGGTGAAAAATAAAAACTTACTGGAGTACTGGAGCCAGGAGAGTCGGGGATGAAATTAAGGAGAGACTTTACACCTTCTGATGATGAGGGCAAAGGTACAAAAATTTGGGATTTTAGCCTCTGCACCGACGGCCAAAGAACTATATGCTATTATCAGTATTCATAGATATCTAAACATTTTACTTACTGGTAGATTTCTTATACCTTGCAAATGGATCCATCTTTACTCTTCAACAATACATGGAACAGAGTGTTTCAATTAATATTTTTTGGCAATATCTAAAGGTGATACTCTTTATTCCAGTCTCAGTCCTCATCTAACTCTTTCCTTACTATTCTGCAAAGATGTTTCTAAATTTACTACCTTCAAGAGAGAAGATTTATCCCAGAAAGTTGCTCACCATGTTCTACAATCTAACTAGAACAAAGCAGAAAGCCCACATTTGCTCTCCTTCAGCAAAACTGAAGTGAGATTACAGAGGCAGACTTACATAATGGAAAAATGGTACAAGTTTACTGCTTCATAAAGGCAATTCCTACTAACCCCTTCCATAGGAAGCACAAGTCAGGGAATTTATGTAGATAGTGTGGTGAAGGAGATGCAGACAACATCCAGATCTTACAGTGGTGCTCCGCCTGTTCAAAGATTTGGAATAAAGCAGCTACCACAGCTTACTGGTTGTGATGGTGCTGGTCACTGCCCCTAAACAGACTTTTAGCAGTGAGGTACAGAGGACACAGAATGCATAAAAGACCAGAAGGGATAGACTGGCTAAGGCAGGTTATTCTTCTGCTAACATTAATCTTCAGAAACTGAAAATATGGCTTCACAGAAACTTATTACTCAAGGGTTTTATGGTATAGGAGCACAAACAATGTAACCCCTTTAACTATAAGAACACTAAATGTGTTTCTTGTTTTCAGGACTGATTAAATATATTCATGTTTTACTGTGACAAAACACTAACAATGAGCAATCTGCAGATTCAAAGCCATTTGCTCTCTAGACTACTTGTTATTCAGTGTTACTGAACTGTACCATCAGTTGGAGTATTAGTAGACAGAGTGATTCTACCTTCTGGAAGTTCAAAAATGGCTGTCTAAATATTAAATATTAAAGCTTGCAGATATCTTCTAGAAAAATTTTGGAGCAATCAGTCATAAAAAAAAAAAGCATTTTCCAGGAGCGGTATGTTCGGCTAGCTGAAGTAGCAGGATCACAGGGTGCCAAGGCTTAGCTTGTCAAATATGTGGCTGAGATGTGTTCAAGGTGGTGCAGTTTTCTTTTTGGGTGGTATGAGATTAACTGCTCCCATTAGGAAGTGCTCTACTAGCAACAGACCATAAAACATACTTTCAGAGAGGCATAAGACAGCCCTGATTTGTAAAGGTGTGACAGGTAACCAAGAACCAGAGACCCTCCAGATGAATTATGGCCCTAATCTTTAGCATGGCACCAATGGAAGAATATCTTTCACTCTGTTAGGCATGACTCCCTTTATTGTTTTCCTGGCCTCTCTCTTTATATGCAGCACTTCTGAAAAAATATGCATGGAAGACACGAGTGCTTGGTCATCCATGCTGTCAGCTTTAAAGCCCTGAGGTTGTGGGTGTAGAAAAAAAAAAAAAAAAGTTGTGTCAAGAGGTGGAAGTGGAGTAACAGTGTCACTTGGGCCAAGAGGGGGCTCTGTCATGGAGATTACGGGCATCATCAGGATTACCTGAATATATTCACCTACAAGCAAACATTAAGAAAACCCAACAAAAACTAGGTATGCTTCATCACCACAGTCGTTATCTTACTCCCTCAAACAAGCATATCCTCTCTACCACCTACCTCATTCCCTCCCTCCTGTACGGAGCCCCTCTCCTTACTAATCTTCAGTCCTCACTGCAGACAAAATTATCTTCCTGCTACAACAAAATCTCTAAGTTTGCTACTGCATTCAAATCCTCCTCTCACCATTGTGACCCCCTCCATACCTTGAACTGGCTAGAACTGCCTAACTACCCTCTCCTATATCTAACTATCTAATGCACACAAACTAATCTTCAATCCCTCTCACTGCCTCTCCCTCGCCTCTACTCTCAAAATGCATCAGCCTGATAGACTACTCAGGTCCAACAATCAGAAACTGCTAGAAGTGTACAAACCCGCATGCACTCCAGGTAAATTTCTGTTATCCTTCTCCCTAGCACAACTTTGGAATTCCCTTCCTCCACACATTCGTACCACCAACAACCACTCCACCTTCAAGACCTTGCTCCATTCCCACCTGTCTTCTCATTGGGAATGCTTTTGCTCTCATCCCATCTGACTTCATTTCCCTACTCTCCATCCTCTCAACTCATTCTAATACTATATCTCCACTGTTCTTATCCACTTCTCTCTTTCCTGTTATTCATTCCCTAATATTTCATTCATACTATATAGCTATAAACTTGTAACCCAGTATACCTTGTTACTCTATAATTCTTAAATACAGTTCAGGAAGCATAGACCTCAAATGTTTTATAATATGCTTAAACAACTTGTTATTGTTGATACTGCCTTTATATGCTCTGATAGGACACAATACTCAATATTTTGTTTACCTAAGATTTACTGTTTATTATATGTTTTAGACCTTTCTTGCATGCTGTTATTTCCTTGAAACTATGTAATAACTTGGTTTACTTGTTAATTGTATAAATGTACAAGGAGCTTTTCTCCCTGGGCCTCCATTGAAATGGGCTCTTTTTTGGCCCAATGGACTTTCCTGGTAAACAAACTGTAAATACAATAAAAATAAATAAAATCAAGGGGAAATAATGGAAAAACAGATCTGACCATGGAACACAGAAGGTATCCACTTTCTAGACTTATGGAGCTGCTGTGACTTGCTTATCTAACATCTCTTCCCAATCTTTTCTGACCTCCTCAGATTGATTCCTGTAGTTATTGTGCAATATTTTATATGCCTTACTAATTATCCCTTTAACAGCAGCTTCTCTTCTACGTTCAACTAAAAACTCAACCAGTGGACGTCTTTCATTTAGGATTACCATATCCTTTTTGTCTGCCTATACTCTATCACTTCCTGAATGGGAAGGCAATCTCTAGTGCAGTCCAAATGTCTTCTGGCCTCATCCCATTCTTTTACCTTTCCCTCACTAATTATTTGTTCCCAATACCTTGGTTCCTTTGCCAGATTCCTCCAAGCCCTATCTTGCCTATTCATTTTATTCCTAATTGGAGTCATCCCTATTGGCAAAATCTCCTTTCTCCATTCCCATGTTGGCCTAGTTCTTAATATACTTTCTGCTACTTCATGAATATAATATTACGCATGACTGTTTTCCTTATGGATCTGCATTCAAAATCCCACTCTTTCCTCCTGCTTCATCATCATCCCTTTTCATTCTGAACTATAACTTTCTGCTTGTGTTACGTACAGTAGCCTTAACTGTGTAGCTCTAAAATATTCCTTCAAATCAGGTAATCCTAAACCGCCTTGTTCTGCTGGAAGGATCAACTTATCACACTTGATTCTTGGCCTCTTCCCACCCAGATAAAATCCTTCAACTCTTCATTAATTCTACTCTAGTGGATAAAAAATATACCGGACATGTGTATAAAACTAAAGGGACAAACATTTTTACTATTTGTATCTTCCTAGCTATATCCACAGGCAACAGCTTCTGGTTTCTCAGTTTTTGTATTATCGTTTGTTTAGTCATTTCCTACATCCTTCGCTGTCATAACAGAATGCTTTTTTAACCCATACTCCTAAATACTTCATTTTATCATGTTCTCCATGGTATTGCTGAACTCCTTCATGCATGGGTACATTTAACACTAGTCTTTATTTTATCTTCACTAATTTTATATCTCAAAAAACCTGAACCGTTTCAGAATGTTCCACTACATCAAAGGTTCTGTCAGGTACAAAATAATATCATCTGCAAATGAAGCCAACTTTTATTGAATACCATGCCAATTATATCCTTGAATTTGCCAATGGCTGTAAATACAACACATATAAAGGCAAAAGAGGACACACTGCCTGCTTCCTCTGTTCACACAACTTATCAGAGAGGAACTCTTCCCACTTTGATTTTTGCCTTCAATCCATTAAATCTCTTTCTTGATACTGGACGAGAAGATTGCAACTTCCTGGGATATACAGTACAGACACCATGTTTAAGAAATTGTTGCAGTTTCCTCATATGGAGCCTCAGCATTAACATGCAGAGTGTCATGCAGCCAAGGTTCCTGAGGAAATACAATCCCCCTCCAATACTGTCTGCAAGAACTGCGACAGAAAGAGGACCAACGGTGAGAAGATATTTTGTTGCTATGTGTCCGGAAGGCCCCGAGGAACTATACTTTTCCTTCCAACAGTAACATGGGACTTGAGAGGTTGAGGGACAAAAGTATTTTTTTACACATGAATACCAGGGCCTTCTGACTTTCATATTCTGAGACTGTCTGAATCAGAAAGTCATCCAGATAAGGATTCCTTTTTAAACAACTTTATTTATTACCACATTGTTAGTTTGCAAAATGAACCCCATATTTTAACAATGAAAAAAATGACAATAACACATTATTGTATACCTGCATTATACATACTGCTTTCCTGACAGCTCTTACTATTGAGCATTAGAGTATGCTCACATACTTTATAGTTACTAACCAGCTACTTACTTTAATCATCTACATGAGCATTACTAGGTATACATTATTCCCAAAAGCAACATTTAATTTTATGAAAATTACTTCTCCATCTTTTAATGACACCATGTCTAAGTTTCATGCACTCTGGAACAGTCAGCATTTTATTTACAACTGGTTTAATTTAAGAGTTTAACACTTGTGTAACTGCCTTTTTGGCTGCTACCAACATGGAACTTAAGGCCTATGTCTCCATTATCCTAAACCTAGACAACTGAAAAGCATCATCTTAGTTTGTATAATACACCTCCCCAAACAACTTTGTCAGGGCATACTGCATGGAGTCTTTAAGCTTAGTTAGTTTCCCACATTCCCAGAAAATATGTTCCCAGTTTCATCTCTCATTTCCTTTGCGTCTGACATCTGCTCTCCATTTAAGGGAAAATGCTTCGAAATGCTACGAAATCTACTTTCAGTATAAATGTAGCTGTGTAAACACTTCCACTCAAATATCCTAAATCTTCTGTACTTCATAGCATACCTAGAGACCTTACAAAGTTCATTTCATTTTTCATGTATTTATTGGGTCTAATCTTCTCTTAGTCCCTTCTAATTTCCCGTTTTTATAGTTATGTCAGGCATGTGCATGCACTATTAATAATCCATGTCTTAGTAGCATTTTATGTTCTTTTTAAACATCTTTATTAAATCACATCACCTGCTTTTTTAGCATTTTATGGATACGCATTTTGGACAATGGAGTACGTACATATACATTAACAGAAAAGAACCCACAGTAACATTTCGTTTTTCATCATTATTTATTAAAAAGAAAGCATGTATACTGCACGAAAATATAATTCACTTCAACATTACATAGAATTACTTGGCTCCTGCAGTCCCTTAAACTTCATTTCTCCTCCTGAACATTATTCTGCTCCTTCCCTTTTAAGATCCAGCCTCTAGTTATTTTACCTCCTTTACAACTCAGTACTTCAGTTAGAGCTGGTTTAGCTTTTGATTTCCATTTTTTAGTAATTGCTTCTTTGGCAGCCAACAGAATTAAACTAAGCAATTCATGTCCTATTGCTCCAGCTTAAAATAATAATAATTTCCTTAGTTATGATTTGCTTCCCCAACATTTCTGACGTAATACTCTGTAGGGCATTTTTTTTTTAAATATCTGCAACTTGTCACATTGCCTAAAACGCATTCACAAATACACCCCCCCCCCCCCATATCACACCTCCAGCATTTACTATTTACCTGATGAAAAATCTGCTTGGGATATAAAATATGTAAAATTTTCAAAGCAAAAATCCTAAACCTTCTAGACTTTTGTTGTACAATTGGTAGTCATACAGATGTCCTCCCATTGTTCATTTGTAAACTGCAGTTCCATTCTCTTTTCCCAATAAATCCTAAACCTTCTAGACTTTTGTTGTACAATTGGTAGTCATACAGATGTCCTCCCATTGTTCATTTGTAAACTGCAGTTCCATTCTCTTTTCCCAATAAATCCTAAACCTTCTAGACTTTTGTTGTACAATTGGTAGTCATACAGATGTCCTCCCATTGTTCATTTGTAAACTGCAGTTCCATTCTCTTTTCCCAATAAATCCTAAACCTTCTAGACTTTTGTTGTACAATTGGTAGTCATACAGATGTCCTCCCATTGTTCATTTGTAAACTGCAGTTCCATTCTCTTTTCCCAATCTTTTTTAAGCACCTCTGATTGATTCTTATATTTATGCAATATTCTATACATCCTAATAATTATCCTCTTAGCAGCTGTGGTTCTGGACAACTCAAAACTCTACCACAGATACTCTTTCTTAGCACTCCCCTATCTCTTTCTTTTTGTCTATAAATTCCTTGTAGGGAGGGCAGTCTCTAATCTAAAAGTACAGACTTCTGCTTGGCCTCATCCCACTCTACTACCTTTCCCTCGACTTGTTTGCTTGGCTCCTTTGCTAATTTTCTCCCATAAAGTCTCTCATCATTTTTCTATACCCCTACTTGCAGTCACCTCTTATTGGCAAAATCTCCTTTCTACAGTCTTGCTTTGGCTTAGTTCTTAGAATACTTTCTACTACTTTATGAATATAATATTCTATTTTGCTTAAGGACCTGCATCCAAAATTTTACCTTCACCTTACTTCTCAGTCTTCATGTTTCATCACCATTCCTTCCCCTTTGATTTATAACCTAATTATGTATGGCGCTGAAGTATCCATTCAAATCAAGTATTTCTAAACCAGCTTGTTCTTTGGGGAGAATCAACTTATTCCATTTAATTCTTAGCCTCTTCTTCTCCCAAACAAATCATTTACAACTTCTCTGGTTGATAAAAATATGACCGACCTGTACATCAAAACTAAAAGCATTTTCATTGCTTGCATCTTACTATCCATAATCAAGAGCTTTCATCGTCTCAATTTTTGTATTATCTTTTTTTTAGTCTCTTCCCACAAATCCTTACCCTTCCATAACAGAGCCCTCTTTAATCCATACTTATGTCCCCATAAATACAGTGATTGCATAGCCAGTTAATGTCTGGGTACATGGTTAACTACTACAGCCCTTTTAATTGTCATTAATTATTAACTGCTGTTCTTTATTCCACTCAAACAGTTCTACCAGTGATGGTCTTTCATTCAGTACTCTCTCGCCTTCTCTATCTATACTCAGCCCACAGACCCTAATAAGGGAAGCATTCTCTGACCTACAGTTCAGACACCTCCTTTCCCATTCTAGAAACATTTCCTCTAACAATTTACTTCCAGCAGTGTGGCTCCTTTGTTGGTTTCATCCAGTTACTTCCTGACATCCTTTCTTGGCAAGATCTCCTTTCCTCATTCCTTCACTGGCTTATATACCTATATATGTATATATATATAAAATCAGTATTTATACATCTATAACATTCTGTACACTTTATTTCTATTTTTCTTATGGGCTTGCTTGCAAAACTTTAATCTCTTGCTCATACTTCTATCACGGCTCTACAGTCATTTTTGCACTTTGATCTATAGCCCTCTGCAAGTGCTACATGTAAATATGTCCATTGTGTAGCTTTAACATATTCCTTCAAATGGGGGTAACCCTGTTCAACAGGAAGAATCAACTTTTCCCCCAGTACTCCTGCCCTCTACACATTCCATACATATTCCTTCAACTTATTATCATTCACAACTTTTCTTCTGACCTGTGAACAGGACCAAAGGAACTAAAATCATTTTTACTGCTTGCACCTTACTGTTCACATCCATGGCCATTATTTTCCAATCTTTTTTAATAATCTTCTGCTTGGACTTTTTTCACATGTAATGAGCTGTCATTATAGTTTTAATCCATGTGCCTACATGCTTCAAGTTTTCAATGTCCCCACAAATAAGGGTATCGTTGAACTAATTCACACGTAGGCACACAATTTAATTTACTGTTTTAGCATTTAGTTTTGCCTTCATGTATTTTACACCCAGAAAATATCTTCTTACAATGCTCTAATGTCAGATTCAGTATTTATCAAGTATATGACATCATCAGCAAACAAAGTTATTTTTTTTCTTAGCTACAACAATTATATCTTAAATTTGCAAATCATGTATCCTTATTCTAATGGCACCAAGTATATAGCAGAAAGAGGACATCTTTGTCTGGTTTCTCTCTTCAAATTTGAGCCTCAGAAACGACTGCTCCCACTCGGATGTTTTGTCTCTGATGCATCAGATAGATTCTTCTTGCTAACTCTATTATTTGGAGAATGCAAAAGCTATCATTGTCAAATCCATGAATTCCCAGAAAACCCTATCAAGTGATTTCTGTGCATCTAAATTAATCAACAACAGAGTTATTTTATATTGCAATTCTCCCTGAATAATCGTTGTTAGTAATGTTGTGTGTCTGAGACTCTTCTACAGAACATAATGATCCATATCGATCTGCTTTGGTACATTTTTAACATTCTCTCAGTTAATATAGACAAACAGTTTTTTAATAATGACTTACAACTGACAGACTGTATTAGTTGGGGTCTGCAAATTCTTTTGGTAATACTACCACCACTATCTTCTTTCACAGTGCAAGTATCCCTCCTTTCAAAACATTACTAAACAGTGCCTTCCAAAATTTTAAAAGCTTCCTACCTACTAACTTCCAAATTTCTACAGAAACGTCATCCATTCCTGTAGATTTCCCAATTGCTTGGTTAAGCATAATATTTTTATTTGTCTTTTACCTATTGTGACTGTTGACTGCAGAACTTCCACTTTACCAAGCTTTGGAATATTAATGCTTCCAAAAAAATGCTAACAAATGTGCCTCTTTTCCCACTTCTCTACTGTATACAGTCTTTCATAAAATTGCAGAAATATTATCATTGTCTTTTCATGATCCCTAGTTAAGCTTCCTGTCAGAGTCCAGAGATCTTTTCATTTTCTGTGCGTTAAGTCTTTCCATTAAAAAAACTTCTATGCTCTGAAATTACTGTCAAAAGCAACTACTTACCAGCAATTTTCCTGAACTTATGCATATGCATACTACCCAAATTCTCAGTTATTTTCCTCTTAGCGCTCTACATCTGTTCTCTTCTTGATCTGTAAACCTTCTTGCCTTGACTCTGTCAGTCATCCTAAGTAGTTTTCATTCATTTTCTCCTACATCTCTCCCCCTTAATTCCACTATACTTTTAGAAATCCCTTGCTCTAGTCAGTTCCTCTAGAATGAATTCAGTCTGCCCTAATAATTTTATGTATTACTCATTCCTTAAAATCCTCTCTTTTTAATTGTAGGAAAACAGCAATGCATTTCTTTAATTTTAGTTCCTTGTGCCTTTATCTTAGTTCCTATAGCAGCATGATCACGGTATCACTATTAGCTGCGTCAAGTACATGCGCCTGCAATACAGTTTGTGCCCAGCCAATTCCAACAATTATATTTTTTAATATTCAAACTCCCGCTAAATTTTAAAAACGTTTTCCCAGCTTACTGTCAATAATTAGGCCAGCTAAAACTCAGAAAAACATGCACACTACATAGTACTGTGCTTATGCCTTAACATTTTGCACTAATTCTACTCGGATATGTTTTTTGTCCATTTGATTCCTTCACAAGGAACCTTACAAAAAGAAGTCTCAAATGCTTTAACTCCACCTATTTTGAAATAAACAGTACTTAGTGAGGTTGGTGCTCAGCCTATTATTAGTCTTCTACAAAGTCCTTTCCCTCTCTCATCATACCAATTTCTGGCTCAAATCCTGACCGACACATGTTTTTCAGCTTTCCCACAAGTTCAAACTCCTCACTGGGGGACTAATTTTTCATTTCTTCCACCTGTCACTAAATTGACTTAGTTGTTACTCTTCTTCCCATTCCTCACCTTCCTGAAATACAACCATCTTGTTTGGATCTAAGCTTCTCTTAATTCTTCGCGTCAGTTCCTGGGCTTTTCTTTATAGCTCAGGCATTTTCTCTTGGAACAAAAAAAAAGCAGTTTTGCTAGCACCGTCTTTTTTGGGCCTTCCTTTACTTGGATATGGTCTAGAAACATGCCCTCTCAACCACGCTTCCTAGAGTTCTGCTGACTTGATTTTTTTTTTAATCTCCTTCACAGTCAGAACTGCTCTGCCACTACAGACATTTTTACCCACCTGGAAAAATATTCTAAAACAAACTGCAGGATATAGCTGTTTAAATCCAACTTCAACCTCACAACAACTCTTAAGAATATACGTATTTGTCTTTTGTCTATTATAAGACAAGTAGTCATTTCCCATAGACACTCTGGCATCAACAATGTTCAATGCCTTTCCTTTTTGTCATAATTTTGTCAGAAGCATCTCGGTGGTACAACTGCATTTAACCCACTATGGGTCTCTACTTTTTTTCTGGGGTTTATAGGAGCACAAATGCTATGTGCCCCTTCAATTTACAAATCCTTCTGTGGATCTGTCTGTTCCCGTTAGGGGTCGCCACAGCGGATCACCCGTTTCCATTTCTTCCTGTCCTCTGCATCTTGCTCTGTCACAACAACCACCTCTGCATGTCCTCTCTCACCACATCCATAAACCTTATCTTAGACCTTCGTCTTTTCATGTCACCTGGTAGCTTCATCCTTAGCATCTTTTTCCCAATATACTCAGCATCCCTCCTCAGCACATGTCCAAACCAATGTACTCTTGCCTCTCTGGCTTTGTCTCCAAACCTTCCAACCTGGGCTGACCCTCGAATATGCTTATTCCTAATCCTGTCCACCCTCGTGACACCCAGTGTAAATCTTAACATCTTTAACTCTGCCACATCCAGCTCAAACTCCTGCCTTTTTGTCAATGCCACGGTCTCCAACCCGTATAAGATAGCTGGTCTCACTACCCTCTTGTAGACCTTCCCTTTCACTCTTACAGGTACTAGTCTGTCACAAATCACTCCTGACACTCTTCTCTACCCACTCCATCCTGCCTGTACTCTCTTCTTCACCTCTCTTCCACACTCACCGTTACTCTGAACTACTGACCCCAAGTAGTTAAACTCATCCACCTTCGCCACCTCTACTTCTTGCATCCTCACCATTCCTCTAAATTCCCTCTCATTCACACACATATATTCTTAGTCCTGCTGACCTTCATTCCTCTTCTCTCTAGAGCATATCTCCATCTCTCCAGGGTCTCCTCCACCTGTTCCCTACTCTCACTACAGATCACTCTGCAAACATAATAGTCCACACGGACTCCTGTCTGATCTCGTCTCTCAACCTGTCCATCACCACTGCAAATAAGAAAGGCCTCGGAGCTGATCCTTTATGTAACCCCACCTCCACCTTAAACACATCCGTCACTCCCACAGCAGACCTCACCGCTGTCACACTACCCTCATACATATCCTGTACCACTCTTACATACTTCTGACACTCCTGACTTCCTCATACAATACCACAACTCCTCTCTAGGCACCCTGTCATATGCTTTCTCCAAGTCTACAAAAACACAATGCAACTCCTTCTGACATTCTCTGTACTTCTCCATCAACACTCTCAGAGCAAACATCACATCTGTAGTGCTCTTTCCCGGCATGAAACCATACTGCTGATCACTAATCATCATGTCCCTTCTTAACCTAGCTTCCACTACTCTTTCCCATAACTTCATGCTGTGACTGATCAATTTAATCCCTCTGTAGTTACTACAGCTCTGCAGATCACCCTTATTCTTAAAAATCGGTACCAAAACACTTTTTCTCCATTCCTCAGGCATCCTCTCACTTTCCAAGATTTCATTAAACAATCTGGTTAAAAACTCCACTGCCATTTCACCTAAATATCTCCATGCTTCCCAGGTATGTCATCTGGGCCAACAGCCTTTCCATTCTTCATCCTCTTCATAGCTATCCTTACTTCCTCCTTTCTAATCCATTGTACTTCATGATTCACTATCCCTACATCATCCAACCTTCTCTCCCTCTCATTCTCCATTCATCATCCTCTCAAAGTACTCTTTCCATCTCCTCAACACACTCTCCTTGCTTGTGAGTATGTTTTCCTCATTATCCTTTACCACCTTTACCTGCTGCACATCTTTCCTAGCTCGGTCCTTCTGTCTAGCCAATCGGTACAGGTCCTTTTCTCCCTCCTTAGTGTCCAACCTTTCATACAACTCTTCATATGCCTTATCCCTGGCCTTCGCCACCTCTCTCTTTGCCATGCACCTCATCTCCTTATACTCCTGTCTACTTTCTTCATCTCTCTGACAATCCCACTTCTTCTTTGCCAACCTCTTTCTCTGTATACTCTCCTGTACTTCCTCATTCCACCACCATGTCTCCTGGCCATCCTTCCTCTGTCCAGATGTCATACCAAGCACCTTTATAGCAGTTTCCCTTACTAGCTCTGCTGTAGTTACCCAGCTATTTCGTAACTCTTCACTGCCACACAGTGCCTGTCTTAACTCATCCTTGACCTCCACCTCACAATTACCCTTTTTCAATTTCCACCATTTGATCCTTGGTGCTGCCCTCACACTCCTCCTCCTCCTCTTCTTGATCACCAACGTCATCCTACAAACCACCATCCTATGCTGCCCAACTACACTTTCCCCGGTCACCACTTTACAGTCTTCAATCTCCTTCAAACTGGCCCTCCTACATAAGATATAATCAACCTGTGTGCAATCTGCCTCCAATCTTGTATGTCACCCTATGCTCCTCCCTCATTAAAATATGTATTCACCACAGCCATGTCCATCCTTTTCGAAAAATCCACTACCATCTGACCTTCTGCATTCCTTTGTTTAACACCATACTTACCCATCACTTCCTAATCCCCTCTGTTCCCTTCACCAACATACCCATTGAAATCTGCTCCAATCACCACTCTCTCACCCTTGGGTACATTCATCACCACTTCATCCAATTCACTCCAAAATTTTTCTTTCTCATCCATTGCGCACCTAACTTGTGGAGCATGTGCACTAACATTCATCATTACACCATCAATTTCCAGCTTCATAAACATCCCTCTATCCGATACTCTTTTCACCTCCAAAACATTCTTAGCATACTGTTCCTTCAGAATAATTCCTACGCCATTTCTCCTGCCATCCACAAATGATAAAACAATTTGAACCCACCTCCGAAACACCTAGCCTTACTCCCCTTCCATCTGGTCTCTTGCACACACAATATGCCAACCTTCCTTCTGTCCATCATATCAGCTAGCTCTCTCCCTATACCAGTTATGCTGCCAACATTCAAAGTTCCGACCCTCACTACCACAGTCCTAGCCTTTCTCCTCTCTTCCTGCCTTCTGCCGTGCCTTCTGCCTCTTCTCCTCCTTCAGCCAACAGTAGCCCAATTTCCGCCAGCACCCTGTTGGCGGTCGTTGTTAACCCAGGCCTCGACCAATCCAGTATGGAAATATTTACTGGTGTCCGCAAGTAATTATTTGGCAAAGTTTTACACCCGATGCCCTTCCTGACGCAACCCTCCCCATTTATCCAGGCTTGGGACCAGCACAAAGAAATGCACTGGCTTGTGCATCCCCAGTGGCTGGGTTTCTCTCCAACTTCTCTGGTAATGCAGAAAAACTCAGGTTCTCTCTTCATGCACTATCTTCTAGATCTATTATTTTTCTGAGCTATTTCTTCATTTGAAGCCTCAATCTCAGTCATTCTTTTCTTCATTTCTTTTTTATGACTTCTTCAAACTCGGAAATTCATCAGGTGGACTATTTAATAGTTGTAATTTTCCAAATTGCTTTCAACATTTTACATGAAATAAAACTAGGAAGACATCACTTTATGCTGTACATCAACTAAAGTAGGGCGAAAAACGTACACCTTAAACTGTACCATCAAAAATAACATTCGGTGTGATATATTATTATATTAATACAAAGTAACTACCAAGTGTATATAGTTAGTGGAAACAGTAGCTGCTGAGCAGAAGAGAGGTATGAGGACTGAGACTTGCAAGATAAAGAGACGTCTACTGCCTGAAATTAAGGGGGGGGTGTTATACCCTGGGGGAGCAAGAAGGAGACGGAGTTAGATTAGTCTGGGGAGTCACAGTTATAAATCCAGTTAGCGTGAAGGTGCGTTTCTAGTGATTTTTTTTAAACTGAGCCACAGATGATGTGACCGTTATATTAGTGGGCAATGTGTTCCATTTTTTTGCTATACAATGTGAATAGAGAGAGGCTCCTGCAGCGTTGTTGGTGTTAGTGACTTGAAGGAGAGGTTTACTGTTGGAGCGAAGGACCCTAGCACTATGAAGATGTGCTTTTTTTCTTCTAGGTTACCGGAGGCCATCTTCTGCATTCATGTTGCAGATAGGGCTGTTTCCTGATTGTCAGCTTTGAGGGTCTTCTCATCCAGAACTGCTGTTGCTTTTCAAGTTAACTTTTTTTTTTATTAATTCGTTTCCAATTTTGCCTTTGCTGATAATTCATGTAATGTATCTTCCAGCTAATAACCCATTTTCCCCAACTGTACAACTTTCATTGGCTTTCTTTTCACACTTTCTCAGTATTCACACTGGGAAGTTCTAGTTAGTGTGCTTCTCATTCAGATACAATCTTGGAAGCCCCCCACAACCAGATGTGTATGACCTTGATCCTTCAATAAGCAATTACTGGGGCCAGGCATTTTGTAAAGATCCTAGGTGGAGCAGACAAGCCAAAGGGCAAAGATATAATGGTAGCCTGTTCTCTCTGCCGTAAATCTTAGAAATCTTCTGTGCAGCTTTGTTATGGTGATATTCAGGTAGCTTATCTTTTAGATCTGAAATGGCCTTGAAGGCTTAAGGGAGTAGAAGAGGTAGAAGACTTTTGTAAGGTATGCATTTTGATCTTTTGAACTATTATGGGTGTTTAGCCTCCAAGCATTTTCATCGTTGGGAATCCGAAACAATCTAACAAAACCGTACATTCTTCTTTCCTACTGACACTTTCTCTAGAGCTCCATGTTCTAGAAGGTCCTTCAACAATGGAAGTCAATTAGCTTGTTCCCTTGTAACAGGAAGGATACCTACAAAATCTGGTCTGCACAAGAACTGTAATTTGTAACTAAGTTCCAGGATGTTCAGGACCCACCATTCTTATGTTATCTTCTC
The DNA here is from genome assembly GCF_019279795.1 of Protopterus annectens. Taxonomy (NCBI): domain Eukaryota; kingdom Metazoa; phylum Chordata; order Ceratodontiformes; family Protopteridae; genus Protopterus; species Protopterus annectens. The sequence goes on along the minus strand of NC_056731.1, from coordinate 1,126,972,862 downwards.
CCAATCCCCTATCAATAGCCCCAGATGAGCCTCTGTTTACACAAGGAGACAGGAGGTATTGTTTTGGTCTAAGGGTGGCTCCCCTGCACACCCATATAAATGGATGCACCCTCCCACACCCCTGTATTTACTTGGTGGGGGAAGGGGCAAGTTTGACTGAGTCACAGGTGTTCCCTCTGTGGGTCACTGCCTCACAGGTTCCCAGACATGTCTCATGTTTTGTTTGGCATTCTTTCCTGTACCTTGCCTTTTCCTCCCTTTCTGAAGTGTGCCCTTAACTTTCTATGGGAACAGGGAACATGCTTTTGAAAAGTAATTCCTTCTGATTCTTAGAGCAAGAAATGTAAAAAAAAATGCTGGACCAACAGAAGAGTCTTTTTCTCCTCAAGTCTTTTGAATCAGCAAGGAGTCCAAAGAGATCTCTGTCTAAAGCAGTATTAATAAGATCCAAATTCACGCGTTTTGGCAGGGGTCATGTTCACAGCCAGGTATTACTCCAAAACACTGACCTTGTATCTGTTGCCCTGCAAGATGCATTCAGTGCATAACAAGAAGTTATGTACTCACCATAACGTTCTATGTATGTAGTCCATCTCGCCTCACATTCTTACCCGTGGGTTCGGAGCCGAATATCGGGTCCTACTCTGCCAAACTTTTCTAGCTCGAAGTCTTCTATTGGCTGGGCTAAACAGCTATCCCATGGCGCACTGCTCCATATCCCCAGATCTAGTTTGCTGCGAATACTCATTCATACCCCATGCATACACAACATCCAGGTAAAAAAGAATAAGCTAAAGGTGAAGGGAACTCTGTAAATAGAAACCTAACCTCCAGATCCTCCAGGAAGGGGGATGGTGGGAGGGTGAGTAAGAATGTGAGGAGAGATGGACTACATACATCGAACGTTATGGTGAGTACATAACTTCTTAATGTTATGCAGTCCAATCTCGCCTACATTCTTACCCGTGGGGCAGCGTCCCTAGCACCTACATCCTGGGTGGCTCATAGGAATATACTCCTGAGTACTGTGGAACCAAAGGACGACCTGCCCCTAGATACCACATCCCATTTGTGATGAAAAACAAATGTGTGAGGAGAAGCCCAAGTAGCTGCAGCACATACATCATCCATCAACAATCTGTCTTGATAGGCTGTAGATGTAGAAACAGCCCGAGTAGAGTGAGCCTTGACTGGAAACGGCAGGTCTTTTCCTCCTGCGGAGTAGGCGAAAGAGATGCAACTAGATATCCATCGGGATAGGGTGATTCTGAAGACAGGTGACCCAATTTTGTTTTTCGAAAAGGAGACAAATAGTTGATCAGACTTTCGGATGTCTTTTGTTCGGTGCAGATAAAAACGTAACTGTCTGTGTACATCCAACTGATGAAATTTAAATTCTGCCTTGTTTAAAAAATGAGGAAAGAATACAGGCAACTCAACAGATTGATTAAGATTGGATACGGAAGCCACTTTAGGAAGGAAAGAAGGGTTTGGTCTAAGAGAAACCCTGTCCTTATGGAAGATCAAGTATGGAGGTTTGATAGAAAGGGCTTGAATTTCTGAAACTCGCCTGGCTGAAGTGATTGCTATTAAAAAGGCTGTTTTCCAGGTCAAGAATTTCAAATCACAGGTAGCTGCAGGCTCGAAAGGTGGTGAAGTGAAGGTTTGTAGAACAAAATTGAGATCCCAGGGCCTGATAGGTTCGGAGACAAGAGGACAGAGTAATAGAGTACCCTTCAGGGAAGCCTTACAGAGTCTGTGAGCCATGAGACTAGGCTCATTTGCAACATGAAAATTAGATATCGCTGCCAACTGAACATTTATGGTGGCGGATGTGGAACCCTGATGGAAAAGCATAGACAAAAACTCCAAGACTGAAGCAACTGGGGCTGTGTAAGGATCAATTCCTTGGGTATGCGCCCAAATAGAAAACCTCTTCCATTTGCTAGAATAAATCTTCCTAGTAGAGGGCTTATGAGAGGAAGATAAAATGTGAACTACTTCTGGTGAAAACTGGTGAAGCCTAACTAACGAAGGAAGTGGAGTAGCCAGGCTGTAAACCGGAGGGTCATCAGAGTGGGGTGGAACTATCCCGACATGTGTGTCAGTAAATCTGGTTGTGGGTCCAGAATCCAAGGAGTGTCCACAATGTAGCGTTGGAGAAAGGGGAACCAGACTTGACGAGGCCAGTGTGGAGCAATCAGAATCATTCTGCTTCCCAAGGATTGCGCTTTCTGAATCACTTTTGATGGCAAGGGAAACGGAGGGAAAGCATAAAGCAGACGGGAGGGCCAATCGTGAACTAGAGCATCCCTGGGTGACTCCCCCTGTGGGGGGGGGGTCAGCATGAAGTAGCTGTTGCATTTGGCATTGAGGGGGCTGGCAAAAAGGTCACAGCAAGGCTGACCCCATCTGCTGAAGATTTGTTCTGCAACTAGAGGATTCAGGGACCACTTGTAAGGCATTAGAATAGCTCTGCTTAGCCTGTCCGCTATCACGTTGGACTTCCCCAGAATGTGCGTTGCCACCAGAAACCGTTGGGAAGATACTGCCCACTGCCACACTCGCATGGCCTCCCTGCACAGGGGATAAGATCTGGTTCTCTCTTGCTTGTTTAGATACCACACTACTGACATGTTGTCCGAGTGTATTGCAATCGTCCCTAGAGGCAGACAGCTCTGAAGTGCCTGCAATGCAAGTAGCACCACTCTCATCTCTAGGACGCTGATATGCAGATGTATCTTGTGATCTTGCCAAGTGCCTTGGACTGTCCTGCCATGACAATGCGCCCCCACCCCATTTGGGAAGCATCCGTGGTCACTGTGGCATCCGGGATGGGTGGAAAGTACAGTTTTGTACCTACCATAAATGTAGATGTCCGAACTGGATAGCATCTGCAGTCATAACAAGTGGGTTGTCCTGTCGTCAGGCAGCCCTGCAGTCGGCCGGATTCCAAAGTCCGGGTCCGGCTTCGGCTGATGTCGCACTCCACCCGACGTCATCTCTGCTGGTCTTCGGGTATAAAAGCATCAGCCGACGCCATTTTCCTCAGTGTTTCTTGCCCCAGATGCCAGTAGCCCTCTTGCAGGGTAAAATTTGGATAGATGCCAATGTTTCCAAATAGATAGAGGTAAACACAACAATAAGCATATATGTACATATATACAAACAAATACACCATAAAGACTCCCCCAACAGCTAGCTATTAGGAGGGTAAACACCCTAGGAGTACCACAGAGGGAAGGAGGGAGGGTAATCCTGACTGCAGATGCTATCCAGTTCGGACATCTACATTTATGGTAGGTACAAAACTGTACTATGTCCTTCATGGATGCATCTGCAGTCATAACAAGTGGGTAGAATACCATAGCCAACTAGGCGAGGAGGATAAAGGTAGATTATGGTGTGTTTAAGATCCCTTGCAGTACAGCAGTGGCAAACCCTGCTCGGGATCTGGAATAAAGAGGCAAATTATAATGCTTGGCAAATGTATGCACGGAGGTCCAAGTAGCCGCCTCAATAATGTCTTTGGTTGCCACTCCTTGTAAGAAGGCTGTGGTAGTGGCTGTTGCCCTTGTAGAATGAGGTCTTATGTTCTGTGGAATTGGTTTTCCATGGAAGGAGTAACAGTATCGTATGCAATTTCCTATCCATTTGGAGATTGTCTGTTTGGAAATAGCTTTTCCTTCCCTTCCTGTTGCATAGGCTACAAAAGTTGGTCAGTCTTTCTGCTATTTTTGTTCTGTCCAAGTAGTAGCGTAGCTGTATATGTACATCCAAGGCATGCAGTATTCTTTCCCTCTGTTTTGTGGGTTGGGAAAGAAGGAAGGTAGGTGGATTGCCTGGTTTAAAGATACTCTGGATACCACCTTAGGCATAAATGTAGGATTAGTCCTCAAGGACACTCTATCTTGGTGGAAGATTAGGAAGGGTTGCACTGCCATTAAGGCCTGTAGTTCTGAAACCCTCCTTGCTGAAGTAATTGCCAGTAGGAAAGCAGTTTTCCATGACAGGTGTTGTAGGTCTGCTGTTGCTGCTGGTTCAAAGGGTGCTAGTGTCAACTTTTCTAGCACAAAGTTTAAGTCCCAAGCTGGTAATGGTGGTTTCCTGGGAGGTTTTACATTCTTGATTCCTCTGAGGAACTGCCTGAGCAAAGGGTGTGAAAAAACAGGAGGATCAAAGCTGTATTCTGCTGAAATAGCTGATGCATGTATCTTGATGGAGGAGTAGGACAGGCCTGAATGAAGAAGTTCGCCAGATACTCCAGAATGTTAGGCATATCTATGTTTGACACATCTTTTCCTCTTTCGTACTCCAAATGACAAACCTTTTCCATTTTCCAGCATAGTTCTTTCTTGTTGAAGGTCTGCGTGCTTCCAGAATAATGTCTTTAACTCTTTGGGAAAGTTCTGGATTAGCTGCTGCTATGTGATGTTCCATGCAGTCAGTTGCAGCGTTTTTAGGTTTGGATGTATGATGCTGTAGTTGTTCTGAGTTAACATCAAAGGCATCAGCCGTATTGGCCACATGTTGTTCCGAGACATGCTCTTCAGTAGTGGATACCAGTGTTGTCTTGGCCAGTTTGGGGCTATCAGGATTATCCTTGGACGTTCTTCCTTGATCTTTAGTAGTACCTTGTGTATCAGAGGAAGAGGAGGAAATGCATATGCTGTTAGGCCTTTCCAGTTGAAGGAGAGTGAGTCCACTTTCCATGCTAGTGGGTGGAATGTCCTCGTGCAGAATTTTTCGAGCTGGTGATTGAGAGGTGATGCGAATAGGTCTATCTGTGGCATTCCCCATTTCTTTGAGATGGTCTTGAAGATGTCCGGGTGCAGCTTCCATTCGTGGGCATCCGAAGTGGTTCTGCTTAGTATGTCTGCTAGAGTATTGTCTTTCCCGGTACAAATATTGCCTGTAACTGAATGTTGTAGCTGAGTGCCAGGGTCCACAGCTCCAAGGTCATTCTGCATAGGGGGTATGAATGAGTGCCTCCCTGTTTGTTGATGTACCACATGACTGTGGTGTTGTCTGTCCTTATCATCAACTGGCCCTCTTTGAGGAAAGGTTTGAACTTTTGGATTGCCAGTTTTACTGCCAGCATTTCTTTTAGATTGATGTGCAGGTGAATTTGATCCTGTGTCCACAATCCTTGCACGCATTTGTCCAGCATGTGGGCCCCCCATCCTAGATCTGAAGCGTCTGTTGTGATGGTCTGGCTTGGTTGACATCTGCGAAGGGCAGGCCTGGGTTTGACTGGCATGCCTGAGCCCACCATAGGAACTCCTGTTTTAAGCATGGAATTAGTGGGATTTCTGTTTCTAGACTGTGTCTGTGTTGGGACCATAAATTCTTTAGGTACCACTGTAGTTTCCTCATATGTAGTCTGGCAAATGGGACCAAGATTATGCATGATGCCATGAAGCCCAAGGCCTGTAGAAATTTTCTTGCTGTTAACTTGTTCAGTTTTGTTAGTGCCAAGAAGTAAAGAGGAAGTTCTTTTTGTTTTTCTGTAGTCAGGAATGCCATTTGTTGTACTGTGTCCAATTCCACGCCCAAGAATGTCCTTGTTTGGGATGGTATCAGCCTTGACTTTTGTAAATTGACTGTGTATCCCAGTCCTTGTAGCAAGTAAATGACCCTTTGTAAATCTGTTGTCAGCTTGCTTTTGTTGTCCCCTTGTAGCAGGCAGTCGTCCAGGTATGGGTAAATTTGAATCCCCTGTAGTCTGCAATGGGCGATTACTGATGCCAGGCATTTTGTGAATACTCTGGGCGCAGTAGACAAGCCAAAGGGCAATGCTGAGAATTGAAAGTGCTCTGATCCTGCAAGAAATCTGAGGTATCTTCTGCAGATTGGTCGAATTGGGACGTGCAGGTAAGCCTCCTTGAGATCTAGAGTTACCAGCCAAGACTCCTTGCCCAGCATGGGAAGAAGTTGCTGTAGGGTCAGCATTTTGAATTTTGGGACAATGATGTATGTATTTAAGGTGGACAGGTCGAGAATTGGTCTCCAACTTTTTTCCTTTCTTGGAACTAGGAATAGTCTGGAGTAGAACGCCTTTCCTTGTTCTGCTGTTGGCACTCTTTCCACAGCTCTCATGTTTGCTAACTCCATTATCTGGCGTAGAGCCTCTGTTTTTGATTTGGAGGTAGATTTGGCATTCCTCTTTTGACTGGTAAAGTGTGGAAGTGAAACCGTAACCTTGATCTATGGTTTGTAAAATCCACTTGTCTTTTGTTATGTAGTGCCAGTTCTTTGAAAATAAGGTTAACTTTCCGCCTAGAGGAGCTGCTATTTGTTCCCTGGTAGGCGGATTTAGGATTAAGTCACTGTGGTTGTGCTGATGTAGTGGCAGTGGCTGTGTCTGTGCCTCTGTTGTTACCTTGCCACTGTCGTCCTCTGTAGGCACCTCCTCTGGATTGGTTTCTGCCTCTGGAACGTCTATTCCTGCCCCTTTGAAATTTTGCAGAGTCAGGAAAGGACCAATTTTTGGCAGGCCAGTTCCTGCTAAACCTTGGGGGTTGGACCTGCAGGAAATCTTTAACAGTTTGAACAGATTTTGCCTTTTCTTCCATTTTCTTCATAACCTGCTGGGCAGGTGTGCCAAACAAACTTGTCTTGTCCATAGGAGCATCTAGCAACTTAGCTTTAACATGATCCGGTAAAGCTTGTTCCTTTAGCCATGCATGTCTTCTTATCACTGTGCCTGTCATGGCTGATCTAAATGAAGCCTCCAGTGCATCATAGCCACATTTTAAGGAATGGTTGCTAACCTGTTGTATGTTATTTACCATCTCTAATACATATTTCTTATCAAGAGATTCATCAGTAGTTAGCTTTTTAGTTAACTGATCAAGCATAAACTCTTGGTATTGTATCATGTGAAACTGACAGTTTAAAGCTCTAGCTGAGAGAGTAGCTGAAGTGTAGACCTTTTACCCCATCTGTCTAGTGACCTTGCTTCCCTTTCAGAAGGAATAGGGTTTTAGCTGTGGTTGCGCTACTGCCTTGGGACCCTGGGATATAGTTTCTGGGTCTGCAAGAGGAGCCTTGTAAAGGTGGTGATGAGTATCTGGCACCCTGTAAAATCTGTCTGGTTTGGCAGGGGCTGGGGTAAAGAATCTGGAGCGGAGCAAACATCATTGAAAGCATCATCCACCACAGAGAGAACAGGAGGTATAGCTAAGGGCCTGTGCTGTGGTAGGTGCAGAAAAGTCCTAAGTCTTTTCTGGAGTCTGAAAAATCCTGTTGCTGCCATTGGAACTGTTCTCGCATGGCATGCAGGGTTTCTCCAAAGGAGAATTCTTCTGGTGGGGAAGCAGCTGGAATGGATTCTTCAGCATCAGAATCTTGAAATTGGAAAAGGAGCCTCAGGCTGGTCAGTTATGTCTGATTCATGAGCAGAATCATCAGAAGACACTGGCTCAGGGGGCTCTGCCCTAGGTCTCTTCTCTGGGAGCTGAGAGGCCCTGTCTGGGTGAGATTGAGATCCTCTAATTAAAGAAATTAAATCTTCTGCCAAAGAAAGCATTTGAGAACTAGAAGAGGGCCTGGATGAGGGGGTTTAACAGGCACTGATTTAGTAGTCTTGGCTGCTTTAGCCCTGGCGAAGGCCTTAATGGACATGGCTGCTGGAGGCCTAGCAGCACCACGTGCTGGGGTAGAGACATCCAAGGGGATGGTGTCTGATAAGTCAGTCACCGTAGTGGGTAAAATTTCTGAGGTCGATTCAAGAATTGTAGCAGGGGCCTCAGTTGTAAGAATAGGTTCAGCTGTACTTTGAGCAGTTTTCTCGGTTTCGCCGAAACCGAGACACTCATGATTAGCTTTGCCGTGGTTTCGCCGAAACCGCGGACCGCAAAGTGTCGGTCTTTATCTTTGCGTTTTTGGGGTAGTCGGAGAATCCGGCGGCATAATGTACGCAAAATCAGTACCGAAAAACTGTTCTGCAAACTCCGACCGCCGCCTAAGCGTTCGTCGGTTGAAAGAGGCACAGGCCGAACAGGCTGCTACGTCGTGGGCTGGGCCTAAACAAGGCAGACAGTAAGACTGGAAATCTTTATGAGGTATTTGCTTCCCACAGGTTAAACAATTGTTAACTTTTTCTGACATCGGCTGAGGCAAGAAAGAGTCCCCAACGGGCTACTTAGCTTTAGAAGTCTTCGAAGTAGTATTCGGTAGAAGTAATCTCTGGATCCGACCGACCGGCACTTGCGAACAGCTTCTGCTTCGGGCGCCACGCGGCAAGAAAGACTGAGGAAAATGGCGTCGGCTGATGCTTTTATACCCGAAGACCAGCAGAGATGACGTCGGGTGGAGTGCGACATCAGCCGAAGCCGGACCCGGACTTTGGAATCCGGCCGACTGCAGGGCTGCCTGACGACAGGACAACCCACTTGTTATGACTGCAGATGCATCCATGAAGGACATCGAAGGGTTTTCCCCTGTCCAAATTGTTGGTGCAAAGCCACCAACTGAGATCTTGTTTGCATCTGTCCGTGAGCAAAATGGGGTGAGAAAATGGACATTTTTGGAGAGACCATTGAACAAAGAGGAGCCATTGAAGAAGTCTCATGTGCAATCTCACTAGAGGGACCAACATAATTGTTGCTGCCATGGTCCCCAGGAGTTGAAGAACCCATCTTGCCTTTGCTTTCCTCAGGGGCATCAGGTTATGCATCTGTTGCTGTAAGACTCTAATCCTTTCCTGCAATAAAAATGCTCGCATTCGAACGGTGTCTAATTCTGCGCCTATAAAGGTGACATGCTGTGAGGGCAACAAGGCAGATTTTTTCCCAATTTAGTGTTATGCCCAACTGTTGACATAGAGCGATGGTAGCATCTCTGGTTTGGACTAGTAGATGCCTGGTGGGGGCGGTAAGGAGCCAGTCGTCCAGATACGGAAACACTTGGAATCCCTGACGTCTCAAGTGAGCAGTCACCACCGCCATACATTTGGTGAACACCCTGGGGGCTGTGGTGAGACCAAAGGGCAGGGCTCGAAACTGGAAATGACTGGCTCCCAGCCGGAAGTGTAGGTGACTCATGGATGCCCTGTCCATTTTGACATGGTAGTTAAGCATCCTTGAGGTCAATGGAGCACATCCATACCTCCTCTCCCAACAATGGGAGAATCGATTGTAGTGTGACCATACGGAACTTGGACTTCTGTACATTGTTGTTCAGTCGGCTGAGATCTAATATGTGTCTCAGGTCCCCTGTTCTTTTCGGCACCAAAAAGAATCTTGAGTTAAGTCCCTAATTCGACTTGGTCTGAGGGGACACGCTGGATGGCTCCTTTTCCTAGCAGCTTTGAAACCTCTGAGGCTGCTTGATCCCTTTGACTGGGTGGAACGTCCGGGATTTTTCTGACTGAAGGGGGGTCTGACGTAAATGGGATGACATAACCTCCGGAAATTATTCTTAATACCCATCGATCCTGGGTGATGCTTTTCCAGGCTTCCAGATACAATGAAATCCAACCCCCGACTGTCTCCGGATAAGCACAGCCGAGCACTCCCTCAGGAACGAGAGAAGGGGGAGCCGTGAAAGGAATTGGTCTCCCGAATTGCGGGGGCCCCCTCTGCCTCTAGGGCGGCATCTCCCTAAATAACCTCCCCCTCCTCTGTCTCTGGAGGGGGACTCACCTTGTGCGGCAGGAAAAAACCTCTGTGATTTTTTGAACCACATCTTCCCACCCCACTGGGCCTTGGGGTAAGGCCTAGAGGGAAGGGAAAAACGGACCCCTACGGCAGACAGGGTCTTTCCCTCTTGTTCGTAACTGGTAAGGGTGTCTCACTTTGGTTCCAAACAAAGAAGAACCATCAAAGGGGGCGTCAGTGAAAGAAGACTTGAAGGCCTCTGCGAAGTGACAAAGGCGCAACCAGGCTTGCCTTCTAAGGGCGACTCCTGAGCTTGCTGCCCTACTCGCTCCATCGGCTGCATATGAGATGAGCCGCATGGAGGAGTTGACTATGGAACTGAGGGTAGACACCTGGGCGTTAACCATCTGGGCCACCGCCTCAGGAACGTTACCCACAAGAGTATCTCCTAACTCCTTGAGGAGATCTCTCTGGAGCAGAGTAAAATGAGACAGATAGTTCAGCGACCGTAAGGTAAAGGTTGCTGATGAGAGGGTACACTTCCCGTACCGGTCCATAGTCTTAGACTCCTTGTTAGGAGGATGGACGGAGGAAGAAGTCTCTGCTACTTCCTGAGTGGCCGCCGCCACCACCATGGTATCCACAGGGACTCCTTTGGACAGAAACTCCTTACCCGGGGGAGCAGAAAGAAAGTTGTTGGGACGCCTGGGTACGGGCTCCACAGAATCAGGGTTTTCCCACACCTTTCGACAAATTAAATCTAGGAGCTCGTCGAAGGGTGAGGACACCCAGGAGGTGGAGGGTTGAGCACCAACGGCCTTAAGGAAGACAGACTCCTTCTCGGAGGGGGATTTGGACGGCCAGTCATCTCTTTGTTTCATTATCTCCAGGATGTTGGAGAAGGAAACAGCTCCTATGGAGCTGATGGAGAAATCGGTTCGGACCCGATCGGTGTCATCTAGATCCTCCAAGATGTCTGATTCGGACATCGACAGGGTGCTCCTAAGACTTTTCCAGTCTCCGGTGTTTCAAAAGTTAGTTTCGGCTCCAGCCCATTCGGCTTCGGAGCCGATGGTCCACCCTGCTATTATGGTTCCTCCTCCAACAGCCTCGGTACCGCTGGAGCCGGTGCTGGTGGAGACGGTGGAGGTTTTCGGGTCGGGCCCGACCCTTACTCCAACTCCGGCTCTTGAGTCGGAGTTCGGTACGCAGACTTATTCTGTCGGCCCCGGGGGGGACACTTCGGGACTGATGTTTTTGGTCCCAAGCCTTCCTCTCGGTGCGTCGGCTGTGGGGTACTGCTCACGTTGTGGCCACCACGGAGGTGGGACCTTCCCAGGATTCTGGTGGTCCCACCTTCAGGGCCATGAGGAGTGTGTTAGCCAAATCTTCCTTGGCTACCTCCACGGTCTCCCCAGCTCCTTCCCTGCACACTGAGACTGGGTCTTTGGCAGTCCCCCTGTCCTTAGACAGCGGAGCCCCGGGGCCTGAGGTTACCCCCACTGGGGGTCCCCCCCCCCTGAAGGTCCCTCTGAAGCTTCTTCGGAGGAACCCCCCAGGAAAAGATTGTGCAAGAGGAAGCACGTTGACTCCCCTGATGAGTCTCTTACATCAGACACTGATCTCGATGATGCAGAGGGGTCCCTTAAGTCGTCCTCAGATGATGTCTCCTTTGCAGACATCCTGGAAGCCCTTAAACAACGAGGCGGCTGGCAATCCAAACCCCCTTCTGCTGATGAGTCGGTGTTCCTTAAGGCCTTCGGGGCTCAGCCCTCCGCCTCCTGGGTGTCTCCGCCTTCGACGAGCTCTTGGATTTGATCTGTCAAGGCGTGGGAACACCCAGACTCTGTGGAACCGGTGCCTGCTCGTCCTAATAAGTTCCTGTCAGCACCCCCCGGAAAAAGAATTTCTGACGAAAGGTGTGGCTGTAGATGCTTTGGTGGTGGCATCTGCTACCCAGCAAGATGTAGCAGAGGCTTTGACGTCCGTCCATCCTCCTAATAAGGAGTCTAGGAGCATGGATCGGTACGGTAAGCGCACCCTAAGTTCAGCGGCCTTTACATTAAGGTCCTTGAACTATCTCACGCACTTTACCAGATTTCAGAGGGATCTGATTAAAGAACTTTCCGATACCCTCTTGGGTAACCTGCCTGAGCAGCTGGCCCAGACGGTTGGCTCTCAGCTGGCTACGCTGTCGTCCATATCAAACTCGTCCATGAGGCTCATTTCTTATGCGGCCGAAGGGGTAGAGCGCGGTACAGGCATTGCTCTACGGAGGCAAGCCTGGCTCCGCCTGTGTCATTCTCGCGGAGGCCTTTAAGTCTTCCTTTGCCGCGCCCCTTTGATGGGTCTTCTTTGTTTGGACCCAAGGTAAAGGACACACTGACCGCTGCGAGCAAGAAGGTAAGACTTTGACTGCCAGGGCACGATTTTCCACTCCCTTCGGCCTTACCCCAAGGCTAAAAGAGGAGGGAAAATGTGGTTCCGTAGATCTCAGAAGTCTTACCCCTCACAGCAGGACGATCCCCCTTCTAGAGGCAGGGTAGGGGGAAATTCTTCTGGAAGACGCCGTCCCAGAGGCGGCAGAGGCCCTCGCAACACTGGAGACCACGAGTCCTTTCGTGGCTTTTCAGCCTTTCACAGTCCCTGAGGGATTGCCCGACTGTGCAGCTCCGGAGCCAGTCGGGGGTCATTTTTCGAGGCACCTAAAAGCCTGGGAAGGTATCACTCAGGACCGATGGGTGCTTCGAATTATCGCCGGAGGTTACGCCATTCCTTTTCCTCACTCTCCACCTCAGTCCAAAAAAATCCCGGACCTGCCACCCAGTCAACGGGAAACTGCAGCCTCAGAAGTTTCAAAGCTGCTGCAAAAAGGAGTCATCCAACCGGTCCCCGCAGACCAGATCGGATTAGGGACTTACTCAAGATTCTTTTTGGTGCCAAAAAAGACCGGGGACTTGAGGCCCATTTTGGATCTCAGCATTCTAAACCGTTCAGTCAAAAAGTCCAAGTTCCGAATGGTCACCCTACAATCCATTCTCCCACTGCTGGAGAAAGGTGTTTGGATGTGCTCCATAGATCTCAAGGACGCTTATTACCATATCATGGTACATCAAGCGTCCAGGAGACACCTGCGCTTCAGCCTAGGAGGCAGTCATTTTCAGTTCCGCGCGCTGCCCTTTAGTCTCACCACAGCCCCCAGGGTGTTCACCAAATGTTTGGTGGTCGTGACTGCTCACCTGAGAAGTCTAGGATTCCAGGTGTTTCCGTATCTAGACGACTGGCTCCTAACTGCCACCTCCAAGCATCTACTATTGCGGAGCCTACAAGCCACGATATCACTGGGCAATTCCCTTGGAATCACCTTCAATTGGCCAAAGTCTGTGCTGCTGCCATCTCAACGAATAAGATTAATTGGAGTAGAGATAGACTCGAACCGAATGCGGGTCTATCTACCTACAGACAGGATACAAACCATACAGGCTCAAGTTCGAGCCTTACTTCCCAGATCCAAAGCCCCTGCCAGGATGGTCCTGCAGCTATTGGGATCCATGTCCACCACGGTTCTTCTAGTTCCCCTAGCAAGGTTGCACATGAGAATTCTCCAGTGGCTTCTTTCAACTCAGTGGTCCTTTCAGGATCTCCCTCTCAGTCACCTCATATGGATCACGGAAACCTGCAAACGGGACCTTCGCTGGTGGCTGGTGCCCTCCAATCTGGATCAGGGACGACCCTTTGTTCTACCTCCTCCTGTGGCCACTTTAACTACGGACGCCTCCCAGTTGGGGTGGGGGGGGGCATTCCCTGGGCAGGTCAGTCCAAGGCAAATGGCATTCGGAAGAGACCCTACTTCATATCAACATCCTAGAAATGAGAGCGGTGCTTCTGTCCCTTCAAGCCCTTCACGATTACCTTCCTCAGGGCGTAATTGCCGTTCACTCCGACAACATGTCAGTTGTCTGGTACCTGAACAAACAGGGAGGGACCAGATCCTACCCCCTTTGCAGAGAGGCCATGAGAGTTTGGGAATGGGCAGTGTCGACCAAACGCTTTCTAGTGGCGACTCATATCCCGGGCAAGTCCAATGTGATAGCCGACAGACTGAGCAGAACTATCCTCTCTCCACACGAGTGGTCTCTGAACATTACAGTTGCAAATCAGATTTTCAGCAAATGGGGAGTTCCGTGTTGCGACCTCTTCGCGACTCCGCTAAATGCGAAGTGCAAAAAGTTCTTCTCCCTCATCCCGGCTCCGGGGAAGAGCCCTATGGATGGCACTAGCCCGTCCGTGGCCCACCGGCTTGCTGTATGCTTTTCCTCCAGTTCCTCTCCTTCCCAGAGTGATCCAAAACGCGTCTCTCTTGGGGAGCAAAATGATCTTAGTTGCTCCTTACTGGCCTGGTCAGGTATGGTTCCCCTATCTTCGGAAATATGCACTGGAAGGTCCATGGTTCCTGGATCAGATCCCAGACTTATTGGTTCATCAGTTGGGACTTTTCCACCAGTCCCTACACACCTTAAAATTGACGGCTTGGCTCCTCCTCTTCCGACTATAGTCAGGAATCATACCTTGGACCCGGAAGTTGTACACATTTTATCCTCGGCCCACAAGTCTGCTACAAAGAAGTTGTATTCTAGCAAATGGAAAAGATTTGCTATTTGGGCTCAACTCCGGGGTCTGGATCCCATCACTATACCCGTATCAGAAGTACTGAAATTTCTAACCTCTCTTTTCAATCAAGGCTCTTCAGTATCAACCATTAAGGTTTAATTGGCAGCTATTTCCAATTTTCACGAATCTATAAACCCACCTTTAATGAGCAACAGATTATGTAAGACCTTCTTGAAAGGTGCTGCGCTTTTAAGACCTCCGATTTCTCATCCTGCTCCTCCATGGGATCTCGATGTGGTGTTACGCGCCTTAACTTCCTCCCCCTTCGAACCGGCAGCAACATGTGATTTAAAATTTCTATCGTGGAAAACTGCCTTTCTGGTGGCGATTACTTCTGCCAGAAGGGTTTCAGAGCTTCAAGCTTTGTCTGTAAAACCTCCGTACTTGGTTTTTCACAAAGATAGAGTATCTCTCAGGCCAAATCCATCATTCGTCCCTAAAGTTTGTTCCAGTTTCTGCCTACAACAGTCATTAGAACTTCCAGTCTTCTTTCCGAAGTATTCTAACAAAGTGGAATACATATTCCACACATTAGATGTCCACAGGCAATTACGTTTTTATTTAGATAGGACCAAACAAACGAGGAAAACAGATCAGTTGTTTGTATCCTTTTCAGACAATAAATTGGGCAAACCCGTCACAAAGGTCACTATTGCCAAATGGATCAGGGACTGTATTACTCAAGCTTATTCTTCTTCTAATATAGAGCTTACCACCTCTGTCAAAGCTCATTCTACAAGAGCTATGGCTACCTCAATAGCATTCCATTCTAAGCTTGCCATTAGTGACATTTGTGCTGCGGCTACGTGGTCTTCCCCGCACACTTTCATTTCTCATTACAAATTGGATGTGGCATCTAGAGGACGAGCTTCATTTGGTTCCACAGTGCTCAGGAGTGTTTTCCAGTGAGCCACCCAGGATTTAGGTGCTAGGGACGCTGTCCCATCAGTACTGAATGTAGGCGAGATAGGATCACATAACATCTTTTAGTTATGTACTTACCATAACTTTAGATGTTTGGGATCCATCTCACTACATTCTAACTCCCGCCTCCCCCCTTCCTTGGAGATCAGAGGAAATCAGAAGGTCCGAATCCTGTTGTTTCATCTTGAAACATCTGGCAATGTTATATAAACAAGTTGTGTGTGTGTGCATGAATACGGACAAACAAGATCTGGGGGATTAGTGGTGGTGCATCCTGGGATAAGAAATAGCTCAGCCAATAAGAGGCCTCGCTCTATAGCATAGCGTGCCGAGTCGGAGCCGAGGGATCGGCTCCGAGCCCATCAGTACTGAATGTAGGCGAGATGGATCCCAAACATCTAAAGTTATGGTAAGTACATAACTAAAAGTTATGTACCTACCATAACGTTCCATGTTAGTTGTCTTCTCTCGCCTTCTTTCTTGCTGGATGGGTTCGGAGCCGATCCTCTGCTCCGACTCGGCACTTGCTAAGCTCGAGAGCTAATTTTACCAGCTCGAGGCAACCCTATATCCCATGGTGCAAGGCGGAGACTACCCAGATCTCATTTGGTAGCTAAGGAAATAGTAATATATTCTTCCAACTGTAGAGAAGGAAGAAAAAGTAACAATACTAAATAACATCATAATCCTCTAGAAAGGATCAAGCTAATCTAGTGACACTAGAAGCTGAATAGCTAGAAAAGGAATAAAACCTCTTAATAGAAGAGGCATAATCTTCTCGGTCTGACCAGGCTAGGGGGATGGAGGGCAGGACGCAAGAAAGAAGGCGAGAGAAGACAACTCACATGGAACGTTATGGTAGGTACATAACTTCTTAATGTTAAGTTGTCAATCTCACCTTCATTCTTGCTGGATGGGACCGTGTCCCTAGCACCTCTATCCTGGGTGGTTCAATGGAACAGACTCTTGAGAACGATGGAACCAAAATTAGCTCCGTCTCTGGAGGCCAAGTCTAATTTGTAATGTGAAACAAAGGTATGAGGAGAGGCCCATGTGGCTGCTGCACAAATAGTGTCTATTGGAAGTCTAGCTTGAAAAGCTGTCGATGTAGCTAGAGCTCTAGTAGAATGGGCTTTTGGCTTAGAAATCAACTCTTTGCCTCTGAGCTGATAAATGTAAGTAATCACAGAAGACAGCCATCTAGATAAAGTCACCTTGGAAACTGGAAGGCCTTTCCTGTTCTCTGCATAGGATAGAAACAGTTGATCAGATTTCCTAAAAGGTTTAGTTTTATCCAGATAATATCTGAGCTGGCGGTGAACATAAAGACAATGTAACTTTTGTTCCGCTCTATCAGAATAATTCAGGAAAAACACTGGAAGATCAATGGATTGATTTAAGTTGGTCTGCGATGCCACTTTTGGTAAGAAAGACGAATTAGTCCTTAGAGATACCCTATCTTTGTGGAAGACAGAGAGCATGAAGCTCAGATACTCTCCTGGCGGAAGTAATGGCAACTAGAAAAAGTGTCTTCCAGGAAAGAAATTTCAAAGAACAGGCAGACGCAGGTTCGAAAGGGGGAAGAATCAAGGATGTTAAAATTAAATTTAGATCCCACTGTGGTGGGGGGTCTCTAATCGGAGCTTTAAGTAAAAAGATACCTCGAAGGAATGCCTTGCAAAGTTTATGTGACAATGTTGTGGTCCAAAAGGCCTATATGAAAATTCAAAATGGCTGCCAGCTGAACTTTTACTGGGGAGGAAGAGGATCCTGAATGAAAAATCTCTGCTAGGAAGTCCAAGACCGAATGAATCGGAGCAGTATAGGGGTGTATGTTCCTAGCTTTTGCCCAGAAGGAGAAATGTCGCCATTTACTAGTGTAAATCTTTCTGGAAGAAGATTTTAGGGAAGCTACTAGGATATCCCGGACAGGATTAGAAATCATAGGAAGCCTGGCTAAGGATGGAAGTGGAGCAACCAAGCAGTGAGAGGTTGAGAGAAGGTATGGATTGGTGCAGCTGCCCCGACTGGTGGGTCAGAAGATCTGGAACCGGGTCCAGATGCCATGGCTGTACCAAGAGATAACGATGTAGGAACGGAAACCATATCTGTCGAGGCCAATAAGGGGCAATGAGAATCAACTTGGCTCTCAAGGCGGTTGCTTTCTGAATTAGTTGAGGTATCAGCGGAAAGGGGGGAAAGGCATAAAGAAGTCCCCAGGGCCAATCTTGGGTTAGAGCATCTCTGGGGGGATGGCCTGGAAGGGGAAAGAGAGAGAAACAGTCTGGGCATTTGCTGTTTTGAGGTGTAGCGAAAAGGTCGCAGCAAGGAAGGCCCCACTTCTGAAAAATCTCTTCCGTCACTGACTGTTTGAGAGACCACTCGTGAGGCATGAGAACAGCTCTGCTCAATCTGTCCGCTATGATGTTGGATTTCCCGGTAATATGCGTTGCTATCAGAAACCGCTGAGAAGAGATTGCCCATTGCCAAAGTCTGACAGCCTCTCGACACAGTGGATAGGACTTGGTTCCACCCTGTTTGTTGCAATACCACACTACAGACATATTGTCCGTTTGGACTGCAGTAGTTCCCAGGGGAAGAGAGTCGTTGAGGGCTTGCAACGTTAAAAGCACCGCTCTCATCTCCAGGACATTTATGTGCAGATGGTATTCGAAAGGTTGCCAAGTGCCATGGACCATTCTGCCCTGATAATGCCCCCCCCACCCGATCAGGGAGGCGTCCGATGTAACCGTGGCAACCAGGGCAGGAGGAACAAGGGGTCTGCCCTGATGGACTTGAGGGGACGACATCCACCAGGTCAGATGCCTTTTGCAAGTTGGAGTTATTGTGATCTTGTGACGCATGGGAAGTTGTTGAAAAGACCATTGGGCGAATAGCATCCATTGTAGAAGACGCATGTAAAAGCAGGCAAAGGGAAGAAGTGTTATGGCGGCCGCCATAAGACCCAATACTTTCAGAGCAAATCTGGCCTGAATTTTGTTGCTGAGAAGAATCACCTGGACGTGACTTTGAATGTCCAAGATCCTTTGGTCTGTTAAATTTGCTGAAAGTTGTACGGTGTCCAATTTTGCGCCTATAAAAGTAATAGATTGACAAGGCAGATTTTTCGAAATTTATAGAAATCCCTAGCCCTCTGCAAATGTGAATGGTGTAATCCCTGGCTTGGAGAAGTTGATGCCTGGTGGTGGCAGTGAGGAGCCAGTCGTCTAGATATGGAAACACCTGGAATCCTTGACGTCTCAGGTGAGCCGTAACTGCTGCCATACATTTGGTGAACACTCTGGGGGCTGTAGTGAGTCCAAAGGGCAGGGCCCTGAATTGGAAGTGACTGGTCCCCAGCCGAAAGGGGTGAAATCTTCTGGAGCATCTGTGAATATTTATGTGATAGTACGCATCCTGAAGATCTATCGAGCACATCCAATTGTCCTTGCCCAGAAAGGGTAGAATGGACTGAAGCGTGACCATCCGGAATCTTGATTTCTTTACAAACTTGTTCAGTTTGCTCAGATCTAATATTGGTCTCCAGTCCCCTGTCTTTTTTGGAACTAAAAAGAACCTTGAGTAGATTCCGGATCCTATCTGGTCCGCTGGGACTGGCTGGATGGCTCTTTTTGCTAGCAGTTTTGATATTTCTAGTACTGCTAGTTCCCTTAGACCGGGTGGAACGTATGGAAGGGTTCCCTTTTGCTGAATTGGAGTTTGAATAAAGGGAATTTTGTAACCCTCGGATATAATAGACTGTACCCATTTGTCTTGAGAAAGGGAAAGCCAGGCTATTGGGTACAGCGATAATCTTCCCCCGACTGCCTCCGAAGGTGGACAATCGGGCAACATCTCAGGGATGCTGGAAGGGTTTGTCAGAAAGAGGCTCTCTGCTACCCTGATTCTATGGACCCCCTCTGCCCCTAGGGTGGCATCTATTATTGTTACCCCCTTTGCCTCTGGGGGTAAACTGACTTCGTGCGTCAGGCGTGACTCCTTGAGATTTGCGGAACCACATCTTCCCTCCCTTCTGTCCTTTGGGGTAAGGTCTTGAAGGGGTGGAGAAACGGACTCCTACGGCAGAGAGAGTCTTGCCATCTTGTTCGCATCTAGTCAAAGTGTCTTTCACTTGAGGTCCAAACAAGGTTGAACCATCAAAAGGGGAGTTTGTGAAGGACGCCTTGAAGGGGGTCTGCAAAATTACAAAGCCGCATCCAGGACTGACGCCTTAAAGCCACTCCTGTGCCTGCGGCCCTACTCGCTCCATTGGCTGCATAAGAAATGAGCCGCATAGAGGAGTTAACAATGGAGTTAAGGATTCCTAGCTGTGAGCTAATCTTATCCTGAGACCCAACAGCTGACGGATCCTGTAAAACTTCTCCCAACTCTTTAAGAACATCTCTTTGAAGGCGGGTGAAGTGGCACAGGTAGTTCAGCGATCTCATGGCAAAAGTCGCTGAAGAAAAAAATCTGCTTGCCGTACCTGTCCATAGTCCTAGAATCCTTGTTAGGAGGATGGACAGGTACTGAAGGATCAGCTAGTTCCTTCTTGGTGGCAGCAGCCACCACCATGGCATCAACTGGGACACCCTTTGTCAAATATTGTCTATCTGGTGGGGCCGTAATGAATTTAGAAGGCCTCCTAAGAATAGGTTCCACCGAATCCGGAGCCATCCACGCCTTCCGAGCCACTACATCCATAAGAGGGTCGAAAGGCGGAGACACCCAGGAGGTGGAGGGTCGAGATCCGAACGCCTCCAGGTATACTGACTCGTCCTCGGAAGGATTAAGGGAGGGCCAGTTCCCCCTCTGCTTAAGGAGTTCAAGGATGTCTGAGAAAGAGACATCCTCAGAGGAGGACCTTGGGGATCCCTCCGACTCATCCAGGTCAGTATCAGATGTAATAGACTCGGGGGAGTCTAGATGTTTCCTCTTACATGTCCTCTTACGCGGTGGTTCACCTGACGGATCAGGAGAAGCCTCGGAAGAGGAAGATATTCCCAATGGGGAAACCTGAGGCGTTGGATCTCTGGGTCCGGGAGCAAGAGAGTGGGAAGAGACGTCAGCAGGCACTGTAGTGGGAGGAGCTGATGGAACTGTCCGTTGACTAAGCCCAGGGGCTAGTACACTCCTCATCACCTCGAAGGCTCCCCCATCAGAGAGACCAGAAGGTTCCCGCTCCGAAGAGATAGGAACTCCAGGCCTCACCGAGAGGGAAAGCTCCGAGGCAGATGGGGCTGAGCTCACCAACGCCGAAGCCCCGAGAGGGAGAACGGGGTCGGACAAGGGTCCGATGCCACTAGCCCCCTCGGAGCCGATGAGAGAGACCAGAAGCCCGGATCCCTCCAATGAAGGCCTCAAGGAGGAAATCGGAGCAGAGGACGATGGAGCCGACAGGGGTGGTATCGGCTCCGAAGCTACAACGGTCACGGTTCCGAGGAGCTCCGGCTACGAGCTCTGCAAGAGAGTCGAAGGAGGAATGTTTGGTGGATGTGAAATAGCTACCGTCTGTTGAGACGGGCCTATGGAGCATTTGGGCCAATGCCTGAGACTTTAATAGTCTACTCACCACTCTCTCGAGGTCGTGATCAGACAGCCTGGACGACCGAGAAGAACGGCTCCGATGGCTCCGCTCCGAGAGCAAGGGTGATCTCGGAGCCGAATGTATCGACTCTAATGAGGGGGATCGAGATCTCTTTTTAGAGATCGATGGAGCCAAAGGAGCAGAGGATATGTCGGCTCCAGCCGGAGCCGACACTGAATGTCCAAGATTGGGCAGTATCGGCGCCGGATGGAGCCGATACTGTGACTGCTATAATGGAAGGATCGGCTCCGGCCGGAGCCGATCTCGACACTGGTGAAGATAAACCAGTAGCCGACGGCTTGGAACTTTCAGCCAAAGGCTTGATAGGTTTCGAGGGCTTCCCCGGCGCCAACTTAGTCGGGGAGCTCTCAGGCTTTAATAAGCCCCTCAATATCAGTTTATTTCTGCGCTCCTGCAGGACTCTTGGGCTGAAGGCATGACAGATAGCACAAGAGTCCTGCAGGTGCAAAGGTCCCAGGCAGTAAACACAAGAAGTGTGACCGTCTGTCAGAGACATCTTCTGACAGCACGAGTCACACTTCTTGAAGCCTGAGACCTTTGTGTCCTTTGACATAACTTGTGTTTCCTCGACACAGCTGTCAAAAACAAAACACCAACACACACACACAAAAAACACCCAATCCAAAAATTTAAACTAAACAGGGATACAACACAGTCAGACACAAACAATCCCTGACAGGAAAAATTTAGGAAAGGGAAGGCCTAAGGCCCAACCTAGGGAAAGGGGATAAATAAATCGAAAAAAAGGGAACACTAACGGGAATAGGGCTAAAGTAAGCGTTAAGGTTAACAAAAAACAACTATAGTTATGAAAATTAAAGGGGTGAGACTAAAGTCTTATTATTCAGAAACTTACCTGGAGCTGGTAAAAAAAGGCACCTCGTTAGCGAAGCGGCAAACGAGATCTGGGTAGTCTCCGCCTTGCATCTTGGGATATAGGGTTGCCTCGAGCTGGTAAAATTAGCTCTCGAGCTTAGCAAGTGCCGAGTCGGAGCCGAGGATCGGCTCCGAACCCATCCAGCAAGAATGAAGGCGAGATTGACAACTTAACATCACAGAGTTACACAGGTTTAATGCCTTTAGTACGTTAGCATGCTGTATTTAACCTCCAGTTTTGCAAAAGTGAAGTCTGTATACAGCTGTGGAAAACATATGGGGCTTGATGCATTCCGTTTCTTCATAACTAGTATTCGTCAGTATGTTCAGATGTGTTATAAGTCAGAATAACAGTCAAAAAACAGACTAACGACTGGTTATGCTTTCTTCTTGACAAACAGGCACTTTCTTTTTACGGGAGGAAACTTGCTCTGACTGTCAATTATAACTAGGGCTGCATCTCTACTTTGAGAGAGTCTTCAAAGGGCTAAAGGAGTGGAGGAATCAGGGGTTTGGAGAACCATCATCTGCAGGGTTAGAATTCAGAACCAAAATTAATTTCACATATTTGTTAATCCTAATGCTCAGACAATAGCCACATATTAAGAAGGGGGGACCCTTTCTCCCCATTTACAGGTGGTAAGAATACTGACGTAGATAGTTTTGGGGACTCTAGCACTAACTTCTGTGCTGCAATTGAATCTTTAAAGCAGTTCCTTCAGTTAAAGGGTTATCTTCAGACAGATGCTCTGAAATCTGAAGCCATGTGTTCGACTGATGTCTGTACTTAGAACGCAGTGGTAGGCACCAAGTTTTGTTGTGTAAATTCTTGTATGTCTGCAACTTGAAAAACTATTCAAAAAGATAACTATGTAAAATCTGTAATCAACATTGTGCAGCAATATAAGAGGATAAAGTTCCTTTAGAGCCAGCTTCATATAGATCCTTTTCAATTTTAAAACATGGCTATATAGTGTGTATGTCCACATTTACTAACAGAATGGAAAAGGTATTGTTAAAATTGATACATGTGGATCAATGTAGTTTTGTGGGGAAGAAACATTTGACAACATTAACAGAACAATGATGATCAAGGGAAGCAGAATATAAGAAAATACTACTGTTGTTGGTGGGTTTTGATGCAGAGTAAGTATTCCATAGAGTCGGCTGGGATTTTAAGAGTAGGGAAATGGCATAATCAGTGTTCCTCAACACAAAATAGGATTAAATAGGAGGATATAGGAAAGGCTGACAGCAAAAATTAAGGTGACAGGGTTACCCTCTGATGAGCTGAGTTTGAATAGAGAAAAAGGAAGGGGTGTCCTCATTCCACATTATTTGTGCTTTACTTAGAGCCACTGTCAAAATAAAGTGTGAAGGACTCACAAATTCAAGAATATAACTGCTATGGTAATTAAGATTAACCATCAATTCCCTTAATATATGTATATCTGTGCCATCGTCCTAGTTATAATTTAATAAAGATTTTTTATAAAAAAAAAATCAACTCCCTTTTTTCCCATGTTTACATGAAGTTGAGGTGTTAACATCAACATTAGCCAAAATGACCAAATAACTTAGAACTAGTGTTTACACTGCCAAGTGTCTAAAAAAACGTAGAGCAATATGAACTTTGAAAACTGGGCAGGAATAAGGAGGTAACTGAAGCACAGAGACTTACCCGAAGCATTGCAAAACTGCCCAGTGGTGTTGTAAACTCTACAGCAGGTTGACTGTGGTTTGACCCAATCAAAATAATCGTCAATCCAGGATGATGGTGAATAACCAATTCTCGTGCTAAAATAGACATCACAACACAACATTAGGACTGTGGGTGCAAGAATAATAACTGCAAAACCCTCTATTTCTAATCAGTCATCTAATCAAGAAACTGACACTGGATCATGATCTCTGTGGTTAACCCTGCCTCACTCAAAAACAGAGATCAAATGCAGACAAAACTGAGATACTGGTGGGAGATCTGATCACAAAGGTGATGAGTGACATGGAATGTCCTTACCTCCTTTGACCTAATGCTTGGGAACCATAAGATGAACTCTGCCCTATGAGTATGAAAATTAGGACACATTCAATAATAAGGAACTGGTGCTTTAAAAATTAAACTTCTGTTGTTACCAGCTCTCATTTCATTTTAGGACCACTGCCTGCTTTAAAACAAGCAGTCTTTCCAAATGGTCTTTTTTCTGTTACACTTCTGTGCCTTCCTGAATAAATTACTGCAACCTGTACTTAATGCAAGCATGGGGCAAACCTTTGAAATCTGCAGCTGGTACAGACCTGATGGCCCAGAAACTTTAACATGCACCCGCATGACACAAAATGCACAGCCTGGCAGTGCATTAGTGGATCGATTTTACCATTGCCCTGATTATCCTTTGGATGACCAACATTAACCACCTGAAATGCGTACTGCATCTAGTACTCTTATACCTACAAAATTTGTTTCAGCTAGAGACGGACTATTATCAGAAAGAGTTAGACTGCGGCTATCCAGGCCCAGGTCTTCTACCTTTTTTATACTTCACTTCTGTGAAGTGGCCTGCCTCATGTAAAAAGATACCTACTTATGTAGAATTTGAAGAAGCACTGAGATCCTATTTGTTAAAAACATCTTTTATCTGTTGTTAAACATTTTACTGTTTTTGTATATCTTTTTGCAGCTTCTCCATTTCTCATTTGTGGACCCAAATGGCCCCCACTCACTTATTAATTCCCCTTCGAGTCACACAGTGCTCTACAGTGTGAGCAAAGCAGATGTGCCTCCCCCCCAGGAAGGAAGACAATATGAGCTACAAGGCTTGTGTCACCAGCACAGGTAAGAGATGGAAAACAGCAAATATGACACACTGTTATTAGAGAGATATTTAAACTCCAAGAACACCAAATCTAAGCATGCACTGGAATCATATGTTGCACTACACTTCCAAACATAAAATGGACAGATTTCCTCCCCAAAACACAAACACACACAGTATCAATTTAGTATTTATTATCTGCCTACATCCACAAACGGGTAGTAAACTTGGGGTACCTGGTCTACAGCTTTCCCACTAATGAGGAATTCTGGCACTCAATCCCTTAACAATCCCCCCTCATATCTGACTGTCCAGTGCAACAATCTCTAACCAGCTCAGGCCTTGGAGAGAACACCATCATCTTGCTCCTCCACCATTTAGCAAATAAACATGTATACATTTCTGCAAGGATTTACAATTTATTTTATTATGTTCCATTTAAGTACTTATTTTTCTGGTTAGACACTCTGATATTTAAATCTTTTTCCGTGAATAGATATAACCTGACTTTACATCCTTCCATTTTAGCTTGCCACAAACTTCAAAATCCATGGTATGAAACTGGCAAAATTGACTACATTAGTTTACAGCTTTACAGTATTCTGATCTTTTTGGTAATGTTTTAGTACTTGCACAAGGTTATTATTCAAATAAAAATATATAGCCTTGCTCCTGGTAACTTATCTTAAGTAAACTGCAATTGTGTAACCTACCATCAATTCAGGTTACAAAACTGCAGTGAGAAATTGGAAAATTAAATCTTAAAAAGCAGAAATGGGTACACAAGAACAGCTCAGGTTAAGTAAAGATAAACTGCAATAATATGAACTTTAAATCAGAAAATAAATAAAACAGTTTCACACAGCTCACCAGCAAACAGTACTAGACTTATGCCAGACCAAGAAAGGGTATATATTAGTCATGCTACAATCCCTTCAGTTCCAACAAAAAGAGCCACTGTACCACTGCTACTGCCACCATACTAACACAAAGCCAAGTGTGGCTTGCAAGGCAATAGTCAGTGGCACTGTTCTGTCAAGACTGTTAGTAAAAAATCGAGCGCTTTATCCTGTGTGAGCTACCACTAACTAGTTTTACATGCACTGTATGATCAGACATTAGATTTACTGAAATGAACCAGACACTCCATGCACTTTCAGAAAATCTCCATCACAACAAACCTCACAAACTGATTATCAAACAAAATTAGGAGACTTTTGAAAAGTCAAAAAAGGTCTCCAGTGTTTCTCAGATAAGCAACGACAGCCTCTTCCTCAGAAGACCAAAGATCCTGCAGTGAACCATAAGGAGAGTGGATCCTAATAGAACACAGAATCTTGTGCTCCCAAAATGAACAAGAAAATACTGAAGATTCAAAACAGGAAATACATCATTAGAGTGCTCATGGACAACTGTACCTCCAAGCAATAAAACAGACTTTCATTACGCCATCAGAAAAATATAAACATCAGTGCCACTAGCAAAGCAGTTCCCTGCCAGTCTCATCCAAAGTCTCTGGCTATTATAACTCAGAAGGACAGACGCAAGGAGATGCATGTTTTAACCACTATGATTGTATCAAAATTCCTGGTTTTAAACAATGAAGCTGGCAGAACTGAATGCAAGAAGTGAGTAATTCAACTAAGATAGCTCAAACGTACAGAAATGAATTAAGCTAATAGGTGCTGAAGTGAGGCACATGCAGTACTAATCTATCACAGACTACGGCATCAACCATCAGTTCACTTCTATGTGACCTTAAGGAAGTCTCTTAACCAGATACTGATCCTGGGTAGCCCCTGAAAAGTGACCGTCTCTCCAGTGGGCCTACCGAGTATTATTACGACTATCTTTCTTCAGCAACAGTTCTCTGCAAGAATTCTGAATTCCCAGAATTCTTTCCAGATGTAGATGAGGCCCATCATAACATATCACTGTCAAACTGCAACTCCTGGCAAACACTGGTTACTGATGCTGTCCGACTTGTACAGAAAGGTATTATTATTGTTTGCTGGTCTGACAAACAACAGAAAGATCAAGGTTTTGTTAACTATCACTACACTAGGAAACGGCTTCTGACTCGCACAAAAGCAAAACACTATTTGTCAGCATTATACCTCTCTAAATAAAGGACAAATGTTTCTGCACTTCACACTTTTTGTAAGATAGTGGGCTATACAAATAAACATGTAACAAAGAAAGAAAAAACAAAACTTACTAGTTTGGTATCAGGGCTGCTGTGTAGATTTGCTGTACAACTGAGTTATTGTTGCAACCAACTCCTCCACATATCATATTTTGACCTTCCAGAGTAGTATAATCCAGTCCTTCTTCAACCACAAAATATACTGGTGGACCAGTATGCAGATATTTACCTAAAGCCTCAAAGTAATCAACTACATAGGAGTCCTACAAATAAACACAGGTAGTATTATTATTACTGTAAATAAAATATACCAACGTACTTAAATGAAACAGAAAGTGAACGGTGCTCAAGAATAAGTGTGCCTGTTGTGAGAAACATTACTCTTAACTGTTCAAGTGAGCAGGCCTTACACAGGACTCATTTCAGCCACAGCTCATAAACTAAACATATGCAGAGGTAACATGATACATTAGAATGTTTACAGTTTACTCACAGACATTGAAGTAATATAAAATGTTATACAGACAAAAAAAAAATACAGAAAAAATGAGCACAATTACAGAGAGTACTGTACCTGCAAGAATAAATGTGAGCAATATAATGTTTGCAGAAATGAAAAACAACTACAGTTGGGGACTTTAACAGTAAACTAGATCTATGTTCTCATGTAGTAGTGAAATGTTATCATTATGGATTAGCATAGTTACATGGTCAACAGACCACAATGCTTTGCCAGAGATGGCCTGGACCTGTCACCCC
Source organism: Protopterus annectens (assembly GCF_019279795.1). NCBI lineage: Eukaryota > Metazoa > Chordata > Ceratodontiformes > Protopteridae > Protopterus > Protopterus annectens. The sequence continues at coordinate 1,126,945,460 of NC_056731.1, read as the reverse complement.
TGGGATTCCGGATACTGGCTAAGGTTCTTGCCGCCCCTATACTGCCTTTTTTAGGCAAGGTTCAAATGACAAATTTACCACCGTAACAGAAACAGGCAAGCAAAAACTGAGGGTGATGCTACTCAATGCCAGAAGTCTAAATCTCAAAATGCACTCACTAGAGGCACTCCTTAAAATGGAGAACATCAATATCTGTGCAGTGACTGAGACCTGGTTCAAGGCTCCAGAGAGCACCCCTGCACTACCAGGCTATAACTCATATCACACTTTTCGGCCATGTAACCTGGACCGGAACACCAAAGGCAGAGGTGTATCCATATTCATTAAGGATATCCACACATCCAGGCTAGTTGCTCAGCATAATGCAGCCGAGGTTATCAAAGTGCAACTAACTCTGGGCAAAACTGCAGTCCAAATTGCAGCTTGCTACAGATCACCCACCATGCCACAGGATTCCCACTCCTCTTTTCTTGATGTACTAGAAAATATTAGGGTTCAGCCAAACACCCTAATAATGGGCGATTTCAACTACTCCATCATTAACTGGGAAAACTACTCATGTATCAACTCCTTCGCTCAACGCTTTCTGGAATTCATAAACTCCAATGCCCTGGATCAACTTATCCACACCCCCACCAGGGGCAACAATATCCTAGATCTAGTCATTACCAATATGAGTGACCAGTGTTCCACACCTGAAGTCAATGCCTCATTGGTCCGATCCGACCATAAGCTAATTACCCTAGATATCCACATCCTGCCTCCACCCTCCATTAAGGAAACAATGGTAAAAAATTTCTCCCAAGCCAACTTCATGCTTCTTAAGACAGAAGTGGTGAACTTCATGACACCCATGCAAATGGACAATACAGTTACGACTACTGAATCCTACACAATTGCACTTTATAAGCACTTACATGAGTGCATGGATCGTGCTATCCCAAACAGAACCAAGACGCTATCCCCCCAAAAAAGGAAGCCAATCTGGTGGTCACCTGCCATAAACAAACTGTACAACAGAAGGAAGAAACTCTTGCAAAAGAGAGGAAAAATCCCATGAGTGGAGGAGCTCTCCCTGGTCAGCCTCAGTAAGAAGCTGCGATCCCTGATAAAATCCTCCAAAGCTAGTTACGAAAACAAAATCGCCACTGATTCTAAAGACAACCAAAAAAGCATTCTATAGCTATGTCAAAAATCTGAATGGCAACACTCAGATCTGCTCTGAGTTACAGCACAATGGCACTAAATATACAGACCCAACTGATATTGCCAACATCCTGGCAGATAGGTTCAGTGCTAACTTTACCCCCCCCCCAACCCCTAAATAGCCCATCTCTATACCGGAAGAATGCAAAGTTCCTGTAATCACGGCTGCACAAGTAAAAACTACACTCTCCAAAGCCAAGAACACAGCATCCATGGGACCAGACAACATCCCAGGTTGCGTTCTACACGAACTACAGAACGAACTGACACCCCACCTAAATACCATGTTCAATCATAGCCTCATCTCAGGCTTTGTGCTTGTTGAATGGCACACAGCAACGGTTATCTCACTCCACAAGGGGGGAGCCACCACGGACCCCGGGAACTACCGCCCCATTAGCCTGACGAGCCTGGTCTGCAAGGCCATGGAACTTATAAACAAAGACATTGCTAATCTCCAAACTCTGGATCCCACCCAGTTCGGGTTTGTAAAAAGCAGATCATGTCTCCTAAACCTAATAGACTTCTTTGAAGCAGTCACCAAAGCCGTAGACAAGGGTAAGGTAGTTCACACAGCCTATCTAGAACTTGCCAAGGCTTTTGACACCATCCCCCACTCTGGAATTATAGATAAACTCACTAAACTAGGTATAAATCCCTATGTCACAAGATGGGTTGCCAACTGGCTCACTGACAGAACCCACACTGTGAAAGTAGCAGATTCCAAATCCGACTTCAGACCAGTGACAAGTGGAGTACCACAGGGTTCAGTCCTGGGTCCTCCCCCGTTTATCTACTTCTCTGAAGTAGAGGCTAACACAGAAGGTCTTTGGCTAATGAAGTTTGCAGATGACTGCAAACTAGGAGCCATAATCAAAACTCCTAAAGATGTGGACATCCTACAAAAGGGCCTCACTGAGACAGATGCCTGGTGTCAAAGCCATGGCCTCAAGCTCAATGCCAAAATGTGCATGGTCATCCCCTTTGGTAAAAACTCTGTACCTATGAACTACAACATAGGCGGTAGTATACTTAACACCAAAAGTGTGATAAGAGACCTTGGGACACAGGTGGACAGTAGTCTCTCCTTTGATAATCACATTGCCACAGTAGTCAGGAAATCCTTCTATGTGGCACACCTCATCACAAAAGGTTTCTCATCCAGAAAAATAGAGGTCATTGTTGCCCTCAACTCATCACTCATTAGACCCATTATAGAGTACAATGCCCCTTTTGGTATGTACCTCACAAGACATCTACAACAACTGGAAAGGCCGCACAAATACCTCACAAAGAGGATTACCAGCCTCAAACAGATGCCCTACGCAGACCGTCTCAAAAAACTCCAGCTTTACTCCGTCGCATATCGCCTACTCAGAGGTGATCTCTACCTAACATACAAAGCTATGTCAAATAGGGTTACCACCTGTCCCACTTTGCGAGGGACAGTCCCTCTTTAGGCAGTTGTGTCCTGCAAAAAAAATGGAAACATGGCAAATGTCCTGAGATTTTAGGACAAAATTATTTTCTATATTTTATGTAATGGTTGCATAAAACAGTTATTCTACATCTGAAACAACTAAATGTCATAAGAAACAGAATAAGCAACTAAAATGCTACAAGAATAAGCATTTATTTAGGCAAACAATGAAGTTCTGTCCTTTGTACTGGCCATGGGTATGCTTCAGCTTCTAAATCTGATGCTTGTACCACAAAAATGTCCCACTTTGGGCATTTGCAAAGGTGGCAACCCTAATGTCGAACCCAGAGCTGTTGGACATACTCCACTTAAAGAAATCCCAGTCCCTCAGAGCTACACGCTCTAGGGACCTAAACCTTGTCACCACAATAAACAGAACATGCCGGAGGGATAGATTCCTGTCCAAGAGACTTCCCATACTCTGGAATAAACTACCTATCTATATCAAACAAAGCTCCTCATTAGCACTCTTCAAGAAAAATCTTGATGATTGGATAAGAAATAGGAAATTCACCCCTGGGATCACCTCTGTGGCTCTGCTCGACAGTGGCACAGGAAAATAATTTTCTTGGGTGATAAAAGCCAGGGTACCTTTTTGGCTGGGCTTGTATAGGCTCCAGGGCCAATAGCCTAGTACGTACCTATGAACCTATGAAAAAAGAAGTTATGTACTCACCATAACATTCCATCTGAGTAGGTACTTCGTTTGTCTGCAACCTGTGGGTATCGGATCCCATCTCGGATCCGAGCCGGCAGCTTTACTAGCTAAAAGATCTGAGCTCCTCCCCTTACCCATAATCCCCTGCTACATATTCCCTTTCCCCAGATCGAGTTTGCCTATACTAACAACCAAGACTCTCGACAGAGGACCATAACCTACTGCGGGGGGTCGGTTGCAGACAAATGAAGTACCTACTCAGATGGAACGTTATGGTGAGTACATAACTTCTTTATCTGAAGTAGTTACTTCATTTGTTCTGCAACCTGTGGGACAGAGTCCCCAGCTACCTAAACAAAAACCCTGGGAGGTCCTCAAGGAAGGATATTACGGAGCCAAAGGAAGCCCTACTCCTGGATCATATCCAATTTATAATGAGAAATGAATGTATGAGAAGAGGACCAAGTAGCTCTGAACATATATCATCCAGAGGAACTCTGGACCAAAACGCTGCAGAAGTAGCTATGGAACGAGTTGAATGGGCATGGACACCGAAGGAGCAGGTTTCCCTGAGGCTAAATAAGCATGGATGATGCACTACGAAATCCAGTTTGCTAAAGTAATTTTGGTAATAGCCTTACCTAAGGATGGTTTGGCAAAGGACACAAACAATTGATCAGACCTGCGAGTAGCCTTCGTCCTGTGCAAGTAAAAGCGCAGTTGTCTATGTACGTCCAATTTGTATAATTTATATTCCCCTTTGTTTTGGAAGTTGGGAAAAAACACATTAGTCCTGAGAGAGACACTATCCTTATGAAAAATTAGATAAGGGGGTCTCATGCAAAGCGCTTGAAGTTCTGAAACCCTCCTGGCTGACGTAATAGCGATCAGAAACGCTGTTTTCCAGGATAAAAATTTTAATTGAACCGAAGCAGCCGGTTCGAAGGGCGGACTCGTTAATGCCTGCAGAACCAAGGTCAGATCCCATGGTGGAACCGCAGTCTTAACTGGCAGCTTCAACATAAAAATTCCTTTCAAAAACGTTTTGCATATTTTTGCGGAAGCTAACGATCCCAGCTCATCTCCTATGTGAAAATGAGAGATGGCTGCCAACTGTACTTCAACTGTAGATGCACTGGCTCCTTGATAAAAAATATGTGACAAGAATTCAAGAACAGTCGGGATAGGGATGGTAAAAGGATCCAAACCCTTGTCTCTAGCCCAGATGGAAAAACTCTTCCACTTACTATTGTAAATTTTTCTGGTAGTAGGTTTGTGCACTGCTACCAGAATGGTTTTCACTGGTGAGGAAATACCGGGAGTCCTTGCCATCAGTGGAACTGGATCAACCAAGCTACGAGCTTGAGGTTTTTCCAGGTTTGGGGGTTGCAATCCCGCAGGATGCGAAATCAGATCCGGATGGGATCCAAGATCCAAGGAGGAACTACACTGAGAGACCGCAGATAAGGGAACCAGATCTGGCGAGGCCAGAATGGGGCTATGAGGATAACCTTGCTCCCCAACCGACGTGCTTTCTGTAGGAATTTTGTCATGAGAGGAAGAGGGGGGTAAGCATAGAGGAGACCGGGTGGCCAAGCGTGAACCAGAGCGCATCTCTGGGGCTCTCCCCTGGTGGGGGAATTAGAGCAAAAAACTCGCTGCACTTCGTGTTTGACGGAGAAGTAAAAAGATCGCAGCAAGGTTGACCCCATTTGAGGAAAATCTGTTTCGCTACTGACGGGTTCAGAGACCACTCGTAAGGTGTGAGGATCAAGCGACTCAGCTTGTCCGCAAGAACGTTGGACCGTCCCAGAATGTGCGTTGCTATCAGAAAACAGTTGGTGGATATCGCCCATTCCCAAACTCTCATGGCCTCCCGACAAAGGGGATAAGATCTGGTCCCTCCCTGTTTGTTTATGTACCAGACTACCGCCATGTTGTCTGTCTGTATTGCAATAGTCCCCAGGGGAAGAAGGTCATGAAGAGCTTGCAACGCTAGATGCACCGCCCTTCATCTCCAGGACACTGATATGCAGAGCGGTCTCTAAGGGAGTCCACGTGCCTTGGACGGTTCGGCCCATAGAATGCCTCCCCCCAACTGAGGCGAGAAGCGTCCGTGGTCAACGTGGCTTGGGGTTGAGGCATCACAAAGGGTCTCCCTTCCCGCAGCTCCTGTGAGCGAAGCCACCAGAGGAGTGAGTCCCTGCAAACCTTGCTCAAGGGAATAGGAGTGTCTAAGGGGAGTAGCAACAGAGACCATTGGACTTGAAGGGTCCATTGAAGAATTCTCATTCACAGACGTGCGTGCAGGGAAAGACTGATTGCTGCCGCCATAGAGCCTAGCGCTCTCAGGACTAATTCTGCTGATGGAGCTGGGGACTGAAGAAGTGCCATAACATGACGTGACAAACTGCTCAATCTGTCTGATGTCAAAAGGGCCTGAGAGAGGCGAGTATCTATTTTGGCCCCTATGAATTCCAGAACATGTACAGGACGAAGGAAGGATTTTTGGAAGTTTATTGAAATGCCCAGACACTGGGCAAGAGTGAGAGAATAGTCTCTGGCAGAACAAGGCTGATGCCTGTTGGAGGCGGTGAGGAGCCAGTCGTCCAGGTACGGAAAGAGCTGAATGCCCTTGAGTCTCAGGTGGGCTGCAACAAGTGCCACTACCTTGGTGTACATCCTGGAGGCTGTGGTGAGGCCGAACGGAAGATCCCTGAACTGATAAATACTGGCTCCCAGCCGAAAGCGGAGAAACCTCCTGGATCGTCTGTCCATAAGAATATGGTAGTACGCATCCTTGAGGTCTATGGAGCACATCCAGTCATTCTCCCAAAGAAGGGGGAGGATTGATTGCAGAGTGACCATCCGGAACTTTTCTTTGGGAATGAACAGGTTTTTCTTTTTCGGCACTAAAAAGAACCTTGAGTAATTGCCCAATCCGAACTGGTCTGGGAGGACGTGCTGGATGGCTCTTTTTTTTCTAGCAGCTTCGAAACCTTTGAAGCTGCCGCCTCCCTTTGATCGGGTGGGACATCGAGGAGGCGCTTCATAGGAGGGGGAAGACTTAGAAAGGGAATGGTGTAACCTCTGGATATGATTCGGAGCATCCACCGATCCGGCGTAATGGACTCCAAATTTTGGAGGTGCTCTGACAGACGCCACCCCAACTGCTTCCAGAGAGGGACAGTCGGGTAAGCCCTCAGGGCTGTTGCGTGGGCCTGTCCGAGAATGGTTCTCTAGACCCGAAATTAAGCGCCCCCCCCCTTCTGCCTCTGGGCCAGCGTCCACCTTGTTCTCCTCTGCCTCTGAAGGACGAGGGGTCCGAAGCTGGACGGGACTGCTGAGACTTCCGGAACCACATCTTCTTTTGTCCCCTCTGATTCTTAGAGAAGGATCGTTGGGGATTAGAGAAGCGGACTCCGACGGCAGACAGCGTCTTCCCGTCCTTCTCGCTTTGGACCAGCGTCTCCTGGACGGTCTTGCCAAAGAGCGAAGAACTGTCAAAGGGCGCATTCGCGAAGGACGCCTTGAAGGGTTCCACAAAATCACAAAGGCGGAGCCAGGCGTGACACCGCAAGGCGATCCCTGCTCTGCTAGCTCTAGCCGCTCCCTTCATGGCATGGGAGAGTACCTGCATAGACGTGTTAGAAATAGATTTCAGAGCGGCCATGCGAGTCGAGAAAATCCTCTTATCCTCGGCCATCATGGACTCTGGAGGAGCCCCAGCGTATTCCTTTATTAAGTCTCGCTGGAGTCTGATGACGTGTCCCATGTAGTTCAGCTCCCTTATAGAAAAGGTGGCTGAAGCAAACATCCGCTTTGCAATGCGGTCCAGCATCCGAGATTCCTTAGCCGGAGGATGGACCGAGGAACTCTCCTGTGCTAGTTCCCTCTTCGTGGCGGCTGCCACCAACATGGCATCTACTGGTGAACCCTTAGACCAAGCCTGCCTATCCGAAGGAGGACTAAGAATTTTATCTGGCCTTCTTGGAATTGGCTCCACGGTGTTCGGTTCCTTCCACGCCCTGGTAGTAATTAAGTTTACCAGGGGGGGACACCCAGGAGGTAGACGGGCCTGCATCAAATGCCTCCACAAACACAGACTCATCAGAGGAAGGTTTTTGGGCAGACAACCCTCCTCTAATTCGCAACATTTCCATGATGTCTCCAAAGGAGACATCCTCAGGGGGTGATCTTGGGGAACCTTCCCCTTCATCCAAATCTGTGTCTTCCGTGAGGGACTCAGGGGAGTCCCGGTGCCTCCTTTTGCACTTCCGTTTGCGAGGGACCTCCTCGGTGGGGCTATCCGAGGAGGGCTCGCCCACGGGGTCCTGTTCTTCTAAGGGAACTAACAGGAGTGTTGGCGCAGGCTGTCCCAGTGGCCGAATGATGGAGGATAGACCCAAATGCGTAGGGGGGGGGGCGAGAGGATCCGCTGCCCGGACCGGGGATCTGGAAGATCTCGACAGAACCCTCTCCACTACCTCAAATGCCGAAGGCGAACCGCTCTCCCCAGGCTCCGAGGTAGGGATCGGCATCGGAGCCTAAGCAGTCGGACCTGAGAGGGAAGTGTGCTCCCACCTGAACGAAGCCGAAGACACACCTACTCCCATGGATCCGATGCTCGGCTCTCGGCCCTGAGAGCCAGGATCTGACAAGCTCAAAGGTAAAGTCGGTGTTGAAGTAACCGGTACTGTCGGCACCGACAACTCCCCAGTTCCGAAATGGCCCGGATCCGACGACTCCGAAAACCCAAACCGGGTCAGAGAAGGAGTTATCGGGGCAAAGAAGGGGGCTGTCCCCCCCCCCCGGAGGGGGGGAGGTAGGAGCACCCCCCATCTGCATTTGAGTCTGCAAAAATCGACGCATCATCTGATCCATGTCCGCGTTGGTCATGCTCCTTGTCGATCTAGAAGAGGTCGTCGAAGCGGGCTGGGAGGGCCGCCTTGAAGACCTCGAGGGAGACCGATACTCCTCCTCCGGCAAGAAACAAGGTGAACAGAGCCGAGAGGGAGAGGATCCGGAGGCCCTCATGGAGAGACTCGCAACTTTAGATGGCGGGGCTGAGGGATGAGTCTCAGCCCGCCTCTTGTGACTCTTGTGCTTTTCTTTGTCTTTGTGCCTCTTCTCCCCTAGAGGAGGAAGAAGAGTCCCCCTGACCATGAGAATCTGAGGGAGGTTGAGTCCCAGACAGGGTGGGGGGGGGGGTCCAAAGGCCTGGGGGCCGCAGTCACAGCCTGTGCTTTAGAGGGAGAGGAGGAAGAAGAATCCTGCAGTAATAATCCTGCCAGGATTAACTTGTTCCTCCTATCCCTGGTGGCCCGGGGGTTAAATGCTGCACAAATTTGGCAGCTGGTGGACAAATGGGCCACCCCCAGACAAAGAATGCACTGAGTGTGGCCATCAGCTGGGGAAAGCTCAGGGCTACACTCAGTGCACTTAGAGAATATGGCTTTGGGCCCTTCAGCCATAATACACAACACACTCACACACTAAGGGGGAGGGAAATAAAAATTAAGGTAAAAATTACCACAAAAATTTTAAACTAAAAATAATATGACGTCTAGGGCGCTAATAAACGCAAACACACAAAAATTTTTTTATCTGAATCTGACTTTTTAAGGTTTGATGAACCAGAAAGTTCTTACCCATGCCGAGGAGCTCTTCACTTGAAGCTTCTCTCAGCCGCGGCAAACAAGATCTGGGGAAAGGGAGTATGTAGCAGGGGGTTATGGGTAAGGGGAGGAGCTAGGAGCTTGGATCTTTTAGCTAGTAAAGCTGCTGGCTCGGATCAAAGATCGGATCCGATACCCACAGGTTGCAGAACAAATGAAGTAACTACTTCAGATCAACTGGTTACACTAAGACCTTGGACAGTCTGAAATAAAACCAAGGAGAAAGGGTGCTGAAGTACAGCTGAAAAAAAAATCAAGTGAAACATAGTCCACTCATGTCCACACCACCTATTAAGAGCTCACCGTTTGTGGTGAAGAGTGACCCTAACACTCAATGTTGGGTGACAGAATATTCCATGTCAGTCAGTCTCAGGGTTGAGAAAGTACAGTTGTATGAAGTACCCCTTGCAAATGTAAATGTACAGGGTAGAAGCAGTCTACCAAAATCCAGTACAGACCACTATATTTACTTTAACCTCATAAATATACTCCAATATGGAAAATGGACACTTAACTGGAGCAATCTATCCTGATTTAAAAAGGTTACTTGAAGGAGTACCTTTTGTGAGGGTTTTAACTGGTAATCTAGCAAAGGTTGGAGAACTTTTAAGGCACAGACTTAAAAAAAAAAAAAAAATTGAAAATTTGAACTTCCTAAAGCAACACACTGGGATACAAATATTACCTGTATGAAAGTCTAGAAAGAAGCAACAGTACTGTATTCTCGACATCAGTTGATCTGTTGGAAGTCTACCTTGGTGAAATCTCCAATTAAGATTTTACCTTCTTCTGCTACCTTCACTTTTAAATTATTTACCCTTCATCTCCCACACTGGAGTGGAGGTATACACAGCTTCAGCTAGCATTCTTTACAAAGTCACATGACGACCTAGGACAACCTGTCTGATCCACACGAGTGCATCTTGTAAATCTAATGGGACTATTACAAACCACTGTAATTTAAAGAACAATGCTAAGCTAGAAACCTTCAGTGCTGTAGAAGAATATCTGCAATAATGCATTTCTTTTCAAAAAGTATTATGTGGGAACTGCAGTTATACCTTAAGGTTAAATTACTGCAAAATGCTTTTGAATACTTACAATATGTTTTTACAATTTCATTTGGCATAACAACTCTCAGCCTGATTAACAACTCATAAGAAAAAGTTGAAAAATTGCATCCTATACCAAGTTAAAGTGCCAGCAGGGAGGGATTTTGTGGGTACCAGTCAATGCCTCCACCTGTTTTTTAGTCCTACGTTCAGTTAAAGCAGCTCTACAGTTGTGTTACTGTATAGTCTCTGAACCTAGGAATAAATGGAGGCGTTTCAGCAAAGATAATCTTCCTAACACTTTTAAACTAATTATATGATGCAACTTCTTACTACTAAGGAGGAGAAACAGTTAATGTATAAATCTGTTACTTCTATTTTAAAATGTTCAGTGTTTAATACATATGCTTTTGAGAAGAGTTCTTTTGTGTAAGCTGCTTTATAAGAGCTAAATAGGTTTTATCTTGATAGAAATAAATGAGCAGCTGAAGGATTTTGAATTATTTATCACTTATCAGTTAAACAGTTTATTTAATCTACCTAGCTGATATTTACATTGCTAGCTGCCTACATATTTTCCTGAAAAAGAAATGTTAATAGTGACAGATGGAAAAAAATATATGTTTACAACACATGATTGACAGGATTGTTTTCCTGAAAGAAATTAGCCTCTCTTACAAACAGCTGTTCTAAGTGTTACTGAATTACCTTACTCTTATAACTTGGTCCAAACTCAACACCTCGCTATTATTACAGATGGATACTAAGCATGAGTTTACCACCATAACTGATGGCCAAATCTGAACAACTCTACAAAAAATCTGTTAAATGTATGTTAGTGTTCATCACCACGATCCACTAATACCTCAACTGGATCTTCATTATGTACAAACTTGACCGTTACTTACTGAATTACACCTGCACTAAGTTCTGCAACCAATCTTCACACATCCACCTCATTACTTCAGTAAATAGTGTAATCAATCTGGAGGAAACTATCTCAGTAAATGAAGAGAAGTTTTCAAGTATTCGTGTGATGCTTTAAGAAATGGTGTAGGTCCCATCTTGAATCAGCTTTGCCTAAAGTCTCCGTGCCTTTAAGAAAACATTTTTATTTTCACATTTCTTAATGAGGAGACATACATGCAATAACGGTATTACTTTAACCTCACTCACAGATAGTACAGCCTCACGTTTTCTCAAGTATTGTACCATTTTCATTTAAACTCTGGCAGTTTCATGTAGACATATAACTGTTGTGGTTGTTAGCAGCAAATTAAATGGAAAACTAAGATTACTTCAGTTTAAAGGCTGTCAAGTCACTACAAACAAATGATCAATTTATTGTTGCTCATGTAGTCTTATTTATTATTTTAATGTTTAACAAATTGCTCCCAATAAATAGATACATAAATAAAAAAAGAAAAGAATATTAAATCCAGATCTCTGTAATCATTGTAAATGTAAATAACAAGCTAGCATGTATGTTGAAAGTGTCAAATAATTATTTTATAGAAAATGGGGAAAGACAGACAAGTAAAGGACACTGGTCAAGTTGGAAGGCGCCCAGGTTCACTACCCCATTTGACTATGATCCGGTTTTGCAGCAATGAAAACGAATTTGCCAGTGCCAAACAAATTCTGGTACTGTGCATATGTTTGAGCAAAGATGCCCCCTCTTACAGCACAACAAAAGAAAGAATAAGATATTCACTGTACAGCTAAACAATCCCAGAACTTAGGTCTATTGCTGCTCTTCTGATTCACAGGGAAATGGTCCATGGAAAATGTCCAGTAATATATTAAGATTTGACTCTAAAGCTGCCTGTATGTTTTTCAAACCAGCCTAAACAGAAGATCAGCAAAAAAATCTAAACGTTAAAACTGCCAAACTTAAAGAAATACCACCCATGTCCCTTAAAGGCAGCTCCAGATACCAGCTATTCCAGTTAGTGGAATTCTCCTCCTACACAGGGCACAATCCACAGATGTTTGCATCTCTTGTTAGAACCACTACAGCAGACTGTCTGAATCTATTTATAAGTATGCAAAACAAACTGCAATCTACTTCTGTAGTCAGTAACTGGATACACCATAGCACAGACTCTTGATAGTAGGCCAAATAAACTAAAGAAATAAGTATCTGCATAAACAAGTCTAGAAAGCTTATGATATGAATGCATGGATTATAAATGTGGTCAGAATCCCCAAGACTGATATAATTCAACTCTTCCAGCACTTCAAAGAAATGCTGACTCACCAGACTCTGGCACCTTCTGGGGACTATGAAGTGACAGATGCAGGGTTGTCTGCAAGGACTGAATACTGTCTGCATAAAACTAGATCAAACATTTTATGTAGACACTGTATCTATCTATTATACACACACGCACACATATATATATATATATATATATATATATATATATATACACACACACACACACACATATATATATATATATATATACACACACACATATATATAAAATGAATGCCAAGCACGTTAAAGTACCTAACCATCAGTTATCAGTTTCACAAGGCAATTTTCAGCCTAAAGCAGCTTAGAATAACTATATTAATTTACTGAAATACTCACATCTGGCATCGAGAGCTTCTGATCCAAGCCAATCTCCACTTTGTTAAGTACAGCGATACTGAAGGACAATATTCCAACAAATACAGATATCTTAAAGGCAGCAAGAGAAAAGGAAAATTAATATAGTCTAGTACTTGAAGCAACACTTACAGAACGTAGTAAAGTTTATGCACCTACAGAAAGTGCTATAAAACAATCCAGCATCACTGAAGAATATGAAATGTTTAACCTAAACATAACTGTTACTGAACAAACCATATTCTGAACACTTCAGCAATCATTTCATAATTAAAACACTACGGATGTAACTTTTCAGTGATTATACAACTATTTAAACAGCACCATAAGCCTCGATACCAAAAAAGAAAAACAGGGAAGGCAATCAAGGCTTTTTCTGGTTAATGCCCCAGGCGGCAGACATGAAGGCTTGCTAAACTCTCCCCAGTGGGTGTGTGTGTTCTCCTGGCCCTAAAGGCTACAGCATGAACACTGCTTGACAGACCTAAGCATGTCTCCAGCCCCTAGTGCTGCATTCTGTAAGTCTCTCTCTCCCCTTCTCTTTAGGGCAGTGGTGCACAACCTTTTTATGAGGAGGACCACTACATGAATTCTTAATGCATCTGCAGGCCACCTCAAACCATAATAAGTCATTGCCAGTTAACAATAAGTACAGGTGACTGGCATTTTTACTTAAGACAGCAGTCATGAAATTCGCATTTAACTTTATTCTGGCTTGCAGCCATGACTTATTAATAGAAGTTATGTTCTTACCATAACGTTCCATGTGGAGTGTTCATCTCGCCTTTGTTCTTACACATGGTTCGGAGCCGATCCTCGGCTCCGTGTCGGCCGCTTGCAAGCTCTGCATCGAGAAGAAGCTCGAGACAACCTAATACCCACAATCCCCCTCTGCCTTTACCTCAGATCTAGTTTGCAAGCAAACCAGCAGTCAGAGAGAGAAACACTCAAGCCAGTCTCACATATACACAGAAACTAAGAGTCTATATACATCTATATATATATATATATATATATATATATATATATATATATATATATATATATATATACATGTAAACCATATATACAACAACTGCAATGCAGAAGCAGAATACTCCAGACCAGGCACCAAACTGAACGTTCTTCCTAAGGGTGGGAGGGTGGGAATGTAAGAACAAAGGCGAGATGAACACTCACATGGAACGTTATGGTAAGAACATAACTTCTATATGTGATAGTGTTCGATCTCGCCGTTTGTTCTTACACATGGGTAGCGTCCCTAGCTCCATGTTCCTGAGGAACTCACGGAAGGACGTTCTTGAGCACAGTGGAACCAAAGGTTGCCCTGTCCCTAGAAATCTTGTCTACCTTGTAATGAGAAATTAATGTATGTGGCTTAGACCAAGTAGCAGCCGCACAAATAGCGTCTAGTGGTAGGCGAGCTGCATGAGCCAGGGATGTAGACACTGATCTTGTGGAATGCCTTTGGGTTTGTTCAAAATAGTTTGATTAGAAGAATCATAGACATAGATGATACAATCAGTTAACCACTTAGAAAGAGTTCTTTTAGTAACCGCTACTCCTTTTCTGTTGTCAGCAAAGGCTACAAACAGTTGATCAGATTTCCTGTGATCTTTTGTTCTATCCAAGTAAAATCTCAGTTGTCTGTGGACATCCAATTTGTGTAACATATACTCCATTTTATTGGAGTGGTTCTTGAAGAAGGTGGGTAATTCAATGACTGATTAATATTGTTAACAGAACAAACTTTGGGGAGGAAGGATGAATTTGTGCGAAGAGAAACTCTGTCAGAGTGAAAGATTAAATAAGGATGTTTAATGGAGAGAGCTTGAAGCTCAGATATCCGCCTAGCGGATGTAATGGCTACCAAAAAGAGGGTCTTCCACGACAAAAACTTCAATGGACAGGAGGAAGCTGGTTCAAAAGGGGGTAGCATTAACTTAGATAGTAATAAGTTTAGACTCCAAGGTGACGTAGGAGATCTAATTGGTGGTCTAATATGAAGAGAGCCTTTTAGAAAGGCTTTACAAAGTCTGTGGGCCATAACAGGAGCCCCACATTCTTCACATGGAAATTGGAAATGGCAGCCAATTGAACTCTTAATGTGGCAGGAGAAGCACCCTGATGGAACAACTCTGTTAAAAACTCTAAAATTTTATTCAAAGGAGCTATGACAGGGTCCACTTGTTGTGCATTTGCCCAGAATACAAAACGCTTCCATTTACTAGTATATGTTTTAGTAGTGGAAGCTTTATGAGAAGCCACTAATATATTCTGAACTGCAGGTGAAAGAAGATCAGACCTGGCTAAGTTGGGAATTGGAGCAGCCAAGCTGCTAGATGGAGGGACAGGAGCGAGGGGTGGGGAGCCCCTGACGAGTGAGTCAATAGATCTGGCTCTGGGTCCAGGATCCAGGGTCCCCGAATACAGTGCCTCATGAGGAAGGGGAACCAAATTTGACGAGACCAGAATGGGGCAATGAGGATTATTGTCCTGTGTAGGTTGTTGGCTTTCTGGAGAAACTTTGTGATCAGGGGAAAAGGAGGAAAAGCGTACAGGAGACCCGGGGGCCAATCGTGAATCAGTGCGTCCCTGGGGACTTCCCCTGGAGGGGGTAATAGGGCAAAGTAGCTCCTGCATTTGGCGTTCATTGGAGACGCAAACAGATCGCAGGAAGGCTGGCCCCACTTGCGAAAAATCTTTTCCGCAACTGATTGTTTTAGGGACCACTCGTGCGGTAACAGGATTGCTCTGCTCAGCCTGTCGGCTATAACGTTGGATGAACCCGGGATGTGCGTTGCTATCAGAAAGCGACCCGTGGACTCCGCCCATTGCCAGATTCTCATGGCCTCTCTGCATAGGTGATAGGACTTGGTTCCCCCTTGCTTGTTTATGTACCAGACTACAGACATGTTGTCCGTCTGAACTGCAATAGTTCCTAGAGGAAGAAGGGAAGCAAAGTGTTGCAACGCTAGAAACACTGCCCTCAACTCCAGAACATTGATGTGCAGATTGTACTCTAAATTGGTCCATTCGCCTTGGACTGTCTGTCCCTGAAAGATGCCCCCCCACCCTATCAGGGATGCGTCCGTGGTCACCGTAGCTGTCGGCGCGGGTAGCACCAATGGTCTTCCTTTGGAAAGGTTGCAAGTCTGAAGCCACCAGTTTAGGTGTGTTTTGCATGTGTTCGTTATGAGAATTTCGTATGTCAGAGGTAGCTGTTGGAACGACCATTGTGCAAACAGTAGCCATTGAAGGACTCTCATGTGCAGTCTTCCCAAGGGTATGGCAATTAGAGAAGCTGACATTAGTCCCAAAACCTTCATTACCAGTTTTGCTGGGGATTTTCTGGACACCAAAAGAAGACGTATGTGAGTCTGAAGTGAAAGTATCCTTTCCGGAGGAAGCCTTAGAATTAACTGCTGTGTATCTAATTCCGCTCCGATGAATAAGATACGCTGTGATGGCCGTAGTGAGGATTTTTCGAAGTTTACCGAAATTCCAAGGTGAACACACAGTTGAAGAGTGTAATCTCTGGCCTGTATTAGCTGATGCTGGGTGGTGGCAGAAAGGAGCCAGTCGTCCAGATACGGAAACACCTGGAATACTAGTCGTCTCAAGTGAGACGCTACCACTGCCATGCATTTGGTGAAGACCCTGTGGGCTGAGGTCAGACCAAAGGGCAGAGCTCGAAACTGAAAGTGACTGGCCCCCAGCCGGAAGCGCAAATGATCTCTGGACGCCCTGGCCATTTTGATGTGGTAGTATGCGTACTTCAGATCTATCGAGCACATCCAGTCGTCCTTCTGTAAGAATGGAAGGATCGATTGAAGCGTGACCATTCGAAACTTTTCTTTCTTGACAAAGGTATTGAGGTCGCTTAGGTCCAGAATGGGCCTCCAGTCCCCTGTCTTCTTTGGAACTAAAAAGAACCTTGAGTAAGTTCCGAATCCTCTTTGGTCCGCTGGGACTGGTTGGATGACTCTTTTTTCTAGCAGCTTTGAAATTTCTATAGCTGCTGGCCCTCGCAGATGGGGCGGCACATCTGGGAGTCTTTTCTTTGGAATGGGTTTGGATAGAAATGGTATACTGTAACCTCTGGTAACAACGCTTTTTACCCACTTGTCTGTAGTTATGTTTTGCCAGGCCTGAGGGTATAAAGCTAAGCGACCCCCGACTGCCTCCAGAGCAGGACAGTCGGGCCTCCTCTCAGGAGTGCTGGAAAGGTTTACCAGGGAGTGCATCCCTGTCACCTTGATTCTGCGGACCCCCTCTGCCGCCAGGGCGGCGTCTTCCACCTCTGCCCCCTCCTCTGCCTCTAGAAGGGGCATCACCCTGTGTGCCTGGGAAAGATCCTTGGGGTTTTCAAAACCACATTTTTCCACCACGTTGCCCTTTGGGGTACGGTCTGGATGGGGTGGAAAACGGACTCCGACAGCAGACAGAGTCTTTCCCTCCTGCTCACACCGGGTAAGGGTCTCCTTTACTTTGGGGCCAAAGAGAGTGGCACCATCAAATGGGGCGTTAGTAAAGGAAGACTTGAAGGCTTCCGCAAATGAACATAAGCGCATCCAGGATTGTCTACGAAGAGCAATCGCTGAAGCTGCTGCCCTACTCGAACCTTCGGCTGCGTAAGAGATCAGCCTCATGGACGAGTTAACAATGGATGTAAGGGTATTAAGTTGCGCTGTCACTTTCTCTGAGACAGCAGCATCTGTAGTACCCTGGAGGGTATCTCCCAACTCTTTGACTAGATCCCTCTGTAGCCGTGTAAAGTGGGTCAAATAGTTCAGGGATCGCATCGAAAAAGCCGCTGAACTAAAAATGCGCTTCCCATACCTGTCCATAGTCCTAGAATCTTTATTAGGGGGATGGACAGATGAGGAAGATTCCGACATCTCCTTTTTCGTGGCTGCTGCCACCACCATAGCGTCCACTGGAACTCCTTTTGTCAAGTAAGCCTTGTCCTGGGGTGCAGTGATGTATTTATTAGGCTTCCTAGGGACTGGTTCCACTGTGTCAGGAGCCTCCCACGCCCTTCGAGCAATAAGCTCCATTAATTCATCGAAGGGCAGAGTGACCCAGGAGGAGGAAGGGCGAGCACCAAATGCCTTCAGCAAGACTGACTCATCCTCAGAAGGGGGAAGGGACTGCCAGTCACCTCTCTGTTTTAGGATCTCCAAGATGTCAGAAAAAGAGACATCTTCTGAAGGTGACTTAGGGGACCCTTCTGACTCATCCAAGTCAGTATCGGATGTCAGAGATTCTTGTGGAGAATCTAAGTGTCTCCTCTTACACAATCTTTTCCTAGGGACTTCTTCGTGGGGAGCATCCAAAGAAGCCTCTGAGGAAGAGGGGGCACCCTCCAGGGGTGGCTGAGACACTGGTGCTCGATGTTTGGACGTAGCCGTGGGTGCAGAGGAGGATAACGGTCCTTTATGGGGAGGAGAAGCTGATCCTGCTGACGTGGTTGTCTGGGTAGACAACACCTTCCTCATGAGGTCGAAAGCCCCCGGGTCCCGAGTCGAGGTATCTCCCGGTTCCGAAGAAATGGGAAGAATCCCCGAAACAGGCACCGAAGGCATCGACCCCGAGGACGGAACCGAGTCGATCCATGCCGAGGCCCCGAGAGGGAGCGTCGGAACCGAAACATCGGTCCGACTCACGGTCCCGGAACCAAGGATGGATCTTCGGCTCCGAGACTCCGGTACCGGATCGGACGGAGTCGAGGTGAACGGAGCCGACCGAGAGAAGGACGGTTCTGGCACCGAGAGCTCCACAATCAGCAGCTCAGCTTCTTCCGGCTCCGAAGACTGGACAGGTCTCGGAGGAGGAACAGCTGGAGATAACGGAAGGCCTTCAAGTCTCGACACCAATTGAGAGGAGACCGAGATGAGCTTGGATAAGGCCGTATTCTCCATTAACTTCTGCACCACACGGTCTACATCGGTGTCGGAGAGAGGTCTGGAAGAGCGAGTCAAAGGTATCGAAGACGGAGCCGACCTCAACAGAGACGGTGGAGGGAGCTCCATCACCGGTTCCAAGACCCGAGGCTCCGAAACTGCCAACAGTTGAACACTCGGCTCCGAAGTCTGTGGAACCGGTGATCTAACTTTACTCGAAGAGCTCGGAGCCGATGACCTGGGCTCCGACGTCTTCGATTCCTTCGAGGATTTGGATGCCTGGTCTGAAGCATCCAGAGCCTCTTGAAAGGAAGGTTTTAACAACCCCCTGTCCATAAGTTTCCTGCGCCTATCTGTCATGACCCTCCCACTAAAAGAGTGGCAAATTGAACAGTCCTCCTGTAAGTGGAGAGGGCCAAGGCAGTAGACACAGGAACTATGGTTGTCAGTAACTGACATTTTTTGGCCACACTGGCAACGCTTGAAACCTGATTTAGCTTTCTCAGACATCTTTAAAGAAAAATCAGAAAAAGAGAAAAAAGTCAAGTCCAGTAGAGAGACAAATCCAGTAAATATGTCGAATCCGATAAACAAGTCAATCCGGTTGTTAAATCCAGTAAGGGGTGGTAGGCCCCGAAAAACTCTAATAAGTTTAATAAAACTTAACGGAACCGAGAATTCCTACCTTACCACACACACATACACTATAACACTAAATAGTACTTTGGAAAATATTTTTTTCTGAAAAATAACAGAAATAAAGTTATTTCTTATCTGAAGTTGCTCGAGCTCGACCCAGTGATGCGAACGCAGCAGCGGCAAACTAGATCTGAGGTAAAGGCAGAGGGGGATTGTGGGTATTAGGTTGTCTCGAGCTTCTTCTCGATGCAGAGCTTGCAAGCGGCCGACACGGAGCCGAGGATCGGCTCCGAACCATGTGTAAGAACAAACGGCGAGATCGAACACTATCACATCAAACTCTTGCAGAAAGTTACTACTGTTTATAGATTACAAATTATAAACAAAGAATAGTTACTTCCGCAACTAAAATTAGGTGTGCGCAGCTGCAGACAATTAGGTAAGCAAGCACGTGTTGGAAAGTTTGTGTGACTGGAGTAAGGTATAGCATTTTTTCACTTTTTTAAAAACGTTTTGGTTACTCTCTGGGGGCCGGATGGTTTTGCGTTATGGCCCGGATTTGGCCCCGGGGTCAGACGTTGCGCACCACTGCTTTAAGGGGTGTCAGTGTTTCAGTAGGCTAGAGCACCTCACTCCCTCCAGTCCTTCCCTGCCCAGCTCCTCCAGAGCCCGAGGCACTAATGATCTCCAGTCATCTAGGTTGTTACTAGGGCTTCATCCTTCTACACTACAGAGCCAGTGTTATACCTGCAACAGTTTTTCATAATCAGGTTTATATGTCAATTTAGCTAAAATTGTGTGCATTACTTAAATAATTAAACTTCCAGAAGACACCTTTCTAATTGCCCATAGGATCACTATTTCTGCGACAACTGGATTGTGCTGCAAGGCAATGAAGAGACGAATTAAAAAAAAATGACTGTAAGCCAAGATAATCAGAAGGATAGGTATCACTGGTATGTGAGATTCCTCATGAAAAAATGCCTAAAGAAGGTCGCCCATATCAACACGCTACACTTTTTCTGAAAAACTTCTTCATATTTCTCTTAATGGATAACTTTCCATTTTCAAACTGTATCCCCTTGCACTCTTACATACCATTTTTTGGTTAATGTGGTAGCCAGTTGGACTTCACTAGGGAACATAATGTTTGCATCAAGTCTCCCACATATCCATATTTGCATCAAGTCTCCCACATATCCATATTCTTTCTTTTAGACTATGAGCTTATAGTGCAGTTTGTGCATTACTTCTGCTGCCTTTCTCTGAACTGCAAAACAAATTGCCGTGCAGCATTCTCCTCACTTAAGGCAAATGGGTTACAGAATACATAAAGCAGCCAATGAATACCAAGGGCTAGACTGCTTTACTACACTGTTTCCCAAGTCATTTTCCCTACCAACCATCAAGCCTCCACCAATCAGAATTCAACTCATTCATTCCCCTACTGAGTATCTCTCAGTATGCAACAAGAGATGTCCAGAGGAGCTGTTTTTCAGTCAGCAATGTGGGTGAGTTGTGCTTCAACCTGTGCCCTTTTGCATATGCTGTGGGGAAAGGGGTCCACATCCCTTCTGTCAGATTAGAGCAATTTTCCTATAGGCCCTAAGGTGACAATATCTGCATGTTGTCAGATGTGGAACTACCTACATGGGGCTATCTTTTCCTATCAGCAGCTTGCATCATGGTGAGCACAGGCTTTAGCGGCATTTCTTGTGGCTCTAACTCCACTCACCATTGGCAGGTGAGAGATTCTGATCCACTGCATGTGCCTCCCATACTTGCACTTGTGTGTATACTCCCACACACTATTACCATTTAAGCCTAGCCAAGTTTCTTTTAACGAGTCAGTCCCTATACCTCTTAAATGTGAGATAAACACCTTAACAATTATGCTAACCCACAAAATACAAAGATACCACCTTATTTCCTTGTGTTATCAATTACCCAGACATTGACTACAGATTCATAGGTTAGTACTAGGCTAACTGTCCTTGTTGGCCATTTTAAGCTTAGCCAATTACCCCATTTGAGAATGAAATCCTGCGCCCTGCGTCTGTAATGCAGAACTTAACCATTATGCCAACGCTGCCCGGCTTTAAAACACCACGCCCACATCCTCTAGGTGTACATCCTGGAGTAGTTAGCTGGTTGAGAAACCATCACTCCCTGCTCCCTAGGATGCAGGAATCCATTTAAACTGCTTATTAACACCCTCGCCAACCCAGCTCTTCAGCACCTAAGCCACTACTTGAACTTGTGTCATCCATGGTGCAAGTCACGGCTTCATCACTTTGCCTGACAAAGATGGGCATACTGCTATGTATAAAGTACAGTTTTGTACTTACCATAAATGTAGATGTTCGAGGATCCACATTGCTGCAGTCATAACCTGTGGGTAGTCCGCTGTCCTCGGTCGGCCCGAATACCAAAGAGTTAGGCTGGCGTCGGTCATGGCGCCCGGAGCTGACGTCAGTACGTAGTGGTACTTAAGCGCATGACCGACGCCATATCCTCAGTCTTTCTTGCCCCAGATGTCAGAAGGCCTTAAAAAAAGGAAAGGCCAGAGCCACAAAGGAGAAAATAACAATAATCCCTAAGGGACAATAACAACAACAACAACCACAACAACAACAACCCGAAACCATAGAGGGGAAGGAGGGAGGGAAAATAGGACTGCAGCAATGTGGATCCTCGAACATCTACATTTATGGTAGGTTCAAAACTGTACTATGTTCTTCGTCTCACATTGCTGTAGTCATAACCTGTGGGTAGAATCCCAAAGCAAAGGAAAAGGGAGGCTGGCAAACTAAAAAGCATTAGGGGCTGCTAACATACCCTGTAAGACTGCAGTGGCAAACCCAGCCCTGGACTTGGAGTAAAGAGGGAGATGGTAATGCTTAGTAAAAGTGTGAACTGAACTCCAAGTAGCTGCTTCCAAAATATCCTTAGTAGCTACACCCCTCAAGAAAGCAGTAGATGTGGCAGTAGCCCTAGTGGAATGAGATCTAATCCCAGCAGGAACATTCTTCCCATGATGAGAATAACAAAAGGCAATACAATTAGAAATCCACTTTGAAATAGTCTGCTTAAAACAGCTTTCCCTTGTGAACTCAAAGCAAAAGAAACAAATAACTGTTGAGTCTCTGTCTGAACTCCTTAGTTCTGCTCAAATAGTAACGTAACTGCCTGTGTATATCCAAAGAATGCAAGATTTTTTCCCCCTTATTTTGGGGATCAGCATAAAAGGTAGGCAAATGGATAGACTGGTTCAAGGCCACATTAGAAATAACTTTTGGCATAAAAGTAGGGTTAGTACGTAAGGAAACTCTATCCTTATGGAATATCAGAAAGGGTTCAACTGCCATGAGAGCCTGCAATTCAGATACCCTTCTAGCAGAAGTAATGGCCAACAAAAAGGCAGTCTTCCAAGACAAAAACTTCAAATCCGACGTAGCTGCAGGTTCAAAAGGAGGCAAAGTAAGCTTCTCCAACACAAAATTGAGATCCTAGGAAGGAGTAGGAGCTCTACGTGGGGGTCTTATATTTTTTGCCCCTATAAGAAATTGCTTAAACAAAGGGTGAGAAAATAAAGGAGGGTCACAATCAAAGTGAGCAGAAATGGCTGCAGCATGAACCTTCACAGAGGAAAATGACAAACCCTTGTCTAGTAATTCAGTAAGGTACTGCAGTGTAAAACTCAAATTAGGTACCGAGACATCAAAGTCCTTTGTTGTGCTCCAAAGAAAAAAACTCCTCCATTTATCAGCATAAACCTTTCTAGTGCTGGGCCGTCTGGCTTCCAAAATGACATCCAAAACCTGTTGAAGAAGCTGAGAACCCACAGGCTCTAAAACAGAATTCGCCAGGCCGTTAGATGCAGGGACTGCACCCTGACATTGAGCAAATGACTGCTTGACTGGGACAACAAGTGAGGAAGCTGTGGCAAAGGCCAAGGAGGCTCCTGAATTAAACTCCTCAGCAGAGGATACCAGTGCTGTCGTGGCCAATCTGGTGCTATTAAAATCATGCAAGGCTTGTCCCGCCTGACTTTCAAGAGTACCTTGGTAAGGAGAGGCAGAGGAGGAAAAGCATAGACGTGAAGGTTGTTCCAACTGAAAGATAGAGCATCCACTTTCCAAGCTTTTGGGTGAAACATCTTTGTGCAAAATTTTGGTAGTTGGAAATTTAGAGGGAAGCGAACAGATCTATGTCTGGAGTTCCCAAGCCACTGTCAACTGTTGGAATACTTGAGGATCCAATTCCACTCGTGGGGATCCACAATTTGTCTGCTCAATACATCTGCTAGGGAATTCTGTGCCCTGGCAGAAACCGTGCTTGAAGAGTGATGTGCAAACTCAGAGCAGTCTCCCACAATATCATAGCTTGTCTGCAAAGAGGGTAAGAATGGGTTCCCCTGCTTGTTGATGTACCACATGACTGTAGTGTTGTCTGTTGTATCAACACCTGTCCTGGTTGAAGTAGGCCCTTGAAAGCCATCAGGGCAAACTGGACTGCTAACATCTCCTTCATGTTGATATGCAAATGCTGTAGTCTGGGAGGCCACGTGTCTTGAATCCATTTCCCATTGAAGTGTGCTCCCCAAGCCAGGTCTGAGGCATCCGTCGTTATGATCTGACTCGCCTCTGGTCGGGTCACAGAGAGTCCCTTGTTTAGGTGACATTCCTGTGCCCACCACAAGAATTCCTTTTGGATGCAAGGTATTATCTGAATGACAGTGTCCAAATCGTGGCAGTGTTGAGTCCATACACTTTTGAGATACCATTGTAGCTTCCTCATATGCAGTTTGGCATTGGGAAGTACCAGAATGCAAGATGCCATGAACCCCAAGGCTTGAATGACTGTCCTTGCAGTCAGCCTGGACAGTACTGATAATTGCTGGAAGTATAGATGAAGAATTCTTTGTTTGTCCGGGGTCAGAAAAGCCATCTGAGAGGCTGTATTCAGTCTCACACCAAGAAAGCACATGTCCTGAGAGGGTACTAGACTGGACTTTGTTTCGTTCACAGAATACCATAGGCACCTTAAAACTGCCATTACATACTGTAGATGTTGAAGTAACTTGTCTTTGTCTTGAGCAAGAATCAGGCAATCGTCCAGATAAGGATAAATTTGTATTCCCCTCAGTCTTAAGAAAGCTATTACAGGAGCCAGAACCTTTGTGAACACCCTGGGCGCAGTAGATAAACCAAAGGGCAATGCAGAGAACTGATAATGAGAAGTACCAGCCCGAAAATGCAGGAATCTCCTGCAGCTGGGCCTGATAGGAATGTGAAGATAGGCCTCTTTGAGATCCCGAGTTACCATCCAGTGATTTTTGCCTAGCAGAGGCAGAAGTTGCTGTAATGTTAACATCTTGAACTTTGGAATGTCTAGGTATGTATTGACAATGGACAAATCCAGAATTGGCCTCCAAGTGTTTCCTTTCTTTGGCACTAGGAATAGACGAGAATAAAACCCTAGGCCTTCTTCTGACGGAGGTACCACCTGGATTGCCCCCATCTGTAAAAGCAAAGAAATTTGTTCCTGAGCCTCCAGCCTTTGCTGAGGAGGTACATCTGGCATGCCTTTGAAAGGAGGAAAAGTGTGAAAATAAAACTTGTAGCCTTGATTTATTATGTCCAACACCCATTTGTCCCGGGTGACCAAATGCCAATTTTGTTTGAAAAGTGCCAACTTTCCTCGTAGAGGAGCTGCCAGAAAAGAAGGATCTGGCAGCTGAAGATACAGGTCATTGGGTCTGTTTACGAAAAGGCTGACCCCTGCCCTCACCAGAAGATTGTGCAGGAGAACTCCAAGTCCTAGGTCTGAAAGAACCCTGAGCGTGAGCCCTGCCCCTACAACGTCTAGACCTGCCCTTAGACTGAAAATCCGAAGAAGGGTAAGACCATCCTCTTGCAGGCCAATTCCTGCTAAACTTAGGGGGCTGCACTTGCAAAAATTCCTTAACCGTCTGCATAGACTTAGCTTTGTCTTCCATCTTTTTCAAAACTGACTCCACAGGGGAACCAAAAAGAACTTCAGATTGAAGAGGAGCATCCAAAATCCGAGCTCTAACATGCTCTGACAAATTTTGATCCTTAATCCAGGCATGTCTACGAATAACTGAACCAGTAGCAGCCACCCTGGAAGAAGCCTGAAGGGCATCAAAGCCACACTGCAAGGAATGTTTACCAGCTTGATCTGAAGAATGAACCAAGTCCTGCAATTCCTTACACTCTATACCCTCAGATAGGTCAGTTAAAATCTAAGGTAGATGCTCTAACAGAAAGTTCTGATACTTCAGCATATGAAATTGGCAATTTAAAGCCCTCATAGCTAACGTAGAAGAGGTGTACACTTTTTTACCCCACCTATCCAACACTCTAGAATCTTTATCCAAAGGAACTGGATTCTTAACCACAGAAGCCCTGACACCTTTAGGCCCTTGAATAATAGTTTCCGGGTCAGCTCTAGGACTCTTATACAAATATTTATGTGCCTCTGGAACTCTGTAATACCCGTCTGGCTTGACAGGGGCAGGGGGTAAAGAATCAGGATTAAGGGAAGCTTCAGAAAAAACATCCTGAACATCATCTAAAAAGTACAGTTTTGTACCTACCATAAATGTAGATGTCCGAACTGGATAGCATCTGCAGTCATAACAAATGGGTTGTCCTGTCGTCAGGCAGCCCTTCGGTCGGCCGGATTCCAAAGTCTGGGTCCGGCTTCGGCTGATGTCGCACTTCACCCGACGTCATCTCTGCTGGTCTTCGGGTATAAAGGCATCAGCCGACGCCATTTTCCTCAGTGTTTCTTGCCCCAGATGCCAGTTGTCCTCTTGGAAGGCTAAAATTTGGATAAATGCCAATGTATGCAGACAAGGTAGAAGGCAAATACAAAAAATAAGCATGTATGTACATATAAACAAACAAATACACCATAAGAGACTCCCCCCCCCCAGCTAGCTATTAGGAGTGTAAATACCCTAGGAGTACCACAGAGGGGAAGGAGGGTGGGTAATCCTGACTGCAGATGCTATCCAGTTCGGACATCTACATTTATGGTAGGTACAAAACTGTACTATGTCCTTCATGGATGCATCTGCAGTCATAACAAATGGGTAGAATACCATAGCTAAACTAGGGGTGGAGGAAGAAAAAGAAAAAATTATGGTGTAGTTAGGATCCCTTGCAGTACAGCAGTTGCAAACCCTGCTCGGGATCTAGAATATAGAGGTAAATTGTAATGCTTGGCAAATGTATGCACGGAGGTCCAAGTAGCCGCCTCAATAATGTCCTTGGTTGCCACTCCTCGTAAGAACGCTGTGGTAGTGGCTGTAGCTCTTGTTGAATGAGGTCTTATGTTCTGTGGCATTGGTTTTCCATGGTAGGAGTAACAGAATCTTATGCAATTTCCTATCCATTTGGAGATTGTTTGTTTGGAAATTGCTTTTCCTTCCCTTCCTGGTGCATAGGCCACTAACAGCTGGTCAGTTTTTCTGTTACCTTTGGTTCTGTCCAGGTAGTAGCGTAACTGTCTATGTACATCCAAAGTATGCAGTAGCCTTTCCCCCCTGTTCTGTGGGTTGGGAAAGAAGGTATGTAGGTGGATCGCCTGGTTTAAGGACACTCTGGATACCACCTTTGGCATAAATGTAGGATTAGTTCTCATGGAGACTATCTTGATGGAAGATCAGGAAGGGTTGTACTGCCATTAAGGCCTGGAGTTCTGAAACCCTTCTTGCTGAAGTAATTGCCAGAAGGAAAGCAGTTTTCCATGATAGGTGTTGAAGATCCGCTGTTCCTGCTGGTTCAAATGGTGGGAGTGTCAATTTTTCTAGTACAAAATTTAAGTCCCATGCTGGTAGTGGTGGTTTCCTAGGAGGTTTTACATTCTTGATTCCTCTGAGGAATTGCCTGAGTAGAGGGTGCGAGAAGACAGGTGGATCAAAGCTGTATTCTGCAGAAATAGCTGATGCATGTATCTTGACGGAGGAATAGGACAGACCTGTGTGTAGAAGCTCTGCCAAGTACTCCAGGATGTTAGCAATGTCTATGTTTGACACATCTTTTCCTCTTTCAGCACTCCAAGTGGCAAACCTTTTCCATTTTCCTGCATAGTTCCTTCTTGTTGAAGGTCTGCGGGCTTCAAGTATAATGTCTTTAACCCTTTGGGATAAGTCTGGGTTAGTTGCTCTTAAGTGATGTTCCAGGCAGTCAGTTGTAAGGTTTTTAGGTTTGGATGCAGGATGTTGTAGTTGTTCTGAGTTAACATCAAAGGCATCATGGGTATTGACCACATTCTCCCCTGAGAAATGCTCCTCAGCAAGGGATACCAGTGTTGTCTTGGCCAATTCGGAGCTATCAGAATTATCCTTGGTTGTTCCTCTTTGATTTTCAGCAGTACCTTGTGCATCAAAGGAAGAGGTGGGAAGGCATAAGCTGTCAGGCCTTTCCAACTGAAGGAAAGGGAGTCCACCTTCCATGCAAGAGGGTGACACGTCCTTGTGCAGAATTTCCTGAGCTGGTGGTTGAGTGGGCATGCGAACAGGTCTATTTGTGGCATTCCCCATTTTCTTGTGATGGCCTTGAAGATGTCCGGGTGCAGCATCCATTCGTGAGCATCCAAGGTGGTTCTGCTTAACATATCTGCTAGTGTATTTTCTTTTCCTGGCACAAAGGTTGCCTGTAACTGGATGTTGTAGCTCAGAGCCATGTTCCAAAGGTCCAGAGTCATTCTGCATAGGGGGTAAGAATGAGTGCCCCCTTGCTTGTTGATGTACCACATGACTGTGGTGTTGTCTGTCCTTATCAATAAATGGCCTTCTTTGAGGAAAGGCTTGAATTTCTGGATTGCTAGTTGTACTGCCAGCATTTCTTTTTGGTTTATGTGCAGGTGCAGCTGGTCTGGAGTCCACAATCCTTGTATGCATTTGTCCAACATGTGTGCCCCCCAGCCTAAGTCTGAGGTCCGTTGTGATGGTCTGGTTCGCTTGACCTTTGTGGAAGGGCAAGCCTAGGTTTGCCTGGCATGCTTGGGCCCACCATAGGAATTCTTGTTTCAGGCATGGGATTAGTGGTATTTCGGTTTCTAGGCTGTGTCTGTGTTGAGACCATAAGTTTTTTAGGTACCACTGTAGCTTTCTCATATGCAGTCTGGCATGAGGAATCAGGATTATGCATGATGCCATGAATCCCAAGGCCTGCAGTACTTTTCTTGCTGTTAGTTTGTTCTGCTTTGTTAATGCCAAGAAGTAAAGAGGAAGTTGTTCTTGTTTTTCTGCAGTCAGGAATGCCATTTGTTTTACTGTGTCCAATTCTGCACCCAAGAATGTTCTTGTCTGGGATGGGATCAGCCTTGACTTTTTTAAATTGACTGTGTATCCCAGGGCTTGTAGCAAGCAAATGACCCTTTGTAAATCTGTTGTCAGCTTGTCTTTGTTGTCCGCTTGTAGCAGGCAGTCGTCCAGGTATGGATAGATTTGGATTCCCTGTAGCCTGCAATGAGCAATTACTGATGCCAGGCATTTTGTGAATACTCTGGGCGCAGTAGATAAGCCAAAGGGCAATGCCGAGAATTGATAATGCTCTGATCCTGCAAGGAATCTGAGGTATCTTCTGCAAAATGGTCGGATGGGGACGTGCAGGTATGCCTCCTTGAGATCTAGAGTCACCAGCCAACACTCCTTGCCCAGCATGGGAAGAAGTTGCTGTAAGGTCAGCATTTTGAATTTTGGAATGATGATGTATGTGTTTAAGACGGACAGATCGAGAATGGGTCTCCAAGTTTTTTCTTTTCTTGGGACTAGAAAGAGTCTGGAGTAAAATCCTTTGCCCTGTTGATTTACTGGTACTCTCTCCACAGCTCTCATGTTGGTTAGCTGAGTTACCTGGTTTAGGGCTTCTGCTTTTTGAGTTGGAGGTAAGTTTGGCATTCCTCTGTTTACTGGTAAGGTGTGGAAGTGGAACCTGTAGCCTTGGTCTATGGTTTTTAAAATCCACTTGTCTTTTGTGATATAGTGCCAATTTTGTGAAAATAAGGCTAACTTTCCGCCTAAAGGTGCTGCTATTTGCTCTCTGGTAGGCGGTGTCAAAGCCAAGTCACTGTGATTGTCCTGTTGCAGTGGCAGTGGTTGTGTCAGTGCCTCGCTGGTTATTACCTTGCCACTGTCGTCCTCTGTAGGCACTTCCTCTGGATTGGTTTCTGCCTCTAGAGCGTCTATACCTGCCTTTTTGGGTCTTTGAGGAGTCTGGAAAGGACCAATTTTTGGCAGGCCAGTTTCTGCTAAACCGAGGGGGCTGAACCTGTAAGAAATCCTTAACTGTTTGTACAGATTTTGCCTTCTCTTCCATTTTCTTCATTACCTGTTGAGCAGGGGTACCAAATAGACTGTCCTTATCCATAGGAGCATCTAACAGCTTTGCTTTTACATGATCCGGCAGGACCTGCTCTTTCAACCATGCATGCCTTCTTATCACTGTGCCAGTCATGGCTGATCTAAATGAAGCCTCCAGTGCATCATAGCCACATTTCAAGGAATGGTTACTAACCTGCTGTATGTTATTCACCATTTCTAAAACATATTTCTTATCTAAGGATTCTTCAGAGGAAAGTTTCTTAGTCAACTGATCAAGCATAAACTCTTGGTATTGGATCATGTGAAACTGACAGTTTAAAGCTCTAGCTGAGAGATTGGCAGAGGTGTAAACTTTTTTGCCCCATCTGTCTAATGACCTGGCTTCCCTTTCAGAAGGGAGAGGGTTTTTAGTAGAGGTAGAAGCTACTGCCTTAGGCCCCTGGGATATAGTCTCAGGGTCTGCAAGTGGGGCCTTGAAAAGGTGGTGAGGAGTGTTAGGTACCCTGTAAAATCTGTCTGGTTTGGCAGGGGCTGGGGGTAAAGAATCAGGTGCAGTGCAAACATCATTAAATGCATCATCCACAACAGGCAAAACTGGAGGTATAGCTAAGGGCCTGTGTTGTGGTAGGTGCAGAAAGGTTCTAAGCCTTTTTCTTGAGTCTGAGAAATCTTGGCCTTGCCATTGGAATTGCTCTCTCATGGCATGTAAGGTTTCCCCAAAAGGGAATTCCTCTGGTGGAGAGACAGATGGAATGGAATCATCAACATCGGAGTCTTCATAAGTGGACAAAGGAGCCTCTGGCTGGTCTGTAGTGTCTGAGTCCTCCGAAGAATCATCAGAGCACTCCTGCTGGGGTGGCTCTGTCCTAGGTCTCTTTTCTGGAGGCTGAGAGGCCCTGTCTGGGTGTGATTGGGATCCCCTAATTAAGGTAATCAAATCCTCTGCCAGAGTAAGCATTTGAGAGCTAGAAGCGTGTCTGTGTGAGGGGGCCTTAGCAGGAACTGTT
Organism: Protopterus annectens; assembly: GCF_019279795.1. NCBI lineage: Eukaryota > Metazoa > Chordata > Ceratodontiformes > Protopteridae > Protopterus > Protopterus annectens. Next base: position 1,126,914,857 of record NC_056731.1, on the reverse strand, counting down.
TTAACAGTTTTGGCTGCCTTGGCCCTGGCAAAGGCCTTGATAGACATGGCTGCAGGAGGCCTAGCAGCACCACGTGCTGGGGTAGAAACATCCAAAGGGATGGTGTCAGATAAATCACTAGAAGCCACAGTAGTAGGCAAAATTTCAGAGGCCGATTCAGCTAAAGTAGCAGGAGCCTCGGTAGTAGTCATGGATTCGGCTGAGGATTGACCGGTTTTCTCGGTTTCGGCCGAAACCGAGACACTCGCGGTTTGCTTATCCGTGGTTTCGGCCGAAACCGCGGACCGCGAGTGTCGGTCTTTTTCTTTGCGTTTTTTAATTATTTGGGTAGTCGGATGATCCGACGGCATAATGTACGCAAAATCTGAGCCGAAAAACTGTTCAGCAAACTCCGGCCGACGCCTAAGCGTTCGTCGGTTGAAGGAAGCACAGGCTAAACAGGCAGCTACGTCGTGGTCTGGGCCTAAACAAGGTAGGCAGTAAGAGTGGAAATCTTTATAAGGTATTTGTTTCCCACAAGTTAAACAATTATTTACTTTTTCTGACATCGGCTGAGGCAAGAAAAGGTCCCCAATGGGGTACTTAGCTTTTTAGAAGTCTTCGAAGTAGTATTCGGTAGTAGGAATCTCTGGATCTGACCGACCGGCACTTGCGAACAGCTTCTGCTTCGGGCGCCACGCGGCAAGAAAGACTGAGGAAAATGGCGTCGGCTGATGCCTTTATACCCGAAGACCAGCAGAGATGACGTCGGGTAAAGTGCGACATCAGCCGAAGCCGGACCCAGACTTTGGAATCCGGCCGACCGAAGGGCTGCCTGACGACAGGACAACCCATTTGTTATGACTGCAGATGCATCCATGAAGGACATCAGGGGGAATAGCCAAAGGTCTATGTTGTGGCAAAAACAAAAATTCCCTAAGCCTCTTACGAGAATCTGAAAAATCCTGACCTTCCCACTTGAAATGCTCCCTCATGGAATGCAAGGTTTCAGAAAAGGAAAAATCCTCTGGAGGAGAAGCAGAAGGACAGGAATCCTCTGCATCCAAATCTGAATATGGAGGAAAATCCTGAATATCCTCAGCTGAGGACTCAGAGTAATCAGAGGAATGCTCCATACCCTCTAAATCTGTCTCCACCCTAGGCCTCTTCTCTGGAGGGGGCATACAACCCCTGATCAAAGTAATCAAATCCTCTGCCATTTTCAACATATGTTTTTTAGGAACAGAGCCCGAAGAACTAGGGCTATGGCCCATACCAGAAAGACCAGGCCTAGCCTTAGCAGGGCCTTTAGAGACTGAAGTAGAAGGCCTAATAACCTTTGGTAAGGATGGAACCACAGAAACTTGAGAAGCACCCTCGGCCTGGCCTAACTCCTGACAGGCCAACTCCTGTAACAGTAAAGGTTCCCCCTGGGATTCAGCCAAGACCTCGGCTGGATCCACAGATACAACCGTAGATTCCATAGAACCGGCGTCCGCAACGGACGACTCATCCGGTTTTGACCTTAAAGATTTATCTTTTCGCTTTTTTGCGGTAGCGGGCGTCGGAGGATCCGACGGCATGTTGTAGTTACACCGCTTACCGAAAACCAACCTAGCACAGTCTAATCTGCGTTTAATGGTGCGCTTATTAAATCTAGCGCAAAAGCGACACCCGACTACGTTGTGCTCAGGCCCCAAGCAAGGAATACAGAGAGAATGATAGTCCCTATGCGGTATCTGTTTCCCACAAGAAATACAATTATTAACTTTTTCTGACATCCGGATTAACTGAGGCAAGAAAAAACAAAAATTTTCCCCCAACGGGGTACTTAGCCCAACTTAGTCTTCGGTCTGAAACTCGAAAATTGAAAATTTCAGAACGCCGAACGGCACTTGCAAACGCTGCTTCTGCTTCGGATCACGCGGCAAGAAAGACTGAGGATATGGCGTCGGTCATGCGCTTAAGTACCACTACGTACTGACGTCAGCTCCGGGCGCCATGACCGACGCCAGCCTAACTCTTTGGTATTCGGGCCGACCGAGGACAGCGGACTACCCACAGGTTATGACTGCAGCAATGTGAGATAAAGAACATCCATGATTTACACACACACACACACACACACACACACACACACACACACACACACACACACACACACACACACACACACACACACACTATAAAAAGTGTACACACCCCTGTTAAAATGCCATGTTTTTGTGATATAAAAAATGAGACCACAATAAATCATTTCAAAATTTTTCCCACCTTTAACCTGTACAATTCAATTGAAAAATAAATCGGTTAGGGAAAAAATATAAAAAAAATACAATAAGCTGGTTTCACAAGTGTTCAAACCCTTAAGCTAATAGGTTCATAGGCAAGTACTAGGTTATCTGCCCGACAGCATCTATAAGCCTAGCCAGAATGTGTTGGCTTTCACCACCCCCTTAGATTAGTTCCCTGTGCCTCTGTCCAGCAGAGCCATTAGTTCCCTGTGCCTCTGTCCAGCAGAGCCACTGCAGTGATCTCTGGGGTAAATTTTCTGTTTCCCATCCACTCATCAAGGTTTCTCTTGAAGAGTGTTAGTGAGGGGCTCTGCCTAATGTAGACTGGAATCCTGTTCCAAAGCATGGGGAGTCTCTGGGATAGGAATCTATCCCTCCAGCACATCCTATTTATCGTTGTGGTGAGGTTTAGATCCCCAGAGTGTGCGGCTCTTGGGGGATTTTTTTTTTTTTTTTTAGGTGGAGCATGTCCATAAATTCTGGGCATAATACTTTGTTGAAGCACCTTTTGATTTAATTACAGCATTCAGTCTTCTTGGGTAGGAGTCTATCAGCATGGCGCATCTTGACTTGGCAATATTTGCCCACTCTTCCTTGCAAACATGCTCCAAATCTGTTAGATTGCAAGGGCATCTCTTGTGTACAGCCCTCTTCAGGTTACCCCACAGATCTTCTATTGGAGTTAGGTCTGAGCTCTCTCTCGGCCATTCCAAAACTTTAATTTTCTTCTGGTGAAGCCATTCTTTGGTTGATTTGGAAGTATGCTTGGGGTCATTGTGTTGAAAGGTGAAATTCCTCTTCATCTTCAGCTTTCTAGCAGATGCCTGAAGGTTTTGGGCCAAATGTGACTGGTACTTGGAACTGTTCATAATTCCCTCCACCTTGACTAAAGCCCCAGTTCCAGCTGAAGAAAGGCAACCCCAAAGCATGATACTGCCACCACCATGCTTCACCATGGGGATGGTGTTCTTTTGATGCAAAGCATTGTTTACGTGCCAAATGTACCTTTTGGAATTGTGGCTAAAACGTTCAACCTTGGTCTAATTAGACCATAACACATTTTTCCCACATGCTTTTGGGAGACTTGATATACTGTTTTGTAAATTTTAGCCAGGCCTGAATGTTATTCTGTGTAAGAAAAGGCTTCCGTCTTACAACCCTACCCCATAGGGCAGACATATGGGGAATACGGGAGATTATTGTCACATGTAGTACACAACCAGTACTTGCCAGAAATTCCTGCAGCTCCTTCAGTGTTGCCGTAGGTCTCTTGGCAGCCTCCCTGACCAGTTTTCATCTTGCCCTTTCATCAATTTTGGAGGGACGTCCAGTTCTTTGCAACATCACTGTTGTCCCATATTTTCTCCACTTTTTGATGACAGTCTTCACTGTGTTCCATGGTATATCCAATGCTGTGGAAATTTTTTTGTATCCTTCTCCTGACTGATACCTTTTAACAACGAGATCCCTTTGACGCTTTGCAAGCTCTCTGCGAACCATGGCTTTTGCTGTACCAGGCAAATGTCAGGAAAATCCTACTAGGACAGCTGAACTTTATTTGGGGTTAATCAGAGTCTCTTTAATTGATGGCAGGTGTGTACCCAAGAAGACGTGAATGTTGTAATTAAAGCAAAAGGTGCTTCAACAAAGTATTGGTTTAAAGGTGTGCACACTTATGCAACCAGCTTATTGTACGTTTTTTATTTTTTATATTTTTTTCCCTAACAGATTTGTTTGTTTTTCAATTGAATTATACAGGTTATAGGTCACATTAAAGGTGGGAAAAGTTTTGAAAATTGATTTACTGTGGTCTTATTTTTATATCTCAAAAAAAAAAAACTGGAAACCTGGCATTTTAACAGTGGCATTAACATTACTAATATCTCCTTTAAATTGTTGCAAAGGGCTAGAATGAGGAATGCTTTATTATTTACTTGAAAATAAGCTCAGATTCTAGACAGCAAGGAGTAGGTGATATGGAATCTTTGTATAGCCATAATTTAGTAATTTAATAACATATATGCCTTCACAAATTGCTGTAACAATTAAAGCATCAGTAAAAGTGGATGGAGCAGGGGAAATAAAAAGGCCAAACACATTGAGCTATGCTTAAGTCACAGCAGCTGGGAGGTATGACTAGTGTTATTTCAATCTCTGGCTGTTCAACAAATGAGTTAGCACTGCTGTCTAACAGCTCTTGGTTCTCCACCTCACTTTCACACTATGTCTTCTATGCAACTTTTTCAAATCCTCTCTGTGCCTATGCGAGTTTCTGCTAAAGTCTCTAGTTTTCTTAAAGAGGCAATGGCAGGTGAAGCCGGAGGTCTACTACTTGGTTACATATACACACATCTGTATGTCAGCATTTGCATTTATTGGTGTTTTGGACCTGTAATGGACTAATGATCAGGAATGACGCTCCACTTTATGCCTGCTGAGTTATAAAAAGGGCTGCAGCAACCCTACATAGTAAAAAATGGAGCAGTTCCCATATTGTAGGGCCATGTTTCCAGCTGACTCCACATCAGAGGGCATGGGTTGAACTTTTATTTTCTAAACGTGCAAGGTGTGGAATGACGTGGTGAGCTAATGGGAGGAACGTAGATGAATTAGAGATTCACTTGCTACCAGCCACATTAATCCATTACATGCACCACAACAATACGAGACAAAAGCCGTAGACTGACAAATTCCTGAAGTAAAGTTTATTTTTAAACAGTGGCTGGTGCAGCATGCAGCAGAGGTGAAACATAGTGAAATGAAAGCCTAAAGTTCTCATAATAAAACACTGACTCTAGGAGGTACAAAATTTAGTGACACACTACATCTACTGCTCTAGTATGAAAACACTGATATTAGGTATTTTAGTTAGGCTCACAAAACTTCTGTAGTGGCAGGTGAGTGGAACGGCTCAATGAAACAATGTCAGCCACTCTGTGGGAATACTTGTTCAACTTTTTTTGTTTTTATCCCCCACTCCACCCCCAAATTTAAATCACCACTACTGCATAACTCATTGTGATTACAAACCTTAGAAATGTTATGTTTACTCCTGAAACCAAGTGTTACTAAAAAAATGACAGCAAGGCCCCCTCTATCTCTTTTTATGTTTTATAGAGGCATTTAAACATTATATTTGTTATGCCTGCAGCTGCTAGCAAGTTAAAAACATCTCTTGCTCAGGCAGCTCACATCATTGGAAAGACGAAAGGCACCTTATTCCATACAGCAATGGCCAGGATTATCCTAGTCTGCTAAGGTGGCCAGGGGAGCAAGCAAGTATCAGTGTTTGAAAAAGCCCATAAAATTTTAACAGGTAATGACTGACAACAAAGATCCCCTGCATATGTGCAATCATGTACAAGTAGACCTAGACAGACACAAACAATCCTCAGGCCAGGAGCAATGGCTTCAGAGGAGGCTGGACATAACTTCAGGAACCGAGCAATGAATCATCAGTGAGAAAGATTATTAGCTTGAGGTAAAAGAAAGGAAAAATTTCACGAAGTTAATGGAAACTGGAGGCAACAGCTTAGACAGAGCTCTCAAGTCTGACTACTGAAGACTTGAGGGAGTTAGCTAAGGGAAGCTCCTAACCCTCGGGGAGTCACTATACTGAGAAAAAGTATACAGAAAATAAGTTCCAAAGCACAGCATACAAGTGTAAAATGACCTAGCAGTTGCTGCAAGGGTGTACCACAGGCACTTTTAGTAATTTCTCACAGCAATTTTTGCTTCCCTAGGACTTTGCCCAATGTCTCCTCTGCCAGTGTCCAACTGCCCGATCTGTTCTAGGGAAAAGGAGTCAGGTAATTCCAGACTAGTCAAGAGCCCAGTTGCTCTTTTCTGGGAACTCCTATCAGCCCTCCATTCCCAAACAGTCAGATGGTAGAGAGCAGGCCAATTTGCTAGCCCTCGCTGGCTGGTTACCTTCTCCAACTGGAAGCATTCTCTTGGACTTCAGCAGCTCCTCTGAGTCCACATCTGCCACTTCCTGAGCATAGGCCATTTCTCCTTGGATCACAATCAACAAAAGGATCCACAAACAAGCGAAACGAAGACTTAAAAAGAACCTAAACCAGTATAACCTTAACGCAAATTTATTGTGTACAAAAAGACAGCGTTTTCACTACTCACACAAGGTAGCTTCTTCAGAGGAAAAAAGAGCGCGAAATCAACGCTCTTTTAAACTCACACCCCAATACAAATATTGTTACATCACTTCCTACAATAAAGAAGTAATGCTTCCAATAGCAGACTTTGATGACACTGTTGACTCTTGTAATGTTGTAGGGCACAATACTAATAATGGGGGTAATCCACCCTTGAGGAGAAGCAATAGAAATAGAAATAGACAAGAAAACAATGGTGTTTATAATGATGCACCTGTCCCTGGTCATAGTGTTGTTCCTGCTAGTGATCAAAACGTAGATAAAGCTTTTTTAGGGAACAGGAACAACCAAACACGTCGGAGGGGGAACAGGAACTGGAACCAATGAATGTTGAGCTAAGTCATTCTAATAAAGCCACCCCCCACATTATATTAAATAAAAAGGGTGACTTTACGATTTATAACTTTTCTTCCCTCTCCTTGGAACCTGAATTAGTGGAGTTGCTAGCTTTAGGGAACACGTTTGTTCCTTCTAGAAATTGTGATGTTGCCAGGGTTTTGTTGGACCTAAAATGTTATGTTAGAAAGCTTAATTTAAAACTTTTGTTCAATGATTCAACCAGGTCCACTACTTCTAATTTAAAGCTTCCCAGTGTGTTTAACCCGCCTTTACATGTAGCATTAAAAATGTTTGAGTGTGCATGTGAATTGGACATCAGACATTTGGTTAAGTCCTCTATTACCATGTCTAACCAGTTTAATATTTCTAAAGAACAACTGGCTGCCCTTAAACTACGAGCGTCAGCTGTTAGAATTATTAAGCCAGATAAGGGGGGCGGCCTGGCAATTTTTGAGCAAATGGACTATGTGGAAAGGATGCAGAGGGTACTTGTTTCTACAGCATATGAAACCTCTTCGGTTAACGAAATGAATGTCTGCACTAATAGAATTAGAGGGTACTTTAGGGACCTCTTCATTAGTGGTAGAATAGATCTAGACACGCTTAATTACATTGATATTTTGTACCCTAAAACTCCTGCCATGTTCGGTATACCCAAGGTTCACAAGAACCTTGGTGACCCTCCAATGAGAGCTCTGATTGATGGCAGGTCATCTATTTCTTACCCATGCTCCAAATATATTGACTCAATACTTGCCAAGTATGTGGCACTCATTCTGAGCATTTGTAAAGACTCCTGGTCTTTCCTGTCTAATTTAAACACCTTTACGTTAGAAGAAACTACTAACTTTTTAACTATCGACGTGGTGGACCTGTATACATCCATTCCACACCAAGAAGCTTTGGAATGGGTTGAACTTCTCCTTTTAGAGCTTGGGGCCCCAAAAAGTGACATTAACAATGTCACCGAATTGTTAGATATTATTCTGTCTTCTAACTTTTTTATGTTTGAAAGAGATATTTACATACAGAAACAAGGGGTGGCCATGGGCTCGCCTTGTGGAGCTGCTGTAGCCAACCTATTTATGGCTTACTGGGAAAGGCATTTCGTCTTTAATAATACTGAGTGGAAGGACAAGTTGGTTTTCTATACACGCTTTTTGGACGATGCCTTTATCCTTTTCAAAGGGGACGCTATTTTAGCACACTCATTCGCAGATTTTTTAAATTCAACTACACCTTTTCTGAAATTCACTTACCATTTTGACACGAAGGAGATTAATTACCTTGATGTTAAACTATCAAGGGTAGCCACATTGGGGCCTTTTAAATCTGTTATCTTCAGAAAGGACAACTATGTAAATTCCTTCCTCCACTACACTAGCTCTCACCCTTATAAACATAAAAAAGCTATTGTGAAAGGTCAATTAGTGAGGGAAGTCAGAATGTGTAGTGATTTGAAAGATTTTTACATGAAGTTGAATTTCTTAAAGAACTATTTACTAATCGGGGTTACCCACAACGTTTGGTGGATGGCTTATTAGATGAAGTTATGGCAAAGAGAAATTCTGGTTTTTATAAGCCACTTCTTCTTGCGCCAATTTTAACTGATTCTAGTTCTACTCAAAACCTGGCCATTTCAGTAAATTCTCCTCCTTTGGATGTTCCTACTTCAATGGCAGTGATTTTACCAAATGAGTTTCCATGTAGCTCTATTACGACATTTGGCTTGAACTCTAATGCTATTACTGACATTTTGTTTAAGAACTGGTTCTTCCTTTCTACTAACGTTGCTTTATCCAACAAGTTGGGGGAGAAACCTAATATAGTTTTTAGGAGAGGGAGAAACATCAAAGACCTTCTACAAAGTGACTCATTAGCTTTGTCTTGCAATAGAACAAAAGGGTCCTTTTCTTGTGGCTCTTGCAATGTTTGTAACTACATAAAAACAGGTAGTACTTTTTGCATTCTAGGTAAGAAATATTACATTACCCATAGAATTAATTGCGACACTAAATCTATTATTTATGTAGCTTTCTGTACATGCTGTTCCGCTTTTTACGTCGGTAAGACGGATAGGAGATTTAAAGAGCGGATTTACCAGCATTGTTATGCTATTAAGAACTTGAAGAGCGAAAATGCATTGGCCAAGCATGTAGCTTCTCATCCAGGGCATGCATTTGTTTTTATGGGTATTGATCACCTACCAATGCCTTTAAGGGGGGGTCCTACTTCAATACTGTTGGAAACGCGGGAGTTACTATGGCAGTTGAAATTGGACGCTTTTAATCTCCCAGGCCTAAATGATAGCTGCAATATAACATAATTTTTAAAGTTAAAATCTTACATGAGGTAATAACACTTTGGAGGTTAAGCTTAGTATTTTAGTTCCTTTTTAGGTGGTATTTGTTACTAGTGATTATGACTAGATAAAGATTCCACCTGTTAAAAGACAGGAAATGTTTTGACTTATGTATAGTACATTTAGGTATTAAATACTATATGTTTTTTATTTGATTGTTATTATTACTTTTCATTTTTAATATTATGAATAAAATTTTTCAGCTATTGACTTTTGAAACTGAAACAGCCATAAGCTTATTAACAATAAAGTGTTTAGTACAGAGCGAATAAATGTGTTTTGTACAGACACATCTTAGCTTTGTAGTTATAAATGTACACATGTCTTATGTACATTTTACATAAAGTCTAATATATTATCTTTTGGTTTTATTATGTCGTTGGAATGTGCATTTGGTTATTTGCACCTGTACTACTTTTTTATCAGCTTTTTACAGATGATATATTGTTATATATATGCATATTTTATTAAATTTGTGGTTATAAGCATCTGATAGTTACTCAAAGCTGCTCATTTAACTTTTTATAATAACTATTTTTACTTTAATTGTTTGTAATGAGTTGCTTTTATTTTATAAGTGTATTAGTGTAGCGTTTTAAATTGAGTTATAACACTCCATTCATCTGCTATTGGAAGCATTACTTCTTTATTGTAGGAAGTGATGTAACAATATTTGTATTGGGGTGTGAGTTTAAAAGAGCGTTGATTTCGCGCTCTTTTTTCCTCTGAAGAAGCTACCTTGTGTGAGTAGCGAAAACGCTGTCTTTTTGTACACAATAAATTTGCATTAAGGTTATACTGGTTTAGGTTCTTTTTTGGCTTCATTTCTCCTTGGATAGTAAGTGTAACTGTACATCAGTAGCACCAGCCCAGCTGGCTCATAACTGCAATGAGCTGACACCTAGTGCTCCCTCTAGGTGTCACTTATGTGACAAGCCAGAATCACATCAGTTTCCCTCAGAATGGGCAGGCCTGCAGTGGCCATTCACTTCCATCCTCCACAAACAGCTCCAACAGGTGCCAGAATCACTACTCAAACACAGACAGGTGTGGCATAGTCAGAGCTTTAACCATGAAACTTGTACCACAACATTCCTTTTTCAAACAACTTAAGGACAACTGACACAAAGTGGTAGCTTATCTCACTTCTCAAAGGATGTAGCAGGGTACTGCAGGACCTGTCAGCAGTGGCAAAGCCAGGAGGTAAAACTAAGCCTATTTTCTCTCTTTGCTCATCCTTTGGGGTCATTCAAGTACCACAAGCACCACAAGTTAAGATATTAATCCAGGCAATGGACTATGTTGCTAGGTACCCAAGGCAGATGCTCTGTCCTCCATTCAGGAAAAGAAGACAGCAAATTGTTTGCTGGAAATATTTTGCTAGGATGCATTTTGAGAAGCTACTAACGAAATGTAAATTTTATGTCAGAGCTAGTCAGCTCTTTCTAGTATAACCGTGGAATTCTCAGAAAATAACCTGTAGGACACACCACGAGAACACGGAATATTTCCAACGTTTCTTTTATTTAACAGAACAGAATAGCAGGAATGAGCGCTTTCGCATGCATCTAGCACGCTTCTTCAGATACAAGTTACTATATCAAAACTCAACTGTTATATATCCCCATCTAAATTGAACATCCTGTTGCTTAATTAAGCAATCAATGATTAATCAGTTTATCAATTAGGATAACAAGAAAATTCATCACAGTTAGTAAAAAACGCAGTAAGTAGATACATAAGTATTCAAAAACTGTTCCAAATAATTCAAAACTTCATAAAACATTAAAAATATCATTAAAAATCATTCCTTGTATGCAATATTAATATTGGTGATAAATATCTGATGATAATATAAATATTAAAAACTGAGCATATTTTTGACAATTCTCTCTTAAAAATTCTAACCGTGGAATACAACAAAGGAGAACCACTCCATACTACCTACAAATAAATTACCTAGTACAGCAGTGTAATTCGACAAAACACCATGATCAAGGTGCACAGACCACTAAGACCGGGAAATGAACCAAGTACCTGCCCTACTGCTTCCTCTGCATGGTCACAGGGTAAAAGGTTCTGCAGAACTAATTTGTGACCAGTAGGAGGACAAAGTAATATGTCCTAAACAGCTCAAGAAACATAGCACATAGACACATAGCCCAGACACAGATTTGGTAAGACATAAAGATAGCGTAGGAGTACACTTTTGGACAGAAGGTGATGGTCATAAACTTCAAACAGCATGGGAGGGTACTTTCACCACTGTACACAGACATATTGCAGGAAAATGTGCAACATGTTGCAGAGATGATACACATACCTCAAGATGACAGTAAAAACTGAAAATATTAACTGGAGATGCAAGTCTCTTACCTTGGGAATAGGTTAAATAGTGGCAACATACTCTGGGCAATGGGGGGGTTGGCATAATGGTAAAGGTGTTACGTCAGACAAGGTACAGGGTTTCTTACCTTTGAAAGAAAATGGCTACGTTTAAAATTCCATGCAATCACAAAGACAAAAATGGCATGTAAGGGCAGCTAGCCTAGCACTTACCTATGAACCTTTGGGTGTGTACTGGCAACATCAGGCCAAAACCTACCTGGGTGAAACTTAGACAACCAAGTGATAGGCGAGGGCATTTGTGGAAAATTCAGCTACTACAGAAAGTTTGTCCACTGCAGTACACGGACGTAACAAGGAAAAAAAAAAGCCAAATAACATTAATACCAGAGTTCAGTTAGAGCGCAAAATTTTCAGAAACTAAAGGAAAAATATCTTCAGTGGCGACACTGTGCCTGCAAGTCTGAACTAAACTCTGGGATTTAAGGCACACGTGGATGTTTCAGACCATGACCTGGGGCTGTACCCAGTCAGATATCTCCACAGAATGTAGAATGTCCAGTGGAATGTCTCAGCAGATAAACGATGTCAAGAACTTTTTCAGCTGTAGACAAGGCATGCTTGGGGTTAATGTAGGTCATTCAAAAGCAGATTCATCTGTACCTGCATCACAATCCTTAATTGGCTGCACTAAACTGGATGTAAAAATGGCAAAGTACTTCACTAGTTTACAACTAAAGTCATATATTATACAACTATTTGGCATAAAAGAGAATCCCTGCATGTTAACAGAAGATTCTGAAAGTACAGTTTTGTACCTACCATAAATGTAGATGTCCGATAGATGTGCAACTGCAGTCATAACATATGGGTTGTCCTGCCTCAGGCAACCCTCGGTCGGCCGAATTCCAAAGTCTGGGTCCGGCGTCGGCTGGTGTCGCCTCCTCTCCGACGTCACAACGGCTGGAGTATAAAGGCATCGGCTAACGCCATCTTCTTCAGTGTTTTTTGCCCCAGATGCCAGGTGCCCTCCTAGGAAGGCTAAATTTGGTAAATGGATAAAAATAATCCAAACATGCACCACAGTAATAAACAGATACACCATAGGAAATACCCCCAGCTAATGGGATAAGGGGTAGGGACCCAAAAAAGAAGGATACCGAGGGGTAGGAGGGTGGGAAAATCCGACTGCAGTTGCATATCTATCGGACATCTACATTTATGGTAGGTACAAAACTGTACTATGTCCTTCAATAATGCAACTGCAGTCATAACATATGGGTTGAATACCATAGCCAAGCTGGGGGTGGATGGATCTATGATAAGGAAGGTGTAGCTAAGATCCCCTGCAGGACTGCCGAAGCAAAGCCTGCTCGGGATCTGGAGTATAAAGGCAGGTTGTAGTGCTTGGTAAATGTATGCACGGAGCTCCATGTAGCAGCCTCTAGAATGTCCTTTGTTGCCACTCCTCTTAGGAAAGCTGTGGAAGTGGCTAAAGCTCTGGTGGAATGTGGCCTAATATTGGCAGGCACACCTTTTCCATGGAATGAATAGCAGAATCTGATGCAATGTCCAATCCATTTTGAAATTGTTTGTTTGGAGATTGCTTTTCCTTGTATTCCAGCAGCATAGGCTACAAACAGTTGGTCAGACTTTCTGGTGGCCTTAGTTCTGTCCAAGTAGTAACGTAGTTGTCTCTGTATGTCCAAAGTATGCAGTAGTTTTTCCCCCGTTTTGAGGATTGGGGAAGAATGTAGGCAGGTGAATAGCTTGATTTAGAGACACCCTGGAAATAACTTTTGGCATGAATGTAGGATTTGTTCTTAGAGAAACTCTGTCTTGATGAAAAATGATGAAGGGAGGCACTGCCATGAGTGCCTGAATCTCCGAAACTCTTCTTGCAGATGTGACTGCCAATAAAAAGACAGTCTTCCATGAAAGAAATTGAATTTCTGAAGTTGCTGCTGGTTCAAATGGAGGAAGAGTTAATTTTTCCAACACATAATTGAGGTCCCATGCAGGCACAGGCAGTCTTCTGGGAGGTTTGATATTCTTTATTCCTCTTAGAAACTGTCGTAGCAAAGGATGTGAAAACACTGGAGGGTCACAGTTGTATCTTGCTGAGATTGCTGAGGCATGAATCTTTATTGAAGAGTCCAGTATGAAATAGTTCTGCCAAGTATTCTAATATCTGAGGTATACTCGGTAATGTTGTGTCCTGACCCCTGTTGGCATTCCAGATGCTGAATCTCTTCCACTTGGCCGAATAGGTTTTTCTGGTGGAAGGTCTGCGTGCTTCCAGCAAGATCTCTTGAACTGATTTGGAAAGAGAGCTAGGTGGAGAAATCATGGTAGCCTCCAGGCTGTCAGGTGTAATGTTTTCAGGTCCTGATGTACAGTCCTGTAATTGTGTTGCGTTAAGAGTAGGGGCCATAGGGTCAGAGGCCATGGTTTGGTCCGAGTTATGGTCAATAGCAATGGGTACCAGTGTTGCCTTGGCCAGTCTGGAGCTATCAAGATGCCTGTTGGTTGTTCTGCTTTGATCTTCAGTATCACCTTGGTCAGCAGAGGCAGAGGAGGGAATGCATACATTTTTAGAGAATTCCAGCTGAAGGGGAGAGCATCCGTTTTCCAGGCTAGAGGATGGTGAGTCCTTGTGCAGAACTTTTCCAGGTGATGATTTAAGTGGGAAGCAAAGAGATCTATGTCCGGTCTTCCCCATGCCTTCGTCAGTTGAGAAAAAATGTGAGGGTGCAGCATCCATTCGTGTGGATCCATAAAATTTCTGCTCAGCTGGTCCGCCAGTACATTGTCCTTGCCTGGTACAAACTGGGATTGTAAATGTATCTTCAGGCTGAGAGACTTTTCCCAGAGAAGCATTGTTAGTCTGCAGAGGGGATAAGAATGGGTGCCCCCCTGCTAATGTACCACATGACAGTGGTGTTGTCTGTCCTTATTAGCAAATGCCCTTGTTGTAGTGATTTTTCGAAGGTTTCGATTGCATGCATCACTGCCAACATCTCCTTTTGGTTTATGTGCAGATGCCTTTCCTTTGGTGTCCAAAAACCTTGAATGCACCTGCCCTCCATGTGCACCCCCCATCCATGGTCTGAGGCGTCTGTTGTAATCGTTTGGCCTGCTTGAGGTCTGTTGAAAGACATGCCTTTGTTTTGCTGACTGGCTTGAGCCCACCATAGGAATTCCTTTTGCAGACATGGAATAAGTGGGATTATGTCCTCTAGGCTTTGGTTGTGTTGAGACCATAAGTTTTTTAAATACCATTGCAGCTTTCTCATATGAAGTCTTGCCAAAGGTATCAGAAGGATGCAAGATGCCATGAACCCCAGGGCCTGCAGGATTTTCCTTGCAGTCAGCTGGGAGAGTTTTGCTAGGCCTTTGAAGTACTCTGGTAAATGCTGCTGCTTTTCCTCTGTGAGGTAGGCCATTTGGTTTTCTGTGTCCAGTTTGGCACCTAGGAAGATAATCTGCTGGGATGGCAGTAGTTTTGACTTTTGAATATTGACTGTGTATCCCAAGGCCTGCAGTAGATGCATGACATAGTCCAAATCTTCTTGTACGGTTTGTCTGTTGTCTGCTTGTATGAGGCAGTCATCCAGGTAGGGGTATATTTGTATCCCCTGCAGTCTGCAGTGTGCCACTACTGATGCCAGGCATTTCGTGAACACTCTGGGCGCAGTAGATAAGCCAAACGGCAATGCTGAGAATTGATAATGCTCTGTCCCTGCAAGAAATCTGAGGTATCTACTGCAGCTTTGTCTGATTGGGACATGCAGGTATGCCTCCTTGAGGTCCAGAGTGACCAGCCAAGACCCCTTGCCCAGCATGGGAAGGAGTTGCTGCAACGTCAGCATTTTGAACTTTGGCACCATGAGAAAAGTGTTTAGAGTTGACAAGTCCAGTATGGGTCTCCATTTGTTTTCTTTTCTTGGAACAAGGAACAGCCTTGAATAAAATCCCTGGCCTTGCTCCTGAGGAGGAACCCTTTCTATTGCTTTTATACTTAACAGCTTGGAAACTTGAGTGAGCGCCTCTGCCCTTTGATGATGTGGCAGGTTTGGCATGCCTTGTCTTATTGGTAATGTGTGGAAGTGGAATCTGTAACCTTTGTCTATCAAATCCAAAATCCAGTTGTCCTTGGTTAAGATATGCCAGTTTTGAGAGAATAAGGATAATTTTCCACCCAAAGGTGCTTCTCTTTGAACCTTTGTAGGCGGTACGAAAGTCAAGTCATTGTGATTGTCCTTGTGGTGCAGCTGAACTGTCTGCGCCACTTCTTTGATTTGGAGGTTGCCATTGGCGGCCCCTGTAAGATCCTCTGTATTGCCCTCTACCTCGGCCACGTCTGCTTTTTCCCCTCTGAAACTTGTCTGAGCCAGGGAAGGACCAATTCTTTGAGGGCCAGTTTCTGCTGAATCTGGGTGGCTGAACTTGAAGGAAATCCTTGACTGTCTGTACTGACTTTGCTTTTTCCTCTATGGATTTCAGTACATCTTGTGCATTAGCACCAAACAGCTTCTGTTTTTCCAGAGGTGCATCAAGTAACTTTACTTTAACCTGGTCAGGCAAAGACTGATCCCTTTAACCAAGCATGTCTACGTATCACAGCCCCAGTCACAGCTGCCCTACATGAAGCTTCCAATGCATCATAACCACACTGAAGAAAATGGTTATTAACCTGCTGAGTGTTATGTATATGATCCTGCAATGCCTTTTTATCAATAGGCTCAGGAGAGGCTAACTTTTTCTGTAAATCATCCAGCAGAAAATCTTGGTACTGAAACATGTGGAAAAGGCAGTTAAGAGACCTCATGGCTAGGGTAGTAGAGGTATATACTTTTTTACCCCATGTGGAAAAGGCAGTTAAGAGACCTCATGGCTAGGGTAGTAGAGGTATATACTTTTTTACCCCATCTCTCCAGGGACCTAGCTTCTCTGTCTGCTGGCAGAGGGTTTTTGGCAGAGGGGGTAGCCACTCCCTTGGGGCCCTGTGAAATAGTTTCTAAATCCACAGAGTGGGCCTTAAAAAGGTGCTTGTGAGTGTCAGGAACCCTATAATATCTGTCCGGCTTGACAGGAGCAGGAGGAAGAGAATCAGGGTTAGCACTGGAGTCAGAGAAAACATCATCCAAAACGTCCATAACAGGTGGAATAGCCAAAGGTCTGTGCTGGGGAAGCTTGAGGAAGGTACGAAGCCTTTTCCTTGAGTCAGAGAATTCCTGGCCCTGCCATTGAAAATGTTCCCTCATGGAATGCAGGACTTCACCAAAAGAGAAATCCTCTGGAGGTGAGGCAGAGGGAATTGATTCCTCAGCATCAGAGTCCTCGTAGGCCTGGAAGGATTCTTCTTGGGTATCAGAATGCTCAGAATCCCCAGAGGCTTCATCCGAAGAGAGGTCGTCTGCCTGCTCAGTTCTAGGAGTTTTCTCTGCAGGTGGCTGAGAACCCCTCTCCGGATGAGGCTGAGTCCCCCTGATAAGGGAAATAAGATCTGCAGCCAGAGACATGATCTGCTTATCAGATGAAGGGGCCTGGGTAGCAGGCTTAGGATGGGCCTTGGCCTGACTGGCGGCCTTAGCACGTGCAAAGGCCTTGATGGACATGGAAACAGGGGGCCTAGCAGCCCCACGTGCAGGCGTAACCTTGTCCACAGAAATGGTGTCAGGTAGATCCAGAACTTCGGTTTCCGGAGGAAAATCAACAACCGGCACCGGAGAGATCTCTGAGACCGAAGATTGTGTTAACGCTGTGTCGTCGGTCTGGAGCGGTGGATTTACCACTTCCGAAGGGACCGGAGCACTAGCAGAGGGTTTAGGAGTAGCATCGGTAGTGGATGCGGGCCGAGGGTGTCGGTCCCGGTCCTTGTGTTTTTTAGCAGATAGGGTTGTCGGTTGATCCGATGGCATGATATACGCAAAAGATTCACTGAAAAAGTTCTCGGCGAATTCTGCCCGGCGCCTGAGAGTGCGCTTATTAAAGCAAGCACAGGCAGCACAGGCCGAGACGTCGTGGTCTGGGCCCAGGCAAGGGAGGCAGAGAGAATGGAAGTCCTTATGAGGTATTTGTTTACCACAAGACAAACAATTATTAACTTTCTCAATTTCTTCTGACATCGGCTGAGGCAAGAATAAATGTTCCCCAACGGGGTACTTAGCTTTTAGATGACTTCGGTACTGAAAACTCAGGAGCTGACCGACCGGCACTTGCGAACTGCTTCTGCTTCGGGCACCGTGCGGCAAGAAAGACTGAAGAAGATGGCGTCGGACGATGCCTTTATACTCCAGCCGTTGTGACGTCGGAAAGGAGGTGACACCAGCAGACGCCGGACCCAGACTTTGGAATTCGGCCGACCGAGGGCTGCCTGAGGCAGGACAACCCATATGTTATGACTGCAGTTGCATTCTTGAAGGACATCGAGAAACAGCTAGTAGGATAGGACACTACACTTCACCAGCTGGTCAGTGTAGGGATTCCCATAGTTGACTTGGCATTTTTGCCTTGGTGTAAAAACAGGAGTACAACTGCAGTGAGACAACTTTACTGACATCTTTTTCAGGAGTTTACTTCTTGTTTCAAACAAACGACTATAACAGCTAACCAAGGGGAAGAGTTTAACAGCATTACAGAATTAACGCCCAAACTATTTCAGGAAAAAAGATCTCAGAACACAAGGTCTTTCTTTTTCCCCAAGATCAAATGCTTTCAAAATCCTGCACAAAGGTTCATAGGTAGGTACTAGGCTATTGGCCCTAGGGCCTATATAAGCCTAGCCAAAAAGGTACCCTGGTTTTCGCAACCCAACAAAATTATTTTCTTGTGCCCTTGTCGAGCAGAGCCACAGAAGTGATACCCAGGGTGAATATCCCATTTTCCATCCAATCATCAAGATTTTTCTTTGAGAGCTAATGAGGAGCTTTGTTTGATACAGATAGGTAGTTTGTTCCAGAGTACGGAAAGTCTCTGGGACAGGAATCTATCCCACCAGTATGCTCTGTTTATTGTGGTGACAAGGTTTAGGTCCCTAGAGCGTGTAGCTCGGCTCGGAGGGATTGGGATTTCTTTAAGTGGAGCATGTCCAACAGCTGTCATTTTGACATAGCTTTGTATGTTAGGCAGAGATCGCCTCTGAGTAGGCAATATGCAATGGAGTAAAGCTGGAGTTTTTTGAGACTGTCTGCGTAGGGCATCTGTTTGAGGCCGGTATTCCTCTTTGTGAGGTATTTATGTGGCCTTTCCAGTTGTCGTAGATGTCTTGTGAGGTACATACCAAAAGGGGTGTTGTACTCTATAATGGGTCTAATGAGTGACAAGCAGAGGGGAATAACGACCTCTTTCTTTCCTGGATGAGAAACCTTTTGTGATGAGGTGTGCCAGGAGAGACTACTGTCCACCTGTGTTCTCAAGGTCTCTTATCATACTTTCGGTGTTAAGTAGACTACTGCCTATGTGGTAGTTCATGGGTACAGAGTTTTTACCAAAGGGGATGACAATGCACTGTTTGGCATTGAGCTTGAGGCCATGTCTCTTACACTAGGCATCTGTCTCAGTGAGGCCCTTTTGTAGGATGTCCACATCTTTAGGATTTTCAATTATGGCTCCCAATTTGCAGTCATCTGCGAACTTCGTTAGCCAAAGACCTTCTGTGTTAGCCTGTACTTCAGAGAATTAGATACCAAACAGGAGAGAACACAGGACTAAACCCTGTGGTACTCCACTTGTCACTGGTCTGAAGTCGGATTTGGAATCTGCTACTTTCACAGTGTGGGTTCTGTCAGTGAGCCAGTTGGAAACCCATCTTGTGACATTGGGATTTATACCTAGTATAATGAGTTTATCTATAATTCCAGAGTTGGGGGATGGTGCCAAAAGCCTTGAGACCTAGATAGGCTGCGTGAACCACTTTACCTTCATCTACAGCTTTGGTGACTGCTTCAAAGAAGTCTATCAGGTTTAGGAGACATGATCTGTCTTTTACAAACCTGAAATGGGTGGGGTCCAGAGTTTGGAGGTGATTACCAATGTCTTTGTTTATAAGTTCCATGATGATACGTTCCATGCCCTTGCAGACCAGGCTCATCAGGCTAATGGGGTGGTAGTTCCCGAGGTCCATGGCGGCTCCCCCTTTGTGGAGTGGGATAACCGCCGCTGTGTGCCATTCAGTGGGCACAAAGCCTGAGGTGAGGCTATGATTGAACATGGTACTTAGGTGGGGTGCCAGTTCGTTCTGTAGTCTGTGTAGAAAGCAGCCTGGGAAGTTGTCAGATCCCATGGATGCTGTGTTCCTGGCTTTGGAGAGTGTGGTGTTTACCTGTGCAGCCGTGAATACAGGAACTCTGCATTCTTCCAATACAGAGATGAGCCATTTAGGGGGTGAGAGGGGGCTAAAGTTAGCACTGAACCCATCTGCCAGGATGTTGGCAATATCAGTTGGCTCTGTGTATTTAGTGCTATTGTGCTCTAACTTAGAGCAGATCCGAGTGTTGTCATTGAGATTCTTGACATAGCTATAGAATGCTTTGTGATTGTCTTTAGAATCAGTGGCGATTTTGTTTTCGTAACTAGCTTTGGAGGATTTTATGAGGGATCTCTCCTTCTTACTGAGGATGACCAGGGTCATGGAATTTTACTCTTTTTTGCAACAGTTTCTTTCTTCTGCTGTAGAGTTTGTTTATGGCAGGGGACCATCCGACTGGCTTCCTTTTTTTGGAGGACAGCATCTTGGTTCTGTTAGGGATAGCACGATCCATGCACTCATGTAAGTGCTTATAAAGTGACTTTGTGTAGCATTCAACAGTCGTACCTCTACTGTCTGCCTTCATGGATGTTGTGAAGTTTGCCACTTCTGTCTTAAGTGTGAAGTTGGCTTTGGAAAAATTTTGTATGGTGGTTTCCGTAATGGGGGTGGGATGTGGATGTCCAGGGTGATTAGCTTGTGGTCCGATCTGACCAACGAGGAACTGACCTCTGGTGTGGAACACTGGTTGCCCTTGTTGGTAATGACCAGGTCTAGGATATTGCTGCCCCTGGTGAGGGTGTGGATAAGTTGATCCAAGGCATTGGAATTTATGAATTCCAGAAAACGTTGAGCAAAAGAGTCGGTACATGAGTAGTTTTCCCAGTTAATGATGGGGTAGTTGAAATCGCCCATTATTAGGGTGTTGGGTTATACCCTAATATTTTCCAGTGCATCAAGAAATGAGGAGTGGGAATCCTGGGGCATGGTGGGGGATCTGTAGCAAGTTACAATTTGGATTGCGGTCTTGCCCAGAGTTAGTTGCACTTGGATAATCTTAGATGCATTATGCTGAGCAACTAGCCTGGAGGTGTGGATATCCTTAATGAATATAGACACACCTCCGCCTTTAGTGTTTCGGTTCAGGGTAGGTGGTCGAAAGGTGTGGTATGAATTGTAGCCTGGTAATGCAGGGGTGCTCTCTAGAGCCTTGACAAAGGTCTCTGTCACTGCACAGATGTTGATGTTCTCCATTTTAAGGAGTGCCTCGAGTGAGTGCGTTTTGAGGTTTAGACTTCTAGCATTGAGTAGCATTGCCCTCAGATTTTTTGTTACGGTGGTGAATTTGTCATTTGAACCTTGCCTAAAAAGGCACTATAGGGGTGGCAAGAGCCTTAGCCAGTATCCGGAATCCCAAGGGCGACAGGTGCAGGCCATCTCTGGCAAAGCATTGTAGTTTGTCAAGCATGTCATCCCAGGCAGACACACGGGATCCCCTTAGAATGACACCAAAAGCCTAGCCAACTGTTGAAGTCAATCATTTTGTCCTTGTACTATGGTATCATTCTGGGTGATGGCAGGATGCTACTCAGGGTTAGGGTCATACCTGCCTGAGCTACAAGATTGGAGAGTTCCTCCATGTCTCTTTTCATGTAGTCCAGGGAGGCACATCTCAGGTCATTCACACCAAGATGGACAATGACAGAGTCATAGTTGTACTTGTGGAGTGAACTGAGTGCGTGCATTATGTGGCAGATCCTGGCGCCTGACAGGCAGCTGACAGTAACTTTCTCTTTGTTTAGCCTGGTGAGTGGAATATCAGTGTGCCTGACTATAGAGTCACCTATGACTAGTGTTATTAAAAGCCACACAAGTTTTGCCTGTATCCAAAGGAAATACAGTTTCTCTCACAATCTTTACCACACAGGAATGTCAGTCCAGTAGGTCACTTCAAGTATGAGACAGTATAATTAAGCATTCGATGGCAAAATCATACAGAAGAACCAGTGTTTCAGCTACTGAACTGACTATGCAAGAGCCCTACAGCAGATTTGCTCCTCAGCAAAATCCTGACTGGAAATCTATTCATGGTGACAGGGACTAGGCCAGTCTGTTGGTCGGGTGGAGGGGGTTTGACTACCTCCCACCTACTCTTAGCAGCTGCCCTGTACTCCACCGTTGCTGTTTTCCAAGTGCAGTGTCCCTCCATACACTAAGTTCCCAATGGTTGCCAATGCAAGACACACGGAGTGCAGGCGTGGCAGGCTTGAACTACATCAGACCACTGTGAGTGCAGGCTTGAACTACAGCAGACACACTTGTGAGTGCAGGCTTGGCAGGCTTGAACTATATCAGGTAACACCTACTGATTTTGCTGTCATCCCTGGGGTGAAAGAGAACAGTCTCCATCCTCCCAGGATGGTGGGCCTGGAAGCACTCAGCATCTCCCATCCTCTCTAGCCAGCAGCCTGTACAGGTACCTAAGCTGCTGTTTGAACGTGTGTCATCTGCAGAATAAGTTGGACTTAATCCCCCTACGCCACAGAACTGGTACAACTCTGGGTTGTTACACACAATGGTGACAGTGTTCCTCACCTCAAAGCCTAGAATTTCTGAGGTATAAGCTGGGTCGGCCTAAATGGGCAATTAGACAATATCAGTAACTATTTTTTCAGGGGTGACAGGAAAGCAGGGACTGGGACAGTAATGCCCACATAAGTGTCTAATTTCCATGGATTTGAAGCTACCAGACTCTCTAAATCAAAGCAGAATGGCAGACCTTTGGGTGTGCATCAAAAGAGCACCCTAGAGCAAGATACTTAGCACAGTATATTCAGTGCAAAGCCTCAGGCCAACAGGAGGCAATAATGAACTTATGAAATGCCTTCTAAATCCTCTAAAGTCAGAAACAACTAAGTACTAAACTTACTTATAAAGGGTGGCAAGACCATTTAAGTGAGTCTTCTTAAAGGTATATATAGCTAGGTCTCTTACGGTCCCATAGATTGCTTGCCTAGTAGTAATCCTATGTTATGAGCTTATTATAATTAATCTGGTTAAGCCTTGGCAGTAGACTAATTGTTCGACTGATCGCTGCATGTACCACTTCTTGCCACCTTTCAGTATCTCTTGTAAGCTCAAGTTCTCCCCTAATTTCCATAATGCGCTGGCAAAGTGACTCACTCCAGATTGAGTTTGCCCACTGTAAACGGCTAAAGACAGGACCCAACAGTCCTGTGCCTATGCCTACATCAGTCAAAAGAAAGTACAGTTGTGTAAGAACTTACCATAACAGTAGATGCCCTACTGATCACTGTTGTAGTATTTTTAACATACAAGCTTTTTCTCTTTGATGTCCAGCTGGACTACCAAAGCTTTACCTTCTCAAGGGCATATGTCCAATATATGACCTCAGCTTGTATGCATCAGGATATAGAGGGTGGACATACACACAAGTACCACAAAACATCTCCAAGCCAGTGGCCTTTAGACTACTGAGAGAGGAAAGGGGTCAGCTAGAAGGGTTGCAGCTAGAAGAGGTAAGCAAATTCCCCCAAAGGCAGTCTTTTAGGTGATAGCTTACAACAGAGGGAAAGATAAAAATATGAGCACAGGAACAGAAGAGGGGGAAGGAATACTGCAACAGTGATCAGTAGAACATATACTTTTATGGCAAGCACTTGCACAACTGTACTATGTCCTGACTGAAATCACTGTTGCAGAATTCTTAACATCTGGGTGATTCCCAGAGCTGAAGGAAGTAGAGAAAACAGAGGCTGGTTAAAGGGAGGAGGAGCTATCCAGGAGACCACACAGGACAGACTCTGACCGTTTTTATTTTGTCTAAGTAAAACCTTAGCTGCCCGTGAACGTCTAGTGTGAGGAGAATGGTTCCCCCCTTACGTTAAGGATTAGGGAAAAAGGCAGGCAGTTGGATAGCTTGGTTGAGGGGCATCTCATTCACTACCTTAGGCATGAATGATGGATTGGCCGTGAGAGTCACAATGTCCCTGTAGACATTGGAAAAGGCAGCATAGCCATAAGAGCCCGATAGTCTTCCATGTGCAGAATTTTAAAGTGGCAGAATCCTGGCTAGTAAGGGGTCAAAGTAAATTTTCCCAACACAAAGTTGAGATCCCAGGGAGGAGAAATAGGCGTCCTAGGTGACTTGAGATGCAGGACTCATCAAGAAAAGTTTGACCACCATCCAGGACATGAGAAGAGGATCAAGAGGCAAGCAGGTGCTATAGGCAGACAGAAGAGCTTTAAAGAACAGTAGGCCAGATCAGAGTGTAACAATTTGTAGAGATATTTGAAGGCAGAAGGGGTATCTGATAAGAATGGGTACTGGCTGTGCTTAAAGAGCCAAATTGAAAACCTTTTTTGACATAGCTGTACATGATTTTCTGGTGGAAGGTTTTAAGGCTTCCAGTAGAACCTAAACCACCTCCTCAGAGAAGGTGTCTTTTAAGGATCAGAAAGTACAGTTTTGTACCTACCATAAATGTAGATGTTCGAGTGCTAATACAGCTGCAGTCATAACAGATGGGTTCTCCTGCCGTCAGGCGGGTCCTCGGTCGGCCGAATTCCAAAGTCTAGGTCCGGCGTCGGTCGTCGTCACTTCTTCCCTAACGTCAGTGCGACAGGGGTATAAAAGAACCAGCCGACGCCATTTTCTTCAGTTTTTCTTGCCCCAGATGTCAGGTGCCCCCAGAAGGAAGGCAATACATAAAATTATGTAATAATGCAATGCAAAATAATCAAAAAACAGTAGTTGCAAGCAAATACATCATAAAAGAATACCCCTAGAGGGGAAGGAGGGAGGGAAACCTGGACTGCAGCTGTATTAGCACTCGAACATTTACATTTATGGTAGGTACAAAACTGTACTATGTTCATTGTGCATACAGCTGCAGTCATAACAGATGGGTAGAATCCCAAAGCTAAGAAAGGGGTGGTAGGCACTAGGTGGAACTAGGAGGAGCCAAAATGCCCTGCAAGACTGCAGTGGCAAAGCCTGCTCTAGATTTGGAGTATAATGGTAGGTTGTAGTGCTTGGAGAAGGTATGCACAGAACTCCAAGTGGCTGCTTCCAAAATATCCTTGGTAGGAACTCCTCTGAGGAAGGCTGCAGAGGTGGCTGTGGCCCTGGTGGAATGAGTTCTAATGCCTGTAGGTACAGTTTTGCCATGAAAGGAATAGCAAAAGCGTATGCAGTGGGCTATCCATTTTGAGATTGTCTGTTTGGAAATTGGCTTACCTTGAGCTCCTACCGCATAGGCCACAAAGAGGTGATCTGATTTTCTGAAAGGTTTTGTTCTGTCCAAATAATAACGCAGTTGCCTGTGGATGTCCAAGGAATGTAGTAATCTCTCCCCTTTGTTTTGAGGATTAGGATAAAAAGTAGGTAAATGTATGGCCTGATTTAAAGCTACCCTGGATACCACTTTAGGCATAAAGGATGGGTTGGTTCGTAAGGAAACTCTGTCCTGATGGAAGATAAAAGGCTGGACAGCCATGAGAGCCTATAGTTCTGAAACTCTACGAGCTGAAGTGAAAGCCAGAAGGAAAGCTGTTTTCCAGGACAAATATTGCAAATCTGATGAGGCAGCTGGCTCAAAAGGAGGCAAAGTCAGTTTTTCCAGAATGAAATTAAGATCCCAAGCAGGTATTGGTTGTTTCCTTGGAGGTCTTGAATTCTTAGCCCCTCTGAGGAACTGTCTTAATAGAGGGTGAGAGAATAAAGGTGGATCAGTGTTGTATTCTGCAGAAATGGCTGAGGCATGGATTTTGATGGAGGAGAACGAAAGTCCACTGCTTAGCAGTTCAGCCAAATATTGTAGTATTTGAGGTAAATTCAGTTTTCCAGGGTTCTGGCCCTTTTTCTCATTCCAGACACAAAAACGTTTCCATTTTGCGGAGTAAGCTTTTCTAGTTGATGGCCTTCTGGCCTCCAAAATGACATCCTGCACCTCCTTGGAGAGTAGGGCCTGCTGTGATGCTAAGGAATCTTCCATGCGGCTAGATTGAGTGTTTTTAGCTGACTGTGAAGAGTTTTGAAGCTGTGCTGAGTCAGAAGAAGAGGCATTAGAGGCAGGGTCCATGGTGGGGAATGAGTCAGGCTCCTCAGGAGTGGGTATCAGTGTTGCCTTGGCCAGTCCGGAGCAATGAGGATCATCTTTGGTCTGTCTGCTCTGGTCTTCAATAGGACTTTGGGCAGCAGAGAAAGAGGCGGGAAGGCATAAACTGTCATTGATGTCCAACTGAAAGAGAGAGCGTCCACTCTCCAGGCCTTTGGATGGAAGATCCTTGAGCAGAATTTTGTCAATTGATGATTTTTGTGGGAGGCAAAGAGATCTATGTCTGGCCTTCCCCATTCTTGGATTATTTCTGTAAAAACTTTTGGATGCAACTTCCATTCGTGTGGATCTGTCATATTCCTGCTTAGGTTGTCTGCCAGAGTGTTTTCCTTGCCTGGCAAGTACTGTGCTTGTAGTTCCCTTTGTAAGTCCATGGCCATGTTCCAAAGTGATATGGCCAGTCTGCATAGGGGATAAGAATGTGTTCCTCCCTGCTTGTTTATGTACCACATAACTGTGGTGTTGTCCGTTCTTATCAATAGTTGACCTGGCTGTAGAAGGTCCTTGAAAGCTATAATAGCATTTATTACTGCTAGCATTTCTTTTTGATTGATGTGAAGGTGCTTTTCTTTTTGGGACCATTTGCTCTGAATGCACCGGTCTGTCATGTGTGCCCCCCAGGCGTAGTCCGAGGCGTCTGTTGTGATGACTTGATTTGCTTGAGGCTTGCTGAATGGAAGACCTGTGTTTGACATGCTTGAGCCCACCACAGAAATTCCTTTTGCAGACATGGAATTAGTGGTATTATTGTTTCCAGACTGTGGCTGTGTTGAGACCATATGTTTTTTAGGTACCATTGTAGTTTTCTCATATGCAGCTTTGCACATGGGATTAGTAAGATGCAAGATGCCATGAATCCCAGAGCCTGCAGGATTTTCCTTGCAGTCAGCCTGGTGCAATTTGCCAGTGTTCTGAAATATTGAATTAGTTGCCCCTGCTTCTCTGGCGTGAGGTAGGCCATCTGGGTGTTTGTGTCCAAATTGGCACCCAGGAAAATTATCTTCCGAGAGGGTATTAGCCTTGATTTCTCTTTGTTGACTGTGTATCCCAGAGAGTTTAATAACATTATTACATAAGCCAGATGTTTCAGAAGAATGTTCTTGCTGTCCGCTTGGATCAGGCAGTCGTCCAAATAAGGGTATATTTGTATCCCTTGAAGTCTGCAGTAGGCAATTACTGATGCCAGGCATTTCGTGAATACTCTGGGCGCAGTAGATAAGCCAAAGGGCAATGCAGAGAATTGATAATGGGTTGAACCTGCAAGAAATCTGAGGTATCTTCTGCAATTTTGTCTGATTGGGACATGCAGGTATGCCTCCTTGAGGTCCAATGTTACCAGCCAAGACTCCTTGCCCAGCATGGGAAGAAGTTGCTGTAGAGTGAACATCTTGAATTTTGGTACGAGTAGGAATGTGTTTAGGATGGAAAGATCCAAAATAGGTCTCCAATCTTTTCCCTTCCTTGGCACCAGAAATAGCCTGGAATAAAAACCTTGACCTTGTTCCTGTGTAGGTACCTCTTGAATAGCTTTCATGTTTATAAGATCTGAAATTTGCTTTTGTGCCTCTGCCCTTTGATTGTGTGGCAGGTTTGGCATGCCTCTCATTTTTGGAAGGGTATGAAAATGGAATTTGTAGCCTCTGTTTATAATGTCCAGGATCCATTTGTCCTTTGTGACAACATGCCAATTTTTTGAGAATAGTGCCAGCTTTCCTCCTAAGGGGGCTGCCATTTGAGACCTGGTTGGCATGCAAAGGGGAAAGTCATTGGGTTTGCATTCTGAAAGACTGCAAGTTGTCCTCACCACCTCTTTGTGTAGGAGCTTGCCATTGTCTGCCACTGTACGATCCTTGTGATTGTCCTCTGCCCCTCGGGCGCCTGTATCTGCCTCTTTGGGGTCTGTCTGTGGCAGGAAAGGACCAATTTTTGGAAGGCCAATTTCTACTAAAACGTGGGGGTTGAACCTGCAGAAATTCTTTCACAGTTTGCATTGATTTAGCCTTTTCCTCCATTTTCCGTAATACTTCCTCAGCATTTGCCCCAAATAGTACATCCTTTTGAAGAGGGGCGTCTAGTAATTTAGCTTTGACATGATCAGGCAAGGCTTGTTCCTTGAGCCAGGCATGCCTACGTATGACTGAGCCTGTAACAGCAGCTCTACATGAGGCCTGTAGAGCATCAAAACCACATTGTAAGGTATGTTTACCCACTTGTTCTGCACTATGCATCAAATCCTGCAACTCCTTCAAGTCTGGTTGTTCAGGTTGTGACATTTTACTTTTCAATTGAGATAACAGAAACTGTTGGTATTTTAGCATATGAAACTGACAGTTTAAGGCCCTCATGGATAAGGTAGCCGAGGTATATACCTTTTTCCCCCACCTTTCTAAGGATCTGGAATCTCTCTCAGAAGGCAATGGATTTTTGGCAATGGAGGCCTTAACTCCCTTGGGCCCCTGTGCGATGGTTTCTAGGTCAGCAGCATGGCTTTTGTATAGAAATTGGTGTGAGTCAGGAACCCTGACCTGTCGGGCTTAACTGGAGCTGGAGGTAGAGAGTCTGGGTTAAGGCAGGCCTCCGAGTAAACATCATCTAGGATGTCCAAGACAGGAGGTATAGCCAGAGGCCTGTGCTGGGGTAACAAAAGAAATTCCCTGAGCCTTTTCTTGGAATCTGAATAATCCTGGCCTTCCCAGTGGAAATGTTCCCTTAAGGTATGCAAAGTTTCCCCAGATGAGTAATCCTCAGGGGGGGATACAGAAGGAATAGACTCCTCTGCATCAGAGTCTTCAAAAGGGGAGTAAGACTGTTCCTGATCATCAGAGTGTTCTGAAATAATGAAGCCCTGATCAGAGGAAGGGGAATCTTCCTCCACTCTGGGCCTTTTGTCCGGAGGTGGCTGAGAACCTCTGATTAGAGTAATTAAATCCTCAGCCATTTTAAGCATCTGTTTCTTAGGCATGGGGCCTGGAGATGGGCCCTGTGTAGCTGGTCTCTTAGGGTGCATGGTTGCTTTAGACTTGGTGAAAGCCTTGATGGAGAAAGAAGAGGAAGGTCTGAAGACACCTTGAGTGGAGGTGGACCTGTCCACATTCTGTGTTTCAACGCCAAGAGTGGCTTCGGTATCTGTAGTCGGGGTGTGGGCCGGGGAGCCTGCAACCTCGGGTACAGGAGATGCCGCCAAAGATGTGTCGTCGATAATCAGGGGTTGCGTAGGCGCCTCGCTGAGAACCGGACCACGTGTAGTCGGCTTTGGTGTGGTTTCAGTAGAGGCTGCGGACCTCGAGTGTCGGTCCTTGTCTTTGCGTTTTTTAGACAAAACCGGAGTCGGAGTATCTGACGACATAGTATAGTTAAATGCTTTCCCAAAAAAATGCTGGGCAAACTCCGCCCACCGCTTAATAGTGCGTTTGTTGAATGTAGCACAAAAGCGACAGACCGAGACGTCGTGGTCTGGGCCTAAACAAGGTATACAGAGGGAATGGAAATCCTTATGCGGTATTTGCTTCCCACAAGAAATACAATTATTAACTTTGTCTGACATCGGTCTGAGGCAAGAAAAGTTTCCCCACTGGGGTACTTAGCTTTTAAGAAGACTTCGGTTTCCAAATTTTTCGTAATCTCAGGAGCTGGCCGACCGGCACTTGCGAACTGCTTCTGCTTCGGGCACCGCGCGGCAAGAAAGACTGAAGAAAATGGCGTCGGCTGGTTCTTTTATACCCCTGTCGCACTGACGTCAGGGAAGAAGCGACGACAACTGACGCCGGACCTAGACTTTGGAATTCGGCTGACCGAGTACCCGCCTGACGGCAGGAGAACCCATCTGTTATGACTGCAGCTGTATGCACGATGAACATCCCTATCTACCACAGAGTGGGACTGAAAAAGGCTAGATTTCAATGGAGATGCAGACCTTGCTGTTGAGTAAGCAGATCTGATTGAAACAGTATTTTCCAGTAGTGTCCCTTGAACAGGTGGAGTAGGAGGGAAAACCAATGCTGCCTTTGCCAGAATGGGACCAAGAGTATTAGTTTTAGAGATTCCTTTTGAACTTTTAAAAGGATTTTTTGAAGTGTAGCACAGGGTGAAAGGCATACAGGAACTTCTTCAACCACTGGAAAGAGAAGGCATCTGTCCTCCATGTCAAGGGGGAAGGTCTCCTGGTAGAGAACAGAGGAAAATGGCAGTTTTATGGTGAAGCAAAAAGGGCTACTTGGTGCTCCCCACGGATGCCTTACTGTTTGAAGACTTGTTTATTTGGGGTCCATTCGTAAGGGTCCGCCCAAAGACCTGGTTAAGAAGTCTGTCAGTATACTTTCCTGTGAGGGCACGCATGCAGCTGTCATAATCATGTCCATTTGTGTGGCATGGTAACATGCCTCCTGTGCTGCCCTGCACAGTGGGCAAAATCTTGGGCGTTCCTATTTGTTCAGATGCCACATAACTGTGGTGTTGTCAGTGTACAGCAGTGGTGAGCCTGGTTCCCACAAATGGAAGAACATCTGCAGTGCTTGCAGAAGGGCTCTCATTTCTTTCAGGTTGATGTGTTCTTTCAGGAGATGGGAAGGCCATTTCCCTTGAACTTGGTGGGATCCTGTCCATGCCCCCCATTCTCTGAATAAGCATCTGTGTAAAGAACTTGGCTGGGTGGGGCTGGGGTGAAAGGAAGGCTTGGGTTAAGCATGATCTGTTTTCCCACAAGAGTAGCTACTTTTAGAGGCAAGATAAGAGAGGGATCAGGGTGTCCAGGGGATGGGAATGTTGAGACCAGACTATTTCAGGTACCACTGAATTTTCCACATAAGTAGTCTGGCCAGAGGAAGCACAGGAATGGCAGCTTCCATGACCTCTAAGGCCATGAGCATCTTCCTTGCTGTGCAGTAGACACAAATAGAAGTTTCTGAAAAGGTGGTCAGGCTGACCTTTTTCCTGAGGAAGAAAGGCAAGCATTCTGCGCATATCTAGTCTGCAACCCAGAAAGAGCAGGTACTGAGTGGGTGTGAGATGGGATTTTTTGAAGCTGATTGTGAACCTTAGGTGGACAGTAAATGTACTGTGAAATACACATGCTCTGAGGACAGGGAGACAGCAGCAGGGTCTGCCACAGGGTTCTTAGACAAGTATTTTAGTTCATCAGGCACCTTGTAACATTGGTCTGGTCTTTTAGGTGCCAGTGGTTGAGAATCAGGAGCTGAAGCTATAAACTGAAAGGTGGCCTGGTGTGCATCTAGTACTAGTGGGAACAGAGAGGGGGCTGGTGTGTCGAATTCCAGGAGACTATAGTATCTCCTTTGAACATCCAAGATTTTCTTTGATTGCTAGTCAAAATGTCTTATGTTTTGAATAGCTTCCCCAAAAGAGGCCTCCTCAACAGGGGAGTCAGGAGAGAGGGTGCCCCCTTCATCAGAGGAAAGCTGTTTCAGGGAATAAGCATCTGTGAGGAATAGTTCAGGGAATGATCAGAATCCTGATCCTATGCCTCCTCAGACAGAGAGAAATGTGTCTTTGCAGTGTGGCCTGTGGCAGTTGTGAGACAAAAGGAGAATGAGATTTCAGGGCCCTGACTTCTTTAAATAAGCCCTGGGAGAAATCCATCCATTCTTCTTCTTTGGAAGCTGTAGGAGAGGTCACATGCCTAGTTTTCTGCTTCTTTTTAGGTGTGATGTGTGCCTGAATGAGTCTTGGAATCTTGACACACTTCAGAGTGCTTGGAATCTCTTCCCAGACTAGGATTTCAGGAACACCGTCTGGATCCTCTGAAATAATGAGACATGGCTTGTCTGAGGCATGCGTCTCCTGCAAGGCCCTTAGAAGTCATACCAACCTCCAATGAGGTCTTGGTAGCGGGCAACTGAGAAGATATCTGACATCATAGGTGCGTCTGACTCGCAGATGCACAGTTGCACGTCATTTCTGGGTCTTATGAGTTTCTTCTTTGGCAGAAAGATTACGTCAGAATCAGGTGATTCTGCCACTTTGGCATGTTCCAGACGTTTTAGACACTGAATTTTGAGAAACATGTTAATGGAGGAAATCCTCAACCTAAGGGTTTTAGGAACAAATGACTGGCAGACGGATCAGGTTTTTTAGTCATGTTCTGGGACTAAAAAAAAAAGGCACTTGGTGTGCAAGTCCTTGTATGGGATCTGCCTACCACACTTGTACTTACTCCTCCACTCCTTCCAGAGGGCATCCAACAAGAATGATCTACACAATAAAAAAGCTTTGAAAAAAAAGAAGGTTCTCTAATGGTGCACTTACCTAGAATGTGAAAAAAAGCGAAGCAACGGTACCAAAGACCTAATTGAAGGTCAGTCTGATAGATGCACAACTTGCATTCGGGCTTGTGGCAAGATAATGTGGGGTATTCATGCATACATCTGCTTATATACCCTGATGTCTATGAGCTGGTCACATACAACCTTGGGAAGGTAAAACTCTGGTACCCCAGCTGGATGTTGGCAGATGAAAACCCATATGTTAAGAATACTACAACAATAATGTCAGTCAGGACATGTTAATTATAGATACCAAAGAACATGAGTATATCTTCCCCAATATGGAAACCTGATGACCTCCAGAATATCCTTTAGGTCAATGCTACCATGACAGTTTGGTAATGGGGAAGGTGGGTGAGTATATTACAGTGCAAGACCAAGTATCAACCAGAAAGTACAGTTGTGAAAGAACTTACCATAATTAGTAGGTGTCCTTCTCTTCGCTGTTGCAGTATTGACTACAATTGGGATCCCTGCCAAGGGAGGCCTGAGGTCCGACCAGTATACTAAAGCCTTTAGGTTGCTTTAAGGTATGCTGTACATCACATGTATGCTCGTTTAGTAGCTTATGGCATAAAGTTGGCATCTGGGATGTATCAACCTCAGAACGGAGAGCCCCAGTAGGAAAGACATTCCAAGAAACAGAGAGGTAATCAGTACATCCAGAAGAGGAATGGACCAGAGGGCAGGGGGAGGG
The DNA here is from genome assembly GCF_019279795.1 of Protopterus annectens. Lineage (NCBI taxonomy): Eukaryota > Metazoa > Chordata > Ceratodontiformes > Protopteridae > Protopterus > Protopterus annectens. Next base: position 1,126,881,999 of record NC_056731.1, on the reverse strand, counting down.
AGTGAAAACTGCAACAGTGAAGAGGACAACTACCGTTCTGGTAAGATTTTACACAACTGTACTGTGGGAGGGAATAAAAACTGCAACAGTGAAGAGAAGGACAACTACCATTCTGGTAAGAATTTACACAACTGTACTATGTCCTTCCATTTCACTGTTGCAGTATTCATTACAACAGGGAGAGTGTCAAAGCTCAGGAAGTAGAGATGGAGAAGGAAGGACCAGCAGATCTCTCTAGGAAGCCATGAAGGATGGGCCTAGCAAAACCAGATCTAGCTCTGGAAATTCCTTCCAACTTGTAGTGGTTGGTAAATGTATGTACAGAAGTCCAAGTATTTGCCTCAAGAATAAAGTTAATATCCAAACCCCTGAAAAACATACCAGAAGAAGCCACAGCTCTAACAGAATAAGCCTTTAACAGGAGAAGGAAGGCTCTCGCCATGCAAGGAACAACAAAAAGATACTACTTTAGAAATCAAAGAAGAAACAGTTTGTTTGGACACAACCAATACTAAAGGACCTAGGACAAAAAGATACAGAGCTGATCAGATTTACAAAAAGTCTCAAGTCTTACCGAAATAAAATTTGAGTCATCTACGCACATCCAGTGTATGCAGCACCTTCTCACTAGCAGAATGCGGAGAACAGAAAAAGGTGGGCAAATGAAAAGACTTATTAATGGACAACTCATTTACCACCTTGGGCATAAAAGAAGGATTAGTACGAAGGGACACCCTGTCCTTATGTAAAACCAAAAGAAGGACAAGCCATTAGGGCTTGAAACTCAGACACCCGTCTGGCAGAAGTAAGGGCTAAAAAAAAAGTACAGTCTTCCAACAGCAATGTTGCAAGAAAGCTGAAGCTGCAAGCTCAAAAGGAGCCAGAGTCAATTTTTTCCTAAATAAAATTAAGATCTCAGGGGGGAGGAGGAGGAATAGGCTTCCTGTGAGTCCTAATATGTAGGACACCTTTAAGAAATTGTTTGGCTTCAAATCTAGAAGCTAAAGGAGGTGATAAAGGCAGACAAGCAGAGACAGCTGATAAGTTGGCCTTAACAGAAGAATAAGCCAATCCAGCACTGAGCAGTTCAAACAGAAAAGAAAGAACCAAATGAACATCCACAGAAAATGGATCCAGATTATGAGAAAGACAACAAACCTCTTCCATTTGGATAAGTATGACTTCCTAGTATTGGGTTTCCTGGCCTCCTGCAGAACCTTAAGCACGTCTGAAGAAAAAAAGGTGTCTATGTGGAATCAAAATCCTATCACTTACAGTGAGGGTTGAAGAGTGGACAGGTAGGGATGGATGAGAGATCCCTTGTCTTGTGTGACTAGGTCCACTCTGTGAGATAACTTGTGAGGATTACCCTTGGCTAAATGCAGAAGAGGAGGGAACCCAATGCTGTCTCAGCCAAAAGGGAGTCACCAGCAAGATTTTGGGAGCATCCTGTTTATTCTGAAAGGCATTTTGGAATGAGGGGAAGGGGAGGGAAAGCATAAAGAAACACCCCCTTCCAGGGAAAAGAGGGAGTCCACCTTCCAAACCAGAGGAACTGAGACTCTGGCACAAAAAAAAGAGGAAGTTATCTGTTCAGAGGGGAGGCAAATAGATCCATTTGAGGAGTACCCCACTGGTGGATAATGTCCAGAACCACATCCCTGTGAAGTATCCATTTATGGGATTATGTTATGGAACTGCTCAGATACTCTGCCACAAAGTTGTGAACTGAAGGAATGTACACTGCCTGAAGAGTCACTTGACACTGGCTAGCTAATTTCCACACTAGGAGTGCTAAATGGCAAAGACGACAAGACCCCCCCACACCCACATTTGTTGACACATCACATCAATGTGGTATTGTCTTGTAAACACCTTGAGAAGTCTTCGGGGAGAAGAGAGGATGAAAGGCTTGAAGAGCCATCAAAAGAGATCTCATCTCCTGGACACTGATGTGGTCTTTCTGTTGATGAAGCAACCAGACTCCTTGCACCTTAATGGAGCCAAAAGCTGCTCCCTATCCCACGTCTGAGGCATCTGTGAACAGCACCTGAGAGGGAAAAGGTGGATGAAATGGGAGCCCTGGATTGAGAGTCAACTGCTGAATCCAACACTGAAATTCCAGCTCGATACATGGAAGAAAAGGAACTATAAAAATTGAGAGGATTAGAATGCTGAAGCCAAACTGACTTCAGAAACTACTTAAGTTTTCTTATGTGGAGTTTGGCAAAAGGAAGCATAGAGATGGTGGAAACCATGAACCCCACAGCTCTCAGAAATTCCCTGCCTGTTACTGAAGCTAGAAGAAGAGGGGATTAAAGGAAATGAGAGGCAGGGCCTTGGGATGAGGCAGGGATGTCAGCATAGGAACAGTGGGGATCCTGTACCCCAGAAAGACATGTTCCTGAGGAGTCAGAATGCACTTTTTGAAACTTATAGTGAACCCCAGGGGCTCTGCAGAAGGACGGCAGCAAAATAAAGGTTTTGCAACAAAGTCTCTGGAGAGGATGCCTGAAACAAGTGGTCATCTAAGTAGGGAAAGACTTGAAACCCCCTTAGCCTGCAAAAAGAAATCACAGGAGCGAGGCATGTGGTGAATATCCTTGGGGAAGTAGAAAGGCCAAAGGGGATAGGAGAGAAGTGAAACTGCCAGGTAGCAACAGAGAAATGTAAAAACTTCCTGAAAAGGGGGTGATTTGGAATATGGCAATAAGCATCCTTAAGATAGAGACACCATGAAAGCCTGAGTAAGCAGAAGCAGGAAAAAAGTCTGAAGAGACAACATTCAAAAAGAGGAAACATTCAGAAAAGTTTTTAGATGAGAGAGAGGAATAAAATTGGTCTCCAAGTACCCTCTTTCCCAGGTACTAGGAACATTCTGGGGTAAAAAGTCCCTCCCCATTTGGGACACTGGAACTTCTTAAATAGTAACCTGATGCACCCCTGGAAAGAAGGACAGCTGTTCCTGAGGGCTGATGAATTCCAATAAAAGGGGAAAAGAGATTTCTAGACCAAGAAATACCCTTGGTGGATAATGGACAGAACTCTAGAGTCTTGAGTAATCTTTAACCAAAGAGAGAGAGAAAGGCAAACAGAAAGAGGAATGTGGCTGGGAAGAACAGGATATTCAGACAGCACCTTTTTATCAAGAAAAGGAGACTTTGAGGGATTCCCTGCAGACCACTCTGTTAGAGATGCTGGGTGAACAGATTGGACTGACTGGGGAGATGATTTTTTTGAGTTATGTTACAGAATCGGAATTGCCTAGATATAGTAAAGCCTTGCTGAGTCTAATTATGGTAGCTTTCAAAAAAGCAATTACTAGAAAATGGAAATCAAAGTCTAGACCAACTTTACTAGAAGTAGTGAATATAGTAAGAGATAAAACAACTGGAACTGGGATCTTTAGAAAAGGGAGAGAGCAACCTACATGGAAAAAAATGGGAATTGTGGGAACAATACGTGCAGAGCAGGAACAAGGTTTAAAAGGCAGGATTTGAATGAGCCATATAATGCTTAACTGACAATGACTGGATGGTTTATAAGTGATGTATAATGTTTGCAACTACAGTTGTTTCAATGGTGTCTGTGATGTAAACCATTTGCAACTAAAGTGGTATCATTTTGTATATTTTTCATTAACATAAATGTAAGATTTACCTTTGTTACATACAAAAATTTAATAGAGATGTTTGGAGAAAAAAAGAAAGGAAAAGGAGACTTCTGGGACACAGAAGTCTGATTAAATCGAGCAGGGGCAACCAGCTTCCCACCTTTCCTGCCCTTGGGGTAGAGGGCGAGATTACCTACGAACAAAGGCAGACTTATTAGGGTAATTCCTTTGAAGCTGGGGTACAGAAGAAACAAAATAGGTTTTAAGTCCCTGTAAAGCCTTGTCCTTATCCTAAAAAGACAAACATATCAGCAGCAGCTTTGTCAATCAAGTGTTTATTATCCACAGCAGCATCCATCAACTTAGTCTTAATATCATCAGGCAATGGTTGAAGCTGACAGCCAAGAACACGTCCTCATCACAGACCCAAAAGTAGCAGCACTAGTGGAAGCATCTGCTGAATCATAACTACACTTGATGCAAAGACAAGCTACCTGAGAGGAAGTCCCTGACAAGGAAAGAAAAGTCTTCCCTTCAGAGTCTGGAAGATCAGAAATCACCTGACAAGGCCTGGGAAAGAAGAGTCAACATGTTCCTGGACATATGGGTATGATAAATGACCAGATTAAAGCTAAAGTAGCAGGGGTATACACCTTTTTCCCCACAACTTTTCTATGTTCTGCTTTCTTTACCAGAAGACAATAACTTAGAAGGTAGCAAATGAGATGGCTTGTCAGAAGCCACAGACACCACCGAGGGGTTAAGCAGAAGGGCACTTGTAAAGAAATTTACCGTCCTCAGGCACCCTATAAAACCTATCGGGTTTCTTGGGGGCGGGGGGCTGGGAGTCAGGAGCCTTAGAAGCATTAGAAAAAGCATCCAACAAAGCAGCCAGAACAGGAGGAGCAGCAGAAGGCCTGTGAGAATCCATCTGCAGGAGTTCATAATACCTTTTCTGCACCTCAGAAACCTGAGCACAATCCCATTTAATCCCATCATTCTAGGGATTGCGTCCCCAAAGAAATTTCCTCAAAATGAGAATCAGGACTAGTAGATTCTTCTTCCTCAGACCCATAATGTAAAGCAGAGGGAATCTGAGAGGAGTAAGCAAAGGGTTCCTCACCTGAGTCTGCTGCCTCCTTAAGGGAATACTGTTCTCTGGGTCTTTTAAGGTGAGTAGAGGAGAAAGAAGGAGCTGGAACAGAAACATCTTGAGGTGGTTTTCAACTCATCAAAGCATTAAACAACCCCTGAGTGAAATTTTGCCATTCACTCTTTGGGTCCTTAGGAGCTGGAGCAATATGTAGTTTTCAGCTTTTTCTTTAAGGGGATGTCCACCTTATGAAATGTAGAAGGCTCTGACCCTGGATGGCAAACAATAATGGTAGAAGGCATCTCTTTTCAGACTAAAATTTGAGGAACACCCCTAGGTCCTTCAGAAATAATCAGCTGAGGCTCCTCCTGAACATCTAATGCAGACGTCTGCAAGGCCTCCAAAGACTTGCATAAGATCAGATCCCCGCCAGCCTCCAAAACAGTTACATATGAAGAATCTAGCAATGAAGCAGGATGAAACTCTGGGTTTTCACTCAGCTGGGGAGAGATGTCTGGCGGAAGCCGTACAGCAGAAGAATCTAGCCTAGATTTCTTGACCTTCTTCCCAGACGGCTGCCCCTCAGAGCAGGAAGTTCCTTCCATAGCATCTTTAGCTAAGAGTTTAAGACACTGATTCTCCAGATACATCGCCAAAGAAGAAAGCCTACTAAGAATGGTCTTGGGAACAAAGGCCTGACAGACTGAACAGGATGTATGGTCACGGGAAGCAATGAGGCAAAACAGGCACTGCTCAAGGCAGTTTTTATAGGGAATCTGTTTCCCACGCTGGCATTTAACCTTCTCGGATGACATGAAACCCCTCAAGCAACAAAGAAATAAAAGAAAAGATAAAAAAAAAAAAAAAACAGGGCATTTATCTGCAAAGGCTTGAAGAACCAGCAATGGAATGGGCATTCAGACTGATGATCAAGAGATGGCATTTAGACAGGCGGCAAAGAAGTTTGAGGATGGTACATCTGGAAATCACCTTTATGCCTTATGCTATGTGAACAGCATATGTGCGATGTATGGTATACCCTAAAGCAACCTAAAGGCTTTAGTATACTGGCCGGAGAGTGGGTTGCCCTTGGCAGGGGATTCCTACTATAATGAATACTGCAACAGTGAAATGGAAGGACATCTATCATTATAGTAGCTACATAACATTTGTATCTGTAATTTTTGGATGGTGCCCCCAGCAAACAAGGCTGATGGTTTAATGATAAAATACCACACAAAATGATGGTCCCAAAGGATAGTGTTGATCTGTATATTACATCTAACTTTAAATGCTTTGAAGCCATGTGCAAAAAGATCTAAATATCTGATGTGCAAATGTCACAGCTCAAGTAGAATGCTAATGATATTGCAACAGACCTTGTGGAATGCGCCATCAATTTAAACTGTAAGTATAAATATCAAAGAATACCAAAATGACAAGGTCTAGGAACCTGAATTTTGTCTGGGACTTAACAGAACATGCTCAAGTGACAAATGTGTGTCCCACAGACTGCCTTTCCTATGGAACTGGCTTCCCATCCATGTGAAGCTGAGACGGTCTATAACCCAGTTTCAGTGAAACCTAGACCAGTAGATGGGGAATAGGAAATTCATACCAGGTCTGGCATCCATGTCCCTTATGGACAGAGATAGCTTATAAATGCCTAGCTCTCAATGTCCTATTTGGATATAGGGCATCATTATTCTTTTGGGAACACTTGGATAGGCTTAGAAAGGCCCCCAAGTAGTTAGCCTTCAAACAATCTATGAATCTTTGATGGGATAGCAAATCAAAATGCATTGCCACTGTTTCCCCCAGTCTGTTTAAAGGAAAGAACACAACTGTTGATCTTGGCTTATAAGCTTAACTTGATCCAAGTAAAAATGGAGTTGTCTGTGCACATCCAACCAGTGTAATTTGTATTATCCTCTGTGTACAGTGAAAAGTACACTGGAAAATTAATAGTCTGGTCAAGATTAAGTTCTAATGCTGCTTTCATTATAAAGGGTAGGGTGGTTTCAAGTACCCATCTGTATGTGGAAGAGTGGAAGGGGGCTCAGAAGACAAGAGTGTGAAGTTCAGATGGTCTCTTGACTCCTGTGCTGCACCCAAGAGTAAAGTTTTCTTGTACAAAAGTTGAGCACTACCTTCACTGATGATTCAAAAGGCCCCAAAATAAATTTCTACACTACAAAACTGAGATCTCACAGAGGTGCTGGGTCTTTGTGGCAAGGTCCGGATGAGAGCACCCCCTCTCAAGAAGGCTGTGTACACTTTCTGACAGGCCATAATCAATAACTCAAACTCTGCTGGTAGGTGGAGACAGCTGCACAGTGAACTATTTTTGGAGGGAAGCTAAGAACTTTACTGAAACTATCTGGCAAGAAGAGAACTGCAGTGATTTGGGATGCAGGATCTAACCCTGCTTTTGTGGTTCACAAGGGAAACTTGCACCACTTAACTTTATAACGTCTTCTGGTTCAAGTTTTTTGGAACACTGTTAGGAACTGGACCATCCTGGGCAGGTATGCTGGGTCCCTGGAAGTTACTGGACATGGAGAGACCATGCAGTCCAACTGAGAAATTGGATGGTTGGATGAGGCTTGCCAGATGGTTGAAACAGGAGTCCTGGATGAGGGTCCAGAAGAAGGGTTTCATTAGATGAGGCCATAGAGTTGGGAACCAGACCTGACAGGGCCAAAATGGGGCTATGAGAATGACTTTGGCCTTGCATAGTCTGGCTTTTCCATGAACTTCATCATTAAGTGTAGTGGGGGGAGGCACAGAGGACACCTGGGGGAGTCTGATGTTGTGGAGGTCTAAGAAAAGAAGTGGCTGCATTTGGCATTAGAGGGAAGTCAAAGATCACAGCAAAGCTCCCTACAGTAGCAGAAAAGCATCTACATGGGAGGACATATTTAGAGACTACTCATGAGACATTAGAGGGCATTTGCTCAATCTGTCTGCTAAAGTGATGGCTTATTTCAGCATGTGCATTGCCACTAGAAAGTACTATAAATTGAATGCTCATTCCTACACCCTCACTGCTTCCTGAAAGATTCCTCCTTACTTGCTAATGTATCACACTATAACCATGCTGTTAGGCTATATGGCTACTACATTAAGGGAAAAGCAAATCTGAAAAGGCCTGCAATGTTAAGGTGGACCACACTTCACCTCTGGAGTATTGATGTGCATCAGCGCCTCTCATACATTTTTAAATTTGTTATGATTGTATGTAGTAGGTTTCCTTTGGCACAGAAAAAGTAGTAGGTTTGACTAGAGAGTCTGAAACAATGCATGGTAGTTCAAATATAACACAAAGCTAAAGGCAGGGAAGACAGGCAGTAGATTATGTAGTACTGAAGCAGAAAAGACATGAGTGGGAACAGGTTGTTTTTTTTAAGAATAAAGAAACAAAAATAAAGACATATAGTGCATGTTACATGAAGGTGGTGAACAGTAGTGTGAGTGAGTACTGGGATATGAAAAAAGTGTATACAGAAGTGAAAGAAAGGAAGAGATGGGAAAGGATGGGTGGTTAGCGGAAGAGATTACACGGCAGAAGAGAAAAATAGGAGACATTTGGTGTGGGAAAGACATATGTGAAGGATTAATGAGAAATAAGTCAATGAAGGCATATTCATGAGCTTGGGAGTTGTGTTGGGAGGAGTAAAGAGGTATGAGATAGGATGAGGGGAGTACAGGAAGAAACAGTGCATAATTAACAGTGAGTTAATTATCCTAGGGTAATGTAAGAGTAAAGCCATTTACTTAAGCGGCTTTTGAGCTCCAACTTAACGGAGTAGAGATTTGGAATTGTTCTAATGGGTAAGAGATTGTGTTCCACTGTTTTCTAATACTATTTGCATATAAAGAATTTCCTGCTAAGCTACTATAAGGGAAGAGTTTTCCTGAGATCATATAGGTCTGCTCGGGAGACGGTGCTGAATGATGTTATTTTAAGCATAACAGTGTTGTGGTTTATAAATGAGCTTGTAGACTGTAGTCAGTTGAGTCACTGTCAGTTGATGTGCAGTTCCAAACAGTTTAGTTCCCTGCATGGCAGGTAGTGGTGTGTATTATATGTTGGTAGTCTGCTACAAACATGGCAGCTTTATCACAGCATTGTTTCAGCTTAGTTAACAGTGACGCTTGAAGACTTATGAGAAATAGCGCAGCACAGAGCAGGGATAGCAGGTGTGTTTAAACTATGCCTTTTCTGGGAGTATCAGAAAGGATCACTTTTGTCCTGTACATGTATCTAGGTTTTTAATGAGTTTTCTTTTTTTCTTTCTTTTTTTTTTTTTTTTTTAAATTACCTATAATACAAGATTACTAAAATTTCCTTTGGTCATCAATGATGACACCAACTAAATTGATCTGATTTACCAGTCCAATGACTGTGTTGATGTTACAAGTGATAGTGAAGCTCAATTTTTGAGCTGGCAGTTGTTTAGCAGTGAACAGTATAATTTTAGTTTTTGGGGGTTTAGGAGGAGATGGGCATTCTTCAGCAAAGTTACAACAGAGGCAAAAATTGCTGTGTGTGATCCTGAGTCTGAGGAGAGATTTTGCAGAGCAGATCAGACTAGAGTTGTTTGCATATTAGACTATTTTAGCATGACCGGCAGCAGCATGATCATTGGTAAAGAGGTTAAATAGTAGAGATACTAATATAGATCCTTGTGGGACTTCAAGAGTAATTGCCTAATAATGTTGCCACTTTACTATTTGAGCCATGTTAGAGTGGCAGTTATGAAACCAGTGTAGTGAGGAGTCGGCAAGATCTAATACAGGCAAGTATGTGTGGGAGTATTTGACATGATGCAGTGTCAAATGCTTTGGACAAGTCCAGAAATGGTGTAGAGACTGAGCTGCCTTCATTCCAGTAGGTGTTGACAGTATTAACAAAATTCAGCAGAGTGGTCAGTGTTACTATGAGGGCGGAAACCATGCTGGGTGTTTGAGAAATTAAAGTTATGTATCACCATAACTATATATCTGTGTTGTCCATTTTCATTCTTCCTCAACTTATGGGTTATGGGTCCGACCCTCAGATCCAACTCGGCCGTATTCCACAGACTTACGGATCCAACTCTCAAGCTCTTCCCTCTATTCATATTGCCATAGTCAGCCTACAACTCAGATTGAGTTTGCATCCTTACAGATCCTAAGGTATAGTAGGAAAAAGGAGATAACAGTAAAGCTATGGCTCAAACGTGGAACAAGAGGTTCCAATATATCCATCAGATCACTCCAGAAGATGAAAGAAAGAGGAAGGAGGGACGTGAGTTGAGGAAGAATGAACATGGACAACACAGGTGCATAGTTATGGTGAGCACATAAATTTAATACCCGATATTGTCCTTTTCAGTCTTCCTCCACTTATGGGACCAGTCACCAGATACATGAACCTTGGGTGGCCCTCATGGAAGGATATTCTGGAGAACTGCCAAACCAAAATCAGCTCTACTTGTAGAAGTCAAGTCTAGTTTGTAATGAGCAATAAAGGTATGGGCATTAGACCAGGTAGCTGCTGTGCAAATATCATCAATGGACATTCTAGACTAGAAGGCATATGAAGTGGCTATGGATCTAGTTGAATGTGCATTAGGAGATTTTCGTAGGGAGAGACCTTGCTGGGAATATACAAAAGAAATGCAATTAGTAATCCATTTGCCCAAGGTAACTTTAGAAATTGGCGATACCTGTCTGTTTGGCAAGAAAGAGACAAACAACTGGTATGTTTTCCTGAAATCCTTTGTTCTGTGTAAACAGAAATGTAGCTGTCTATGTATGTCTAAAAAATGTAGCATGTATTCTCCCTTATTTGAAAAATTAAGACAGGCAAATTAACTGTTTGATTGATGTTCGATTTAGAGGCTACTTTTAGTAAGAAGGATTGGTTGGTTCATATGGTAGCTCTATCTTTGTAAAAAGCAACGTATGGGGATTTGGATGACAGAAGCTGGTGTGTGGAAATTTTCCTTGCTGATGTAAGCAACTAAAAATGCTGTTTTCCATGACAAAAAATTAAATCAGTTTTGGCTGAAGATTCAAAAGGTTGTTGTGTCAACCCCTAAAGTACGACTGTCAAATCCCAAGAAGGTGATGGATCTTTCGCTGGAGGCCTGAGTAAAAAGGTGTCCTTTAGGAAAGCTTTGCACAATTTGGAAGAAGCTAAAAAAGAAGCTTTCTCTCCTGAATGAAAATTTGATATGGCTGCTAACTGTACTTTGATTGAGGAACAACTAGCACCTACATGAAAAAGAGAAAATAAAAACTCCAGTACCAAAGAAACAGGAGCAATAAAAGGGTCAATTTCCTTTTAAGGTATGAAATTGAGAATCACTTACTCCTGTAAATCTTCCTAGGAGAAGCTTTCTGGTAAGATAAAAGTATACAATTAACTGGGGCGAATAGCCTGGGCCGTCTAAGTACTAATGGGATTGGAGAAAACATGCGGTTATAGTTTGAGGCCTGGAATATCGGGATGTGTGAGAAGGTCTGGACTGGAGTCTAGTATTCATAGAGAATAACAAAGATGAAACCAAAGGAAGGAGAACCATACCTTGTAAAGCCAAAAGGTGGAAATGAAAATAACTGAACTCTTCAACTGACTGGCTTTCTATAAGAATTTTGTAATCAGAGGTACAGGGGGGATAGGCATAAAGGAGATCAGAGGGCCAAATGTGGACTACAGCATCTCATAGTGACTCGCCTGGGGGGCTTGAATAGCAATAGTCCCCAGAGGGAGAACATCTTGAAATGCCTGCAACGCTAACAGGACTGCTCTCATCTCTAGGACATGAATGTGTGAATTGATCTCTTGAGGGGACCACATTCCTTGGACTGTCCATCGCCAGAAATGCCCCCCATCCCTGTTTGGAGGTGTCTGTCCTCACAGTGTCCACTGGAGGAGACAGAACAAAGGGGCAGTCCAAGTAAATGTTGTCTGACTGGATCCACCAATGAAGATTGTTTCTGCATACCCCAGTGGTTTGACTGGGAAAGATAAAGGATGCTGTGGAACAGACCACTGAACAGCTAGAGTACACTGGACAGCATGCACATAGAACTGTGCTAAGGGAATTAATATTATAGCTACTGCCATTGAACCTAGAGCCTGAAGGATAACTCTGGATGGGGGAGCAGGATGAACAAGGATTTGCCGAACCTGAAATTTGTATCTATATGATGAGCAGGCACCGAAGCAATCTGATTTATTATGTTTAACATACACCTATGAACTCCAGACTCTGTACTGGTTGTAGTTTGGATTTGGAAATGTTTTCTGTAATGCCTAGTGTTTGATAAAGCTGGAGCAAATAGTCCCTGGACTGTTCTAGGAGATGCCTAGTCAGGGATGTGAGAAGCAAGTTGTCTCAATATGGAAACAGTTGGAATCCTAGCAGTCTCAGGTGAGCTGCTACCACTGCCATACACTTGGTAAACACTCTGGGGATTGTGGTGAAGCCCAAGGGCAGGGCTCTGAACTGATAGTAGCTGGATCCCAACCAAAAGTGCAGGTATCTTCGGGAGAGTCTGTTCATTTTGACATGATAGTACGCATCCTGAAGACTGATTGAGCATATCCAATCATCATTATGCAAAATGGTTCAGGTTGCTTAACTCCAAAATTTGTCTCCGGTCCCCCGTCTTCCTTTGCACTAAAAAGAACCTTGAGTAAGTTCTGAATCCTCTTTGGTCTGGCAGAACCTCCTGGATGTCCCTTCTAAAACAGTTTCTGAATCTCTTGAGCTACAGCTTCTCTCTGACTGGGAGGAACATTGGGAAGCTTTCTTCTTTTCGTTGGAGGAATCTGGAAAAATGGTATACAATAACCTCAAGGTATTATTTTTAGCACCCAAGAATTTTTTTGTTAAAGAAGCCCAGGTGTCTGGGTGCAAGGATAAGCACCCCCGACTGCCTCCAGATGTGAGCAGTTGGGCAACTCTTCAGGAGTGCTGAAAGAGTCCATCTGGAAAGTAATCTTGGAAACCCTAGTTTTGCAGGCCTCCTCTGCTGTGAGGACAGCATCGTCCATTTCAACTCCCCTCTCTACCTCTGAAAGAGTTGTCCCTGCATGAATCCTGGAAAAAGCCCAGTGATTTACGTAATCACATTTTCTTGCCTCCCTTTGATTTCAGGAAAAGGATCGTTGTGGGGTAGAAAAGCAAATCCCTAAAGTAGACAGGGTCTTTCCCTCCTGTTCACTGCTGGATAGCATTTCTTTAACAGAAGGACCAAATAAGGACGTTCCACCAATAGAAGCATTGATGAAAGAAGACTTGAAAGGCTCCGCAAAGTTGCTTAAAGTACAACTGTGTACCTACCATAAATGTAGATGTTCGAGTGTATTCACTGTTGCAGTCATTACACTTGGGTTATCCTGCTGGCAGGCTACCCGCAGTCGGCCTGAATTCCAAAATCTTGGTCTGGCGTCGGTTGCTGTCGCCTCTTCCCTGATGTCAGTGCTCCAGGGGTATATAAGATGCAGCCAACGCCATTTTCTTCAGGTTTTTCTTGCCTCAGATGTCAGGTGCCCCCAAAAGGGTAGGCTTAAAACATTGTTTATAAAAAAGCATGCACTAACAAACATTACCTTCATCTACAAGCAAATACACCACATAGGTTGTATAGAATAGAGAAGTACAGATAAGTCCCAGCAAAGAAAGGGGGATGGTGGGTGGGTAACCTGGACTGCAATAGTGAATACACTCTAACATCTACATTTATGGTATGTACACAACTGTACTATGTTCATCGTGTTTCACTGTTTATTTATATTTGTTGACCGGGAGTGTCCGACTGGATGTAGGTCCATTTTCAGCGGAGGCTCGGGGAGAAAAGCTCCATAGTTAAAATAAACAGACAGTAGTTACACTGGATTACATAGCTATTAACAATTTACATAGCAATTACTTACAACATATTTACAGATGAAGAACATAGTACATCAGTAGACAACTAGAATCTTTTTCTGTGAAGTACGTAAGAGACATTAACAAATGTTAAAATAAGAAGTTCCTGCTGTATAAGTACTAGGCTTATGAGCATCTGAGCTTGCTATAATCAAGGTAGTTAGTGGAGTGGAAAGAAAGGTAGCGGTTGGATGGGGTGGGTGATAGAGTGGGAGTTGCAAGGGCATAGCCAGCATGTTTTTAGGTGCGCTTTTAGTAAAGTTTTGAAGTGGGTGAATGATGGTACGGAGGTAATTGTGGGTGGGAGGGAGTTCCATAATTTGGCTATGGTGCAAGAGAATAGTGCTTCACCAGCAGAGTTATTGGCTTTAGAGATCTGCGAGTGATTTTTGTTGCTGGATCTAAGTGGTCTGGTGGTGCAACAGGATTGGAGTAGATTCTGGAGCGATGGGACATTTAGTGGATGGTTTACTAGTTTGTGGACGAGTGAGAGTTGATACCATTGAAGGAGGTGAAGGAGTTCAAGACAGTCCAGTTCAGCAAGTGAGAGACAGTGGTAGGATGCCCCTGTGGCAAATTTGGCAATTTTGTTGTAGCAGGTCTCTAGCTTGTTTAGATCACATTGCCTTAGGTTGGTATATATTGGAGAGGCATAAAGTAGGGAGGAGATAAGGTGGGAATTTGCTATTGAAATCTTTGCTGCTTTGGTGAGAAGATGCTTATTTCTGTACAACTCTCCTAGTTTTTTGTGGACTTTTTTTAAGGTCATGGATATGTGAATGTCAAATTTTAGTTTATTGTCTATTTCCACTCCTAGCAATTTGGTGTGTTCAGTTGGGTATATAGTGGTGTTGTCTTTTGCTGTGATGTTAAAGTGAGAGTTGTTTTGAGTATGTTTGGTGGGTTGGAAGATGAGTAGTTTAGTTTTGTTTGAGTTGAGTATTAATTGGGCTTCGGATAACCAAGTTTCAACAGAGGAAAAGGCTTCCTGTGTGACTTTTTCAAGTTTGGGTAGGGACTGGGCTGAGCAGATGATGGTTGAGTCATCTGCATATTGTATGTGTGCCATGTGTGGTGGAAGAGGCTAGATTATTTGTGAAAACAGAGAAGAGTAGGGGTCCAAGGATGGATCCTTGGGGAACCCCCTATGGAGACAGGTAGTTGGGGAGATATGTCATCCTGCCATACAACAAATTATTGGCAGTCAGACAGGTAACTCTGTAACCAGTTGGTGACATTGTGAGAAGGATAGGTTATTGAGGACAGAGATAAGTTGTTTGTGTGGGACCATGTCAAATGCTTTAGATAGGTCTAGGAAAGTAGCAGAGGAGAGATTGCCATTGTTTTTATGCTGAAGAATAGTGTTAGTAAAGGAGAGTAAGGCAGTGGTGGGGCTATGGTTTGGTCGGAAACCATGCTGAGTATTGGAAAGGAGGTTGTTACTAAGGAGGTAGTCTGAGACCTGAGAATGTATGCATCTATCTAGTATTTTGGAGAGTGGAGAGAGAATAGCTATGGGGCAGATATGGGTTAGTTCTGTGGAAGGTCCGCCTTTGTGGAGGGGAATTGTGTGATACTTTCCACAGTGTGGGAACATAACTTTCTGACAGAGATCGGTTAATCAAGATGGATACTGGGTAGGCCAGAGCATCAGCTGCGATTTGTAGGTATTCACTTGGGAGGTTGTTTGCTGCTAATTTGGTGGGTTTAAGTTTAGTTAAGAGTTTTTTATGTTTGAGGTAGGTACAGGATAAAAAGAGAAGGCAGTGGGGAGATTACTAGTTGAAGGTGTGGGTTGGAGGGGATGGGGGTTGTGTTTAGCTAGTGATAGTATGGTTTGTGTGAAGTGTGTGTTGAATGAGGTAGCAATATTTTCTGAGGAGTGAGGGATGTTAGGAGGAGGGGTACTGACTTTATCTGGGTGGAGGATGGAGTTTATGGAGGACCAGAATTGTTTGGGGCTGTGTTCGGAGGAGTCTAGGGCAGACTAGTAGTATTGGAATTTGTCCTGTTTTATTAGCTTTTTGACTCTATTGCGTAGTTCTAGGAATTTCTGTCTAGTTGAGGGGGTCTTGGTTTTGTGCCAGTGCTCCCAAGCTTTATCCCCGTTTTTCATTTCTGACTTAGTGGTTTTCTGTAGCCACGGGGAGGGTTGTGCTTTGATTCTGGAAAGTCTTATGGGGGCATGGTAATTAAGGATGCTCAGGAAGGTAGTATTAAAAAATTCAATTGCGTCATCAAGACTGAGGTACTTTAGAGGATGCCAGTTACATTCTTTGAGGGATGAGATGAATGTGAGTGGGTTAAAGTTTTTATTTTTTTACGTATCTGACGGTAGACGACAGGTTTAGCTTGGTATAGGTATTTTTTTAGTAGGAATGTTGGGGAGTGATCACTGAGACTATCTGATAAGCAGCCTGTTATATATGACTGGGGGCTCTTACTGACTAGTATCCAATCCAGGGTAGTGTGCTTGCTGGAGTTTTTATTTATCCTGGTTGGTGACTGGACTAGTTGGGTGAAGCAATGAAGGTGTACATGACGGGTTGGATGGTTGCCAGAACAGGATTGCCAATCAATATTGAAATCACCTAAAATGATAGTTTCTTGGGGGAGATGGTGGGTAGACCAGCTGAGGAGGTTTTCTAGTGGAGGGATGTTTTGGCCAGGTGGGAAGTAGCATCCAATTATGTTGATGGTTTTGTTTTGGTTTACTTTGAGGTTGGTATATATTATTTCTTCATTGCCTATTTGTGGAGCTGATGATTTTAAGATCTGGATGTTTAGATGTTGTTTAAATATTATAGCTGCACCGCCTCCTTTCTTGTTTAGCCGGTCTACTCTTAGTATGCCATAACCTGTAGGGAGTATTTGCTCACTGGTAATGTGAGGTTTTAGCCAGGTTTCTGTCAGGATGACTATATCTGGGGAGTACAAGTCTATGGTGGCATGGAGTTCATGGACTTTGTTGGATATACTTCTAATATTTAGGCTTAGTAGAAGGAAGTCATTTGGCTTTCTATTGGCTGTAATATGGGAGAAGTTGTGGTTTCTAGTCTGATTATGAGGATTGGGGTTGGAGATGGTAGGGCCAGAGTTGGGGTGGATATCTCCACTTAGGGCTAGTTTTGATATGCATGAGATTATTAGTTTTCTCAGTTTTTAAATGTGTTTGTTTATAAGGGAAACTTTATGATTGTGCTCTTTGGGTAACAGTTATGGTGGGAGGGTTACTATGTTAAGTTGTAGGGATGCTTTATGTTTGAGTAATATAGTTGGTAGAATATGTAGGGGGTGCATAGGAATGATTCTTGAGTTGGTGGGAGGGGAGCTGAGTGAGGGTGAGACATGAGTGGTGGTGTGAGTAGTAGTACAGTGGTAGTGGTTGAGTGCGGGAATGATAGAGCTTTGGTAGGATGTAAGATATGCAAGGAGAGTGCATGCAGTGAGCATAGGTAAGGTATGCTTGTACATGTTAGTTGAGGGGGTGTGATAGTAGTGGGAACATGGAGGAGGTACTGTTGGGTTAGCGCTGTGGTTGGCTACTGGAAAGATGGGAGGGGTTTGTGAGTGTAATAAAGGTGGGACCACTGGGGGCAGGAAGGAATAGGGGGCAGGGTGGGGAGCGAAGTGGGTAGAGACCCTGTTAGTTGCTCTTATGAGGGGGCTGGAAACAATCAGTTAAAGTTAATTGATGAATGAACATATGATAGTGACAAGGGTGGTTGTAGTTTTAAAAATGGTGCCTGCCACAGGTAATATTTATTAACTTTGGGATTGTCTTAAGGTAATAAACAGGGAAGGGGGAGGGGAGAACAAGGGTGTGAGCAGGCAGTTCTTTGTACTGCTGCTAATGAGCCAAAGCAAAGACAAGTTAGTGTTTGAGAAACAATCACAATTGACCAAGGACTGCTCTGAAACCAAGTAATTTCTTAACCATTTTCAGGTGGAAAAACAGGATAACCTTGTATCAAGTAGGCCACTGTGGTCTCAGTTTAAATTAACAAACACACAGTATTGATCAGATTATGGATACTATCTGCTAACAAAAGGGAATAAGAGAGAAAGTTGCAGTCATTACACTTGGGTTGAATTCCAAAGCTGAGGTTGGGAGGCTGGGCCTAAATAGAATTAGGAGAGGCTATGAGACCCTGGAGAACTGCAGTGGCGAAGCCTGCTCTGGATTTAGAGTAAAGAGGTAAGTGGTAGTGCTTTGTAAAAGTGTGCACTGAAGTCCAAGTTGCAGTTTCCAAAATGTCCATGGTTGATACTCCTCTGAGGAAGGCTGCTGAAGTAGCTGCTGCTCTAGTTGAGTGTGGCCTGATGCCCTTAGGCACTGATTTGCCATGTTGAGAATAGCAGAAACGAATGCACTGGCCTATCCATATGGAAATAGTCTGCTTTGAGATAGCTTTTCCTTGAGATCCTGCAGCATAAGCCACTAAGAGTTGCTCAGACTTTCTGAAAGCTTTAGTTTTGTCCAAGTAGAAGCGTAGCTGTCTGTGTATGTCCAAAGAATGTAGAATCCTCTCCCCTTTATTCTGTGGGTTTGGATAAAAGGTAGGCAAGTGAATTGTTTGATTAAGAGCCACACTGGACACTATCTTAGGTATAAATGTTGGGTTTGTCCTCAGAGAAACCCTGTCCGGATGGAAAATTATGAAAGGTTCAACCGCCATTAGTGCCTGCAACTCTGAGACTGTTCTTGCTGAAGTTATTGCTAAGAGCAGAGCCGTTTTCCATGATAAGAATTTTATCTCAGCTGTATTGGCTGGCGCAAAAGTTGAGGTCCCATTCAGGTATTGGTGCTCTTCTTGGGGGTCTTATGTTTTTGGCCCCTCTGAGGTACTGCCTTAGTAGTGGATGTGAAAAAATAGGTGGGTCCGTATTTTACAGAGCTGAAATGGCAGAGGCATGGATCTTAATCGATGAAAAGGATAGGCCTTTGTCCAGCATCTCAGTTAGGTATTGTAAAATCTGAGGAATATTTAGTACAAGCATGTCAATTCCTTGTGCCTGGTTCCAAGCACAGAATCTCTTCCACTTTTCTGCATATGATTTTCTGGTGCTGGGCCTCCTGGCCTCCAGAATAACATCCATAACTGCTTTGGAGAGAGGTGTGTTCTGAATGGTTACATTATCTGTCATGCAGCCAGATTTATGGTTCTGAGTTGGCTGTGCAGTATCGGATTGTTTTGTTGGGTCAGTAAATGAGGAATTTGAGGTAATGTCCAGGCTGGGCCTTGAGACAAGCTCTTTAGGAATGGGTACCAGTGCTGGCATGGTCAGTCTGGGATGATCAGATCATTTTTGGCTTCTCTTGTCTGACTTTTAGGAGTACCTTGGGGAGGAGAGGTAGTGGAGGAAAGGCATATACTGTAAGGTTTTTCCAGCTGAATGATAGAGCATCCACTTTCCATGCTAGCTTGTGGTAAGTCCTTGTACAAAACTTCTGTAGTTGGCAGTTGTGAGGGGAGGCAAATAGATCTATGTCTAGGCATCCCCATTTCCTTGTTATTATGCTGAAGATTTGTGGATTTAGTTTCCACTCGTGAGGGTCCATGAGGTTTCTGCTTAGTTCGTCTGTCAGAGTACTTGTCTTTCCTGGCAGGAATTGTGTTTGCAGGTGTACTTGATAAGTCAATGCTGTGTTCCACAAAATCATGGCTTGTCTGCAGAGGGGGTAGGAATGCGTGCCCCCCCCCCAGCTTATGTACCACATGACTGTAGTATTGTCCGTCTTTATCAGCAGTTGTCCTGGATGAAGGAGATCCTTGAAAGCTGTCAGGGCATTCTGGACAGCCAGCATTTCTTTTAGATTGATATGAAGATGCATTTGGCTTGTGGGCCATGTGCCCTGAATACATTTTCCTGCCATGTGGGCCCCCCAGGCATAATCTGATGCATCTGTTGTTATTGTCTGCCTGGCAGTGGGTAAAGTGAAAGGCTGTCCCTTGTTGTGGTGACAGGCGTGTGCCCACCATCGAAAGTCCTGTCGCAGGCAGGGAATGAGGGTAATTAGTTTTTCCAGGCTGTGGCAATGTTGAGTCCAAACACTTTTTAGACACCATTGTAGTTTCCTCATATGCAGTCTTGCATATGGAATTAACAGAATGCAGGATGCCATGAAGCCCAAAGCCTGCAGAATTTTTCTTGCAGATAACTGGGTTTTTGTTGCCAACATTTCGAAGTAAGAAGTCAATTGCCTTTGTTTATCTGGCGTGAGATAAGCCATCTGGGCAGTTGTATTTAAGCTTGCACCCAGGAATATTATCTCTTGAGAGGGTACTAGTTTTGATTTCTTTTCGTTTACTGTGTACCCTAGGCAAATTAACAATCTTTTTACAAACGCCAGATGCTTTAGTAGAATGTCCTTGTTCTCTGCTTGAATAAGGCAGTCGTCCAAGTAGGGATATATTTGAATTTCTCTTTGTCTGCAAAAAGCAATTACTGGTGCCAGGCATTTTGTGAAGCCCCTGAGCGCAGTAGATAAGGCAAAGGGCAGTGCAGAGAATTGGTAGTGCATTGAACCAGCTATGAATCTAAGGTATCTTCTGCAAGATTGTCTGATTGGGACATGCAGGTATGCCTCTTTTAGGTCCAAGGTTACAAGCCAAGCCTTCTTGCCCAGCATAGGCAGAAGCTGCTGCAGAGTCAACATTTTGAATTTTGGAACATCCAGAAAAGTGTTTAGAATAGACAGGTCCAGTATTGGTCTCCAGGCTTTGTCCTTTCTGGGTACCAAGAAAAGTCATGAGTAAAATCCTTGTCCCTGCTCCTGTAGTGGTACCCACTGAATGACCCTCATGTCCATGAGGGATGAAACTTGCTTTTGTGCCTCTGCCCATTGATTGTGTGGCAGGTCTGGCATGCCTTTTGCATTTGGTAGGGTGTGAAAGTGGAACCTGTAACCCTCAGACACTATATTCAAGATCCATTTGTCCTGGGTGATCATGTGCCAGTTTTGTGAAAAAAGTGCTAGTTTTCCCCCTAAGGGAGCCTCCACAAGATAAGTGCTTGGTACTGGTAGAGGAAAGTCATTGGGACTGTTTCCTATAAGGTTGAGATTTGTCTTCTCTGCTTTTGGCGGTAGAAGCACTCCATTGTTTAAGCCTGTATGAGCCTTGGGGCTGGGATCTACCTCTAGGGTGTCTGTATCTGCCTCTTTGTGGTCTGTCTGACACTGGAAAGGACCAATTTTTTTGAAGGCCAGCAGTTCCTGCTAAATCTGGGTGGCTGTACCTGTAAAATATCCTTAACTGTCTGCATAGATTTCGCTTTATCCTCCATTTTCTTCAACACCTCTTCTGCCTTAATACCAAAGTATCATGCTGTAGTGGAGCATCTAATAATTTTGCTTTAACATCATCAGGCAGATTCTGTTCCTTTAACCAAGCATGCCTCCTAATCACAGAACCCGTTACAATGGCCCTACAAGAGGCTCCCAAAGAATAAAAACCACATTGCAAAGTATGTTTTCCCACTTCTTCAGCTGCATGCAATAAATCCTGCATTTCCTTGTTTTCTAGACATTCAGAGTTAAGTAAACATTTTTTGTCTTTATAGTGACATTAAGTATTGCTGATATTTAAGCATATGACATTGACAATTTAAAGCCCTTACAGCCAAAGTAGCAGAAGTGTAAACTTTTTACCCCCATCTGTCCAGTGCCCTTGAATCTTTATCAGAGGGAACAGGGTTTTTAGCAGTGGAAGCCTCAACTCCCTTAGGACCCTGAGATATGGTTTCTGGGTCAGCAGCAGGGTTTTTATATAAAAATTTATGGGAATCTGGGACTCTGTAGTATCTGTCTGGCTTAACAGGCGCAGGGGGTATAGAGTCTGGAGACAGGCTGGACTCTGAAAAAACATAATCTACAATGTCCAGAACAGGGGGAATAGCAAGGAGCCTTTTCTTAGATTCTGAATAATCCTGGCTCTCAAAATGAAAGAGCTCCCTCATGGTATGTAGGGTTTCCCCAAAGGAATAATCTTCAGGAGGAGAAGCTGAAGGAATAGATTTATTCAGCATCAGAATCCTAATAGGGAGGAAGAGAGTATTCCTGATCAGAGGAGGAATTAGAGGAAATGGAAACCTGATCTGAAGATTCATATTCTGTCTCTTGCCTAGGCCTCTTACCAGGAGGGGGATGGGAACCCCTAATCAAAGTAATAAGGTATTCGGCCATTTTGAGCATCTGTTTTTTTAGACATGGAAGTCTGTCCTGGAGGATGCTGTACTTGTTTCTTTGTCTTTAGAGCTGCTTTAGTCTTCGGTTTTGAAGCTGAAGATGGCTTTACATATAACTGTGTAGGTCTGAAAACACCCTCAGAAGCCGATGCCTGCACAGCGGCTCCGGACCAATCTGAGGGAATATTTTCCGAGGATCCAATACCTTGAGTTACCAGAGGCCCAGTCGGCTCCATGTGGAAGTCGGAAGCGGCCTGTGGATCTGAGGTAGCGGGTGTCAGGGGCTGCGAAAGTGCCTCACTGAGAACCGGCGAACAGACGACTAGCTTAGCGAAAGCCTCATCGTCGGTGTTGGACCTCGGATGCCTGTCCTTGTCTTTATCCTTGTGTTTTTTATAAACTCCAGTCGGCTGTTCTGCCGGCATTGTATAATTGAATTTTCGGCCGAAGTAATAAAAGGCAAAATCGTACCGACGCTTAGTGCGTTGGTTAAATCTAGCACAAAACCAACAACAAGCAACGTCGTTGGTCACGGCCTTGGCAAGGAATACAGTAAGAGTGAAAATCCTTATGAGGTATTTGCTTCACACAAGAAATACAATTGTTAACTTTTTCTGACATCGGTCTGGAGCAAGAAAAAAGTTTCCCCAACGGGGTACTTAGCTTTAATGAAGACTTCGGATCTGAAATTCGAAAATCTCAGGAGTCTGCCGACCGGCACTTACGAACTGCTTTTGCTTCGGGCATCACGCGGTAAGAAAGACTGAAGAAAATGGCGCCGGCTGCATCTTGTATATCTCTGGCGCACTGACGTCAGGGAAGAGGCTACAGCAACCGACGCCGAACCAAGAATTTGGAATTCAGGCCGACTGCGGGTAGCCTGCCAGCAGGATAACCCAAGTGTAATGACTGCAACAGTGAAACACGATGAACATCTACATCCAGCTATGTTACTGTATGGCAATGCCTGAAACAGGCAGCCAGTGATGTACCCTCTGCATTATGGGATATCAGCTTCATGGACACACTGGAAATGGATAATACAGTGGCCAGTTGTGAGGATGACATTTTACAGTCCTCCACAGATATGAACTTCAAAACAGGGATTTGGAGAGCTCCTTGGTCAAATCCCACTGCAATCTTGTAAAGCGCAGCAAATAATTAAGGGACCTCAAGGCAAAAGTCACTGAAGCAAATATGCACTTTCGAAATCTGTCCAACACCCTCGACTCTCTATTCGGGGGAATGGACAGAGAAGCTCTGCTCAGCTAGCTCTGTTTGCGGCTGCCGCTGCAACCATAGCATCAAGACGGACTCCTTTGCTTCAGTGGGGTTTGTCTTAAGGTCTTATCTAGATGACAGGGAATCGAATCCTGAAGAAAACTACATGCAAATGCTCCAACTATTGAAATAAAAAGGCCTCAGAGAGGATCCGCTTTTCTGTGAGGTGGCGACAAATGAGATCTGAGGTACTGTAGGCTGACTAAGGCATTATGGATAGAGGGAGGAGTTCCAGAGTTGTTTCCGTAAATCTGTGGAATGTGGCAGAACCGAATCCAAGGTCGGATCCATAACCCATACGTTGAGAGAAAGAATGAAAAGGACAACATCAGATCAGATGGTTTATTAGTGGGTGATTCAGAAGCGGTCTGTGTATGCATTTCTTTAATATGCTGGATACAAGGGGACAATATACAGCTATTGGCCTGAAACTTGAAAGGTCAGTGAAGGGGTAGAATATATGATTGTTCCAGGTATGTATCACTTCACCTAAAACTAATTTCACTGACAAGTAGTACTCTAAAGCAAGTCAATGGTATATGTCCTTTCCCCCCACTGTAGTGCGATCCTGGTGTTAGTATATATATTACGGGGTGGTGTAGGGGGTGCAGCTCCCCACATTGGGGGTGAGGGGGGCCTTGCCCCCCCCCCCAGCTAGTTGGCTTTTATCAAATAATGTAAAACAAAACCAGACACCATAAAACCAAACTAAGTGGAGGGCTTGGCCTCCCACACCCACCAATGTGGGGGGCTGTGCCCCCCCCAATTATATATACTAACACCAGGATCGCACTACTGTGGGGAAAAGGACATATACCTTTGACTTGCCTTATTATACTACTTAGTCAGTGAAATGAGTTTTAGGTGATTTGATCTTGAAGTTTAGGTGAAATGAGTTTTAGGTGAAGGGATACGTACCCGACTGGTTTCATATTGGTATCACCTTGTTTTCTACTAAGAAGTGATTGTTTAAAACATAGATAACATAATACAATAGCTTTAGCTGCAATTTTAAGGAATTCCGATGTTATCAGGGGCTAAGGTTGTAGGTTTCAATTTTTGGAGATTTTTTTGATGACAGTGGTAGACACTGGCTAAAAGGAAAATGGAGAGTGATGGTTAGTGGTTTTGGATGAGGCCTTAAGAGTTGGAGAAGATGCATTGCTTGTAATGGACAGCACTGTGAGTAAAGACGTGTTTAGCTAGGCAAATATGTTATTTTGAGTGTTTTGTATATTGAGGGTAGGTTATGTGATCTGACCAGGCTTTAATAGCTTGTTGACAAAAGTCCAGAAAGACTTGGGGTTGTTACTGTATATGGTTTGCATGGTTGGGCAGTCAATTTCTTGTCTTTGATGATACAGGATTTTACATGATTATGCAACTGTCCACAGGCTTAAAAATTGTGGTTGTTTTGTTTCTTGTCCAAGCTTTCCAGGCTTTGTCTCTCTCTGCTAATTAATTGTTTTCTGTGTCTGGATAGCCATAGAAAAGGGTTTGCTTTCACTCTGTTATTCCTTATAGGGGCTACTGAATTAAAGATGCTCAAAGAAGGCTTTATTGAATTCAGAAGGAGCATTGTCTAAAGGGAAAGTCTTTAGTGATTTCTAGTTATGCAGTCTTAAGTGTACTCAGAGAAGTTTCTTTGTGAAAGTCAGAAAGTTTTTTTACCAGTTGTGTTTAGGAGTTGCTATAATTAAGCCTGTAGTCCATACCACTAAAAATGATGGTGGTGCACTTTTGTATGGAAATCATCTGAATGTCTCCTGTATCAGGGATATCATGCTTGTTGGGAAGACTTACCATTATTAATCAGTGATACCAAAAACACAACCTCAGCTGGCTCCCAAAGGTCTACTCCGTAGGGTAAAAGTAAATGTAATGGAACAAAACAGGATAGCGACCACCACGAAGGTAAAAAAGACTCCTTTATTCAGACAAAAGTAAAGATGAGCGCTTTCGCGTACACCACTGTACGCTTCTTCAGATCTAATGAATTCATAAGACCATGATCCTTATATATACATAAAAATCCTGTAATTAATCAATCAACTAATAATTAAAATCAATCAATCAATCTAGTTGAACTAGTTACCATAGTTAAAAGAGGCTAGGTAAGCAAAGTTAAAATGCTAGTAGCATAAATTGTATGCACTTTTTAAAAAGAAACCATACTGAAACAGTCAATAGTGTCCACAAATGGATAATGGTAAACAAATATAAAGTACATAATGTATAATCTACTATAATATCAACCAAGTGTTGAAATATTACGATATATATATCTTATATCATAAATATCTCAATACAATTGTATATGTTGTCAAACCATCCATTACATAGAGTTTTCAATAAAAAAATATATATATATACATAAGAATCCATGAAAACATATATGCTAGAATATTTATATATAAATGCCTAAAGATAACATATATTAATATATTCAGAAAAACTTATTAAAATATATATATATTTAGATTTAAACCAGTTTTTAAAAACCTAAATATATGCCTAGCATTAGCTTGATGTGGTCAAGCAAAACAGTCTCAATGCTTGCTGTAATGAACGTTTTCTTTGTTACAAAAATTTTTTAAATATTTTGTCAAAAAACAGTTACATAGCATAGCTGTGATGCTAGTATAAAATAGAACTAAATCTATGCAAAAATATATGTGTAAGACCATGAACATGTCTATAGGTCTATTTATGAAGTCTAGGTTTATATCAATCATATATAAGTAAAACTTGTTCCATTGACACAAGATAAACATAAAAATATAAAAAATATAAATAAATATATATATAAGTATGAAATATGATTATAAGTATAAACTAACTATTAAATATGATAAGTTATATATTTATTTATTCCTACCTTCATATAAATGAAACATGTCTAATAAATTTTATATTAATTCAACTCATCTAATAAGAAGTGATAAATAAATTACTTCAAACTACGTTCTTTTAATGAAGACCTGATACTGATGTATTGATTCAGCCCAGGTGAATAATGAGCTTTTAAACGTAATATCCAGCCTAGTTCAATTTTTTCTAATTCATTAAAAGTATCACCCTTCCTTTTACTAGGTGTAACAAGCTGTAATGTTTAAAACGACACAAGCTAGGACGGCCAACTAGATAATAAAATACTCGAAAAATACTGTCCCAAGGTAGCAAGGAATACACGTATAGCTTACAACTGGTTGAATAAACCTAGAGCTCATGCAGTAACAATCCACGAGGTAGTCCAAGGTACAAATGTTAATATCTTTATTTTGTAACACAAAGAACGAATGTTGAGCGCTTTCCTCTACATAAGTAGACTTCATCAGAACATTTTAAAAACCATTAACTTGATGTTTAAATACATTCTCTTGACCAATCACATTCTAATTGGTTAATTGAATATTTTTTGCATTAACCCCATAAGACCTACCTCCTACAAATAACGTCCTAATACAATTTTATTTAAATAAGCCTTATAAAATGTACTATTTACAAAGTATATACCAAATACTTATACTTTATATTATATGCACTATAAAATATGAGTTGTAAAAAGCATTCAATGTACAAAACATATGATTTAAGTAAAATACATGTTTAAAACTATTAAATTATAAATGCATTCATATCAAAATGTATGCAGCCAACTACAACTACAAGCATTAAAAAACATTATTTTCTAAAATAGGCTGAATAGATATGTGCTCATTGAGGCCAGGGCTTTCAGAAGCATTCAACTACCAAACCTCCCTTTCACCCAATTTTTTCTTTACACATCCACCTCTCGGATTGGGGTTCACCACTTCCAATATGCCAAATAAAAATTTGTCACAGTTTTTACTACTTTTTATATGCTTGCATAAGGCATTTTTTTCATCTCCTTTTTTCATACAGTAATAGTGATCATATATTCTATTCCGGAGATTCCTATCAGTTTTCCCTACATAGTAACAAGCACATTGCGTGCACATAGCCAAATAAACTAAGTGGGAAGTTCTACAATTTCCCTTTTTAAACATAATTTTAGTTGAATTTATGTCTTGTAATACCACGCTATTGTAGCTAACAATGTATTTGCACTGATTGCACGTTCCACATTTAGTTGTCCCTATTTTATAATTTTTATTCTTATTAAACAAATATTTATATTCATATTCATTCTTCAAATTCATAGCATTACTATGTACAAATGTAGGTTTAACCCCTATTTCATCCAAAATTCTCTTATCCATTTTAAACACATTCCAATGTTTTTCAATAAAAGTTTTAATATTCCTAGTATTTGTACTGTATTTTAAAATACATGCCCTAGAATATTTACCTCCTTTGACCTCCAAATGAGTATCTACTGGTAAAGGAATATTTCTATCCTTAACCCCTACTATAGCTTGATATTTTGCACCTCTGTTACTCAGAACGTAGTCCCTTATATCAACTGATCATGTCTTCAGGGTACCCCCTCCCCCTAAACATATTACCTATTGATTTTAATTCCTCTATTAAATCCAATACTTCAGAGGTCATTCTGGCTGCCCTAATAAATTGTCCCTTTACAATACTCCTTTTTTGTGTGTATGAATGGCAGCTGTCAAAATGCAAATATGAATTACTATATGTATCTTTTCTATGTATTCTAGTGCTAAATCTGTTATTCCCCACACTAACTTCAGTGTCCAAATAACATATTTTATTGGAGTCCTTACTAACTGTAAATTTCAGATCTGGGCTTCTAGAATTCAAATACTCCATAAATTCCAATAATCTAGTTTCACCACCATTCCATATCATAAAGACATCATCCAAAAACCTAGTGTATAGGTCTATATATTGCAGCCAGTCATTCTTCAAAATGTATTCATTCTCCCAATCAAGTAGGAATAAATTAGCAAAAATCGGAGCACAGGATGCCCCCATGGCAACCCCTTTACATTGCCTGTAGTACTCACCTTCAAAATACACATAATTATGCTTGAGGACAATGTCTACAAATTCTAAGGCCAAAATTTTCTTTTCTGCATTCAATGTACTGTAATTATCCATACTATTGTTAAATCTATCCATTCCTTCTTCTATAGGGATGCAAGAAAACAAGTCCACCACATCTATAGTGACCAATAAAATGTTTGATTTACATAATCCAGGTGTTAGACGCCTCAAAAAATCCCATGAATCCTTCAGTAAGTGTTTTGCATTATTATAAGTAGATTTTAACCACTTATCTACCACTTTACCAAACTGGAACGTTTTAGATTTGTTACCAGATATAATGGGACGTAAGGGAGGGTCAAATATGTCCTTATGCACCTTAGGTATACCTATTATAGTACTTATAACAGGTGAATCATTTTTCAAAAAATGGTACAAATCAGTGTCTATCCTTTCTTCTATCAACAAATCTTCTAAAAATAGATCTATTTTCCTATACCCTATATTCACTTCATTAATAGAGGAAATCTCATAGTTCCCTGAATTTAAGAGTATGGAATTAATCTTATTAATGTACTCATTGGTATCATATATGACAATACCCCCACCCTTGTCCGGTTTCATAATCCGTACCTGTTTATTTTCTTTGAATTCTTCCAAAAGCTTGTATTCGTAATAATCTAAATTGTATTTTCTCCTTTTATGTTTAATCCTGTTGGCATATGCATACATTTCATCTATAACTAATTTTTCATATATAGCTAAAATATTATTCAAAGGAGGAGTATATGTACTTCTAACTCTAAACTCTTTTTTGCTTTTCATACCCTTGTTGTCTAAGGCTAACTGCAAATTTAACTTTCTCACATACTTTTTAAAATCTAATATATTACCAACTAGATCAAAATTCCTGTTAGGAATGAATTTCATTCCTTTGGTGAATAACTTGAAATGAGTTTCATTAATCTCTACATTTGTGTAATTGAATATATTATATTCCCCCAAACTGTAATGAACTTCATTATGTTTTAAAATGTCCTAAGTGTCTTGCCACTTGTCTTTGTTTTTTTACTGAGCTCTGTTCCCAGCCTTTTTTCCATCTCTGGGGAGCCCTGTTTCTCATTTCTCCCGTTTCTCTCCAAATGTCCCTTTCCCCTAAAAAATCATCATCTAACAAAATCATTCCTTACATTCGTACGTAAATCCCCTACCTCTTTTCCTACTCTCTTATTCTGAACATTAAATTTATGGTTGTCATAATGTACAGACCCCCATTCTTTTATTGGCAGGATTTTTATTGTTCGACCACTTATATGCTTCCTTATTAGCATATTGTTCCCAATCCCTATGCATTTTTTTACATTTCCTTGTATATTGTTTGTCAATAATTTTCTCTACCCAAGTGAATTGACTATTGTACAATGTTTCATTTTCCTCAAACAACAAGTCTTTGGTTATTTGAGCATTTAACTCTTCTACCTCTGTTAGCAACTTACACATTTTCTTATCATTACAAAAAATGATGAACTTCATAAAAGTTATACCAAAATCATTAAACATAGTATTACATTGCTCTATATTTTCTGTATTTAATTCCACACCTATTGGCATTTTAAAAAATCTCAGTCCCATAGGGACTAAGTTAGAATCCATACATTGCTTTAAATATGCATTGTCCAATTGTGTACTTTTAAGCAACTTTAATTTATTACCAAGCAACATAATATTGTCTTTTAATATTCCACCGGTCTCAT
The DNA here is from genome assembly GCF_019279795.1 of Protopterus annectens. NCBI lineage: Eukaryota > Metazoa > Chordata > Ceratodontiformes > Protopteridae > Protopterus > Protopterus annectens. The sequence goes on along the minus strand of NC_056731.1, from coordinate 1,126,852,200 downwards.
ACAAAGCTTTGAATTTACTTTTAGCATTACTAATAGTCCCAAAGTCCAGATTATTGCATAAAAACTTTTGAATGTCTTTTCCATGTGTACGTTTACTTTCCATACGTTTATAATCAGTATATTTGTGAACAGTACCTGTAGCATTTTCCGAAACCATGGCGTAGGTTTTTTTTAGGCACAATCCTTTTAGGCTTTGCTCCCTCATCAAGGAAAACGACCTCCGATCCTGTCGCGGTGCGATTAACCCCTTTCTCACTCGATTCTGCACCCTTCTTGTCGGATCTATAAGAGGCTCTTGTATTTCCATAAATCGGTCTTTTTACTGAGCCGACCTCGAGAAAACTGGCACCCTTATCTTCTTTACCATGAGTGCGTGATGACGTCAGCCCTTTCCCAGCATTGTAGGTAGGCTCTCCTTGCGTGAATAGCTCAATCAACCTTGTGAGCTCGCCTTTTACTATAGCCATTTTGGATTGTAGTTTATTTATCTCATCCCTTCTCGGTGAGAAAAGTGAAGGAAGTTCATCAAGTGAATCCATGCTACCGAAAACAGTACTGTTTAAAATGACACAAGCTAGGACGGCCAACTAGATAATAAAATACTCGAAAAATACTGTCCCAAGGTAGCAAGGCTTACACGTACAGCTTACAACTGGTTGAATAAACCTAGAGCTCATGCAGTAACAATCCACGAGGTAGTCCAAGGTACAAATGCTAATATCTTTATTTTGTAACACAAAGAACGAATGTTGAGCGCTTTCCTCTACATAAGTAGACTTCATCAGAACATTTTAAAAACCATTAACTTGATGTTTAAATACATTCTCTTGACCAATCACATTCTAATTGGTTAATTGAATATTTTTGTGTTACAAAATAAAGATATTAGCATAGATAGCTTAGATATTAGCATTTGTACCTTGGACTACCTCGTGGATTGTTACTGCATGAGCTCTAGGTTTATTCAACCAGTTGTAAGCTGTACGTGTATTCCTTACTACCTTGGGACAGTATTTTTTGAGTATTTTATTAAGCTGTAATGTTCTAAACTTAAAAGCATGTCCTGGATTACTGCTAACATGTTTAGATAAGGCATTCTTTTGATCATTTTTCCTTATGTCATATAAATGGTTATAAATTCTTTCTTTTAAATGCCTTGTTGTCATTCCTATGTAAAAAGCCTGACAATTTTGACAGTCTGCTAAATAGATTAAGTTAGAACTATCACAGCTAGCTATAAAATTAGGTTTAAATTCAAAGTCAATTGCTGGGTGTACAAAAACTTGCTCTGTTGAAACATATGAACACATTACATGTATGACATGGGTATGTACCCAGTTTGTTATAGGGACCTCTCATGAAAGCTCTCTTTTCAGTCTTATTAGTTTTTTCTGTACATAATAATCTCTTGAGATCTTTACTATTAGTATATATGAAAGCAGGTCATTCTCCTACTAACTTCTTAATCTCTATATCCGTCAATAAGATGTGTCAATTCTTATTTATAATACTGATAATAGATTTGTTATCACTAGTGAATCTAGTTCTAAAACTAACAACTTGTTTTCTAGGTTTGTAAGGACCTCGTATATAGTTAGTCCTATTTCTAGCGTCATACAGTGTTTCTGATGGTATAAGGGATTCTTTTATAGAAGATATCATCTTTGAATCATAGCCCCTCTCTGTTAGATATTATGAATATAAGGCTGAAATTAATTATGTTGTAAATATGCTGAAATAAAAAGTTTGCTTGAATATATGTATAGAGTTTACAATGTGCATTCATACTATATGTATAACAGATAGGCTTCTCTTCACAGCATCAGAAAATGCCTAAGAAAGCAATACTGGAAAACAAACATTACATGATTTTCTCATGTTTATAGAACAAATATCTATTAACAGACATCCTTTTTTATAAATTCAGCAATACGTGATGTTTTCCCAGTAGGAACAGCTTATACAGATGTTTCCTTTCAGAATGGCATCCTCACATCAGCAAAAGTGCTTAAATCACAAAAGGACAATAGAAAAGTCTATAAACAGACATTATGTGACTTCCTATAGAAGGCCAGAAAAATATACCAGGAGGAAATACCAATCTCTTGTGTGCGTGACTAGCTCTGTATATAGCTATTGTAGTAATTCAGTTATGTGACAGAAGGACAGAGAGAGGTATTTTGTAGAAGTCATCATTCATATCTGTAATGAAGGAAAACTTTGTAAATATATGCTACAAATCTGACAGACTACATGTGGTTTGTTATAAAATAAGTTATCTGTAACTGTGCTTATAGCTGCAAAATATATTTCTTTATCAGTGTGCAATTTGAAAGGCTTGGTGCTTTAAACAGACTACAAATGGAGTCATGCAGAGCTATGTGTCTCTAATTCAGCAGTAAACAGCACAGCCAGACTGTGTGTCTTAAGAAGACTTCAAATCCCACAGTAAGCAAGCAGTAAGTAAGCAGAGCATCTATAAAATTTTTCACTCTCTATGAACATCTGCTCTAATAAATGGCTCTGTATTAATAGGTCATCAGTATCTTTAGATAATTTACTAATTCTAATAAATTGACCTTTTACAATATTATAAAATATATGCCTAGGATGCATGCTATTATAATGTAAAAGTGTGTTTTTCCATCATGATTTCCTGTAGATTGATGTATGTAGAAAGCCATGTTCATCCTTTTTGATAGTAATATCAAGGAAATCTATCTTATTGTAGGAATATTCTACTGTGAATCTGAAAAAAGATGTGGCAGATTCTAGATGTTCTATGAAAGCCATAAGTTCATCTATGGTGCCTTTCCAAAATATAATGACATCATCTACAAAACGCTTGTATAATGATATTTTCTGAAAACCTACATTGTTGAACAGATGTAAACATTCCCAATAATAGACGACTAAGTTTGTGTAGGTATTAGCACAGGGAGTGCCCATGGCAACTCCCCATTGTTGTAAAAATAAATTGTCGTCATACATAAAGACATTGTTGGACAATATTAAATCTAACAAAGCATTCAGTAGAATCTGATCATTACCATTAAACTTATTACTGTCTTTAATAAGACTTCTAATGGCATCTTTGCCACAGCTATTAGGAATAGATGTGAAAAGATTTTTAACATTTATACTTACTAAAAGACAATCTGTAGGAAGACCTTTATCAAAAGCATTTAGGTCTTCTAACAATTGATAGGTGTCTTTTAGTATAGACGGAATGTCTATAACTAGAGGTCTTAACTTCTTTTCAACGTAAACAGAGATAGTTTCTGTAATCCATCCATTCCCAACAACTATGGGACGTAAAGGAGGTGGTAATGTGGTCTTATGTACACCTTGGGTAAACCCTTTATGTATGGAACCCTTGGTTGTTCCACCAGAAAATATGAATATAATTCATGATCTATTTGCCTGCTCATCAAAAAATCATAAAGTTCCTGGTGAACCTCATAAATCAATTTCTCTAAATCAGATTGTTGTATTTTCATATATGTATCCACATCATTCAACATAGTTCGCATGCAGTTATTATATACATTGGTATCTAATAAAACTATACCCCCCTCCCTTATCAGCTGGTTTTACAACAACATTATTGTCACGCTGTAATGAATATATCACTTCCCATTCCTTATGTGAAACATTAGTATACATTATTATTAATCAGTGAGTCCAGGTGGCAACAGATAAAATGTCAAAGTCTGAACTGGCTCCTACTCTCACGCTGGTATACTGACAAGATATTTCTAAGGGCACTAATAACTGAAGCAAGCAGTCCATGAAATGAAAGCTATGAGACGGTCATAGAAATAAAGAAAGAATTTGATCCCCAGTAGCCTGAGATGAGCCATTTTTGATGACATGCACTTTGGTGATCATCCTTGGGGCTGTGGCAAGTCCGAAGGTCATAGCTCCCTAAATGGTAGTGTCAGGCTCTTGCGTGGACATTTTTGTTATTGTTAACTGCATTCTTCCTGTAAGTAAGGAAGAATGACAGCACTGTGACAACCAGAATTTTTTTTTCTTCTGACTGACAGAGTAGCTGGTGAGCCTTTGTCTTCTTGGGTACCCAGAAAAACAGTGGGTAAAAGCAGGATCCTTTTGTGTTTGATGGAACCTCCTGAATTGCTCTTTTATTTAAGAGATTGGTAGACCTCCAGAATTGTTTTCTTCTATGCGGAGTAAAACATATGAAACAGATGGTGGCAGAGGAGCTTTTGAAAACTATTGCCCTAATTCAACTGTCCTGCATGGCAGCTAGCCATGCTTTCAGATGCAGGAAAATGAGCAACTGTGCAAGTTCTCAGGGGTTCTGATGACTATTCCTAGGGGAAGGACCAAGGTACTTCTGGTTTTCTGCACCAGACCAACCGCTAGGTGATGGCTGTTGGAGGAACCCCTATGTCAGTGGGAGTTTCTATCACCACATTGCTCATACTGGGTTTGCTGGGACTTTCTGATAAGATATTATTTGCTCCCTTTTGTTTCCCGGCAAAGGATCTAAGAAGGCTGAGAATTTAATCTAAGTAGCAATGAGCATCTTGTCTTCCTTCTCATTCTGGTGCAGTCTTGTCTTTCACCTTTGGTCCAAAAAGGGTGGATGCATCATATGGTGCACTGGCAGGGGCTGCCCTGAAGAAGTGTTCTGTAATCTTGCTAGCCTAAGCCAGGCCTGCCACCTCATGATAATGACTCAACCTGCTTTCCTTGCTGTTCCATTTGCAGCATTATGCAGGACTGTATTCATGGTTGCCACCTGTGACACATCTATTTTTGTGACTCACCAAGTGGAAGTTTCTTTAGAGCTTCTAGTATTGTACTAGCTAGAACCCTCTGAAACCTTGTCATATACATTAAGTAGTTAATGGCTCTACTGGAGAAAGTACTCAACACAAACGTGCACTTCCCAAGGTGTCCCACAACCCTGGACTCCTTATGTGGGAGACGAATCTCCCAAGTTTCCTCTGCATCTCTCTCTCACTGGTGCAACTAATACAATAATAGTAAAGAAAGAAGTCCATTGCTCCAGTGTGGTCTGTCCTCAGGCAGGTAAAGGAGCTTTTATAGTTTTCTTGGGAATGGTCCTTTGATTTCAGTCTCCTTCCATGGCTGGGGATAAATTAGGTCTCACTATTCTGTTGGGAGGTGGGACCACCCAAGCTGTCGAAGGGGAGGACCACAAGACCTTTTGATGGCAATCTTCCTCTGGGGATGTTGGGTCAGTGAGCCAAGATCTCCTCTGCTACATCATCTCAGGATTTCCCCTTCACTTGGGAGTCTTTAGGTCACCCACTCTTTTGTTAAGATCAGTGACTGTAGTGGGGGACTCTGATGGTGAGTCTATAGAACATCTCCTCTCACCTGTCATCTTCCTCAGAATGCTCAGAGTGGAATGGTCCAAGCAATCTGAAGAGTACTTTCACACACTTCTGGCATCTCTAAAGCCTGTCAGTATTTTGGCGTGCTGGAAAAAAAAATGACTGACTCAAGGTCCCACGGCCGACTGGTGTGTGTAGGTGAGTCTGCAGTGGTAGATGCCTGTTCCATATCCACAAACCTAGAACTTTTCCTTGGCACAAATTCTCCTATCTTGGTAATTAGTGTTGAAATTACTGGCACTGATGGTGTCAGGACCACAGCTCAGGTTGATCTCAAGGTCAGCCCTGAACCCAAAACACCATAAGTCATCAATACTAGGGCCGCTGACATCCCCAAAAGGGTGTCAGAGACACTCTCCTCATTGGCTCACAGATGCAGACAGCCTCAGGCCCAGTGACACTTGACATGCAAGTCTTAACTTGCAATCTGTTGATTACACAGACAGCCAGTATCATGCAAAAGAGTGGGTGAGTGTGTGTGTGTACACATCCTTGCATATACACTTAGTGCTGCTGGACATGGAATGAGCAGGCAAAAGCAACCCAGGCAAAGTAAAACACATTGAAGACAGTGAATACAAAGCTTCATGGACAATTACCCCGGGTATCACTTCTGTGTCAGTGTTAGACAGAGGCACAGTATACTAACCTCGAAAAAGGGCATAGCAAAATTAATTTAAAATGGGTGGTGAAAGCCAAACACACACTGGCTAGGCTTATAAATGCCCTGGGGCAGATAGCCTAGTATGAACCTATGAACCTATGAATAGTAAGGTCCAAAATTTAAATATGGAAGCAGCAAAATGGAACAGACGGAGGGAGACACAAGTTTATGTAGTTGGCATGTTACATCAGTGTGTGTTAATATCAACATGTGTAGGTCCCAGGACAAGTACCTCTTAAAATTTTTGTGAAATGGTAATTATTTTATTTATTTGTGCATATTTGTTAACTAGGTACAGCATTGATCCATATGGATCTTTTTCAATCTCAACACAAGAGTGCTATCTGGTTAATGGACTTGCCCAGAGTTGCACAGTAGGCAAATGGAGGCTAAGTGTACAAAGCCTGCTAGTCAGTGACTGATTAAGATGAACCTAACCAAGCATCTATACGAAATCCTTGATGTTAGATCACCTGTTTCTATGGAATAATAGAGAAAGAATAAGAATCCTCTTCCTGTTTTTAAAGGAAGAGCAAGTTCTACAGACCCTCCAAGGGTACAATCTGAGCCTGTCCCAGGCTCTCTACAAAGACCCCCCCCCTGGGTCCCTTACTGGAGCAGATTTTGGGCTGAACTTAACAGCATTAAGATGTGGCTCTTGGAGATCATGTACAGAAGTCACCATTCCACTGTAATATTTCTCAAAGGTGGATCAAACTTTGCAAATTTAGCCTGGCTGTGTGGCACAGAGAGATGGAGACCTTACTGCAACCCAGATGACTGGGTTTGAACAGCAGCCCTTATACTGGAACAGCCACGTAGGCAAGGGCAGGAATGAAGGGGCTTGGTCTGCTCACCTTGGCGGAGGGGGTGGGATGATAGGAGCTGTGAGCACTCAGGAAGCATGCAGAAAAGTGAGATTTCTCTGCTGGAGAATGGGGAACCACTTCCCATAGTTGAAAGAAGAGGGCAGGGCAGCTTGTTGGCAACTTACCTTGCAGAAGTGAAGGACAACCAGCATGGATAACCCACTGCATGTCCACCTTTGGCTCTGCAAGCCATGCATCGGTCAGGAATGATGGTCCCCTTCTAGATGACCATACTGATGATGGGGAATGAACAGGACAATTTGCTGGGAGGGTGCCAATGGTAGATGGGTAGTGTATGTATATTTAAAAACAAAACAAACTTACTTTGCAAATTTGTTTCTGCTGGGTATTGAAGATTGTTGTGCCACTTGTGATTCCTGCCTCTTGAAAAACTTCATTTATGAAGCTGGGAGGGGGTGCAACCTTCTAATACTGGGAAACCCTTCTTAGTAGGCTTGCAAAATGATTAGGAGGTGGTCCTAGGAGCTGCCAGATTCCTCACAGTGGGCAATCAATGTCTACTTTTTCTCGCTTTTCCTCTTGGAGATCTTAAGAAAGATCTGGAATACCCAGATAGCAAAAGGCATCAACTAGACAGGGGCATCCAGCATGATTTTCCTTAGGCTGCATAAATTGCATCCTTCAGGCTAGCCTCTAAGGGAAGGACCCAAAGGTTCTCATCTTTTCTGCAAATACTGGTTCTGCTGCTTCTTTTTTTTTTTTTTTGGGAAAAACTCTACTACCCACAACTCTAGTGGAGAGAGTGGCCTGCAGTTTCCTGATTTACAAACCAACAATCAAACAGCAAGTAGTTGCTAAATGCTGACTGATGGGATTGTAATTACTGCTATACATGCCACAGGTGAAGATGGGTAATGACAGGCCTCTTTAAGATCTTGCAGAGACATCAAACGTTGCTCCCCAAGGGTGCACTTCCATACTGCTAAGGAAAGACCATATGTCCATCAGCACAAGAGGTCAGGCAGGAGGTTCTACTCTTATCTGCAAGCCGTCCTTGACATGAAGAAATGCAAAGGAAGTAAGTTTCTCAAACCCAAGTTCTATCACTGATCCCTCACAAGGAACTCAAGGACTCTCTCTAAATGGTCACTATCACACTAAATGCTATTGCTGATATCCAGGAATGCCCTTTGGTCTAATTCAAGGATGTGCCTCCCCCTATCCTTTCACATTTAGCTGATGGGTGCAAATTCAATCCCTAGCTAGTCAAGGGAAAATGGACAAGGTGGAAGGACATGAGTGCCTCAAAGAAAATATGAAGGATCCAAACTGGACTGATGCTTGGCCTCCAGACCACTTACCTTCACATTCTACCTGAACACAGGGATCATTACAGACACCCTTTCTGCTAGACCATGCACTAGCACACTCTAGGGGTACAACCTTCTTTGATGTATAACAGACCTCCAAGCTTCTAGTACCTTCTCTTACACATAGCTCAGATGAAGCATGGTATTTATAACAGTTCCTGATGTGCCCCTCTTCCACACAATATAAAGCAATGCCTCTGTAGTCCCTGCCTCTGATCTGATGACTGCTGGAATACCTAGATGTTTTCAATGATATGGCATCAAATCGAGGCATTTTCTAATGATGTATGTTAGAAAAGCAACAGATTTTGTACAGCAAAAAAAAGAAAGGAGAGATGATTTGGGCGTGCTCTTCTAGTCCACCTTATAAAATGGCATGAACCAGCAGGAGATTTGCTCTCCTAATACTGTAAGGACACAGGTTTTCCCACAACTGTGTCAAACTAGGGACAGCTGATGAAAAATCCCAAATGTTGCCCACAATGGTGGACCTTTAATATTAAATAATTTTTGTTTACCGGTACACATGATTTCAAAGACACTCAGTAATGGTTAATGTTAAGATTTCCTCATCTAATACATATTCATAAAAGGAATATCTACACTTCATTTTGCCACCTGAAATTGTAGGTCTTTAGGTTGATCTTTTAAAGAATGAAATTCACTTATTATTTACTTACTTTGCTAACAAGGTAGGTGGGCTGGTTGACAGACCTTTTTCAGCCATGATGCGGGCCACATGGCAAATTGAGAAAAAATACATAATATTTATAATGTAACAATGAAATGTGAAGGACTAGACAGTACACATATTATATACAGTGAACTGACAGAGGATTTAAGAAAATATATGTACAGTCTATCAAAGTAGATACAACACAATAGAACAGAATTACTGCATGCGAGTGTAGACTGCATGACTACGCTATTTACAGCCTAAATCAATGCATGATGTATTTTATTATATAAATAATGTACCCTAACAGAGATCACTGTAGTGTGCACTTCTCAAAAAAACATATGAATTTATGCACTGCAGAACTGCATCAGTGATATCTGCACTGGAGTGTTAATTACAGTGTGTTGGAATATGCAAACTGGTAGTGCACCTTCAGTGGTTCCACCTATTTCTCCACACTAATGTGATCATGCAGAGAGAATGTGTGTGTATTTCATATACATTTATATGGTGTTAAGGGCTGGGTAGGCCCCTCCAATCAAAAAAGACAGACATTTTTCTTTTTTTGTGTCTGTTTTTTGAGTTATGCATTTTTGAAGCTTAATACAGAGAAAAGTATAGCTCCCACTCAAGTGACTAACAAATGTAGGGAAAATTTTAATATAAGGAGTAGAGAGAGGTGCAGTGATCACCTTTTGCCAAGTCACATTTATTGGCTCTCTGGATCAAATCCCAGTTGGGATAGCTTTCATGAGTAGTCTGCATGTCCCTCCTGTAGTCATGTACGTTCTACTACGACAGGGTTCTGTTTCCTTCCATATCCCAAACACATTTGCATGTAAATGGACAGGCAATGTTCTAAATTCCTCTAGGTAGGTAGGTGTGTGTGTGTGTGTGTGTGTGTGTGTGTGTGTGTGTGTGTGTGTGTGTGTGTGTGTGAGGTCTATGATCCAGGACTGTTTCTGGCCATATACCTGTTACTTGTTGGAAATAAACTTAATTTCTCTCAACCCTAAACTGAATAAGCTTGACACTGAAAATGGAGACATGGAAAAGTGTATGTATGCACTTACGAATCACTCTGCACTTGCTTTGCATAAAACATAAAATAAAGCAGCATGTGGCTGTTGAGTTGCACAAGATGACTCTTTGTGACTTCAAATACTTTACAATGCCAAGCCTATCAAAAAGTTTTTTTTTCCAAGTTCTTACAAATTCATATTTGTTCCTCCAGTAATGCTGTCTTATCCATCTTCACCTCAGTCTTCGCCTTCTTTTGCCTTCGATTTTTACTAGCATTAGTGTTTTCTCTAGTGAACCCCTATCTTTGCATTATATGGTCAAAGCATGTGGATTTTACTTTTAATATCTGCAGATGCATAGCTGGGGGGAGGGGCAAGGGGGGGTAGCTGCCCCTGGCACAAGATAGTGTACTACCCATATTTAGAAATGAATGCCAATAGTACATCTGCAGTTGAAGATGAAGTGTGTTAGTGCTTTCTGTGCGGTATAAATAGAAAACTGTTTGTGACATTTGTCAAACAAGAGTGAGTTGTTTTTCTAGCCTCAAGTACAAGGCAACTTTTTTTTCCTTTTTCCTCCTCGACTTAAAAGTTAAAGGGCACCAGATCAGGGATTAGCACTGGGTGCCAGAAGAAATCGCTACAGCTCTGACTTCCAGTGAAAAGTCTAGGTTTATTTATATCCTTAGGTACTAACTGATTTCATGTTCTTGCAGTCCACGGAATTTTCAAAACTTTTCTCCAGTGCCACAGTTAAAAAGCATTAATTTGCACATGCCTTAGTTGTATAGTCCAATTGTCACAGTACTACATTACTGGAAAAAAATGTGGTGCTACATTTAAAGACTTAAATGCTGAGTGGACATACCAGCTAAGGCTATACATGATAAATCCAGCATTATCCACATTAACGTGTTCAGCTGCCATGCTGAAATACACAGCAGTGTGGGCACCAAAACAAGTAAAAAAAAAAATACACCTGTCATCTTTTTGATGCCAGTATGCAGATGAACTTAAACAAGTCTTGCATTTGAAAAACAAACTCCCCCCTTAAACATTAAGACAACAAAAAAGAAAAAGTGAAAATCTAGCAAAATTAATTTCAACACTTCCATAATAAAATCTGCAACTTCACTTTGTATTTTCACTTCACTTGGTTTATCTTCCCGTGATGTGTGTTTTAATACCCACAATAAGAAGCAATTTCCTGTAATAGCATCTTACTACCTACCATGAGGAGCAAACTACCTATTCATATAAAGTCCAACAGAACTGTTTTCTTAATCTAAGACTCTTGTGGCACATACCAAAATTAGTAGAACAGCTCACAGGATGCACAACAACAAGCAATATATATCACTAATAAGAAACCTCTAGGGAAGCAAGTTCAAGTACTCCTACTACGTTACTGCTCCAGACACCCATGTATGCTAGTCATACATTCCCCATCAATAAATCAACCCCAAACAAATGCAGGAACTAGTGTTTTAACTGTATCGTTACTTTTTAAAACAGCTTTAAACAAAATAACAGAAAGAACAAAATGGCAGCAAGTAGCAAGCACAGGTGTACACGTGCACTGTATGTCCCAAATCTACTTACAAAGACTCATATTAGCACAAACAGAACGGTCCATCACATAATGGCATAAGTTATAAAAGCAAGGCATCCTGAATGCCAGGATATATTGTCAAGCATATAAATAAGAACCCAAATAGCTTCGGCTTGGTCTGTATAACAAGCACATCCTGGTGCCATTTTCTTTCTGTGAAGTCACACCGCATCCAAGATATTATTCTAAATAATCAGACATTCTGACAGAACAGTGAAGCAGTAGGAGTACCTGAACTGGGTTTTCTATCTCCAGTCATGAGTGCCCATGCTAGAAGTATATGTGCTGATCAACAAAAGTACAACACTAGTATATCATATCATATTACATGCTCTGATGTCGCCTAATAATGAAACAAAACTTCACAATGTACATTTAATTACTTACAACAATTGGGCGCACCCAGTTCTTCAAGACAAAGGGGGCATAGATGTATTTGAAAAACTTGAACAGGCATCCATCTGTATTTTTCTGTTCTTCTGTTGACTGCTTTATACAACATAGTATATCAATACGATTACTCTGGAAAAAAAATGATAAAAGATGATTCACTGCAAGTGACTGATTACCTACAGTTAACTAAAGACAGCATTTAACAAATCTGTGCATTCTAAGCTATGGTATCACAATATATACAGCATGAATTAAAAAATTATGAATACAGTTTTTTCTCACAATGTCAGAAATAGCAGCCTTTTGCTTAATTGGTACTTGCAGTTCTGAGCTGCTATTTTACCAAAACAAAAACTGTCTGCCTGCACTGCTGTAATGAACACTGGTATACAGCACTTTTTTTTATCAGTCTTTGGAAAGGATGATATCAAGCCAAAGTTAACATCCATATAATCAGATCTGGGTTCCAGTGTATAAAATGTTTTTCACCTTCTGTGCAGCTAGCCACAGATACCATTTTGCCCTCAGCTCACATTTTTCATGATATGCAGAACTGCAGCCCTGGCAGATTTAACACTGATGTACACCCAGGAAAATGTTACTGTCTCTTCTCTCTTTCATCCTTCTCAGCATCTCCTTGGACTCTATAAACCAGCACAGTATCCACCTCAATAAAATAAAAATAGATTCCCATCAGCGTGTAGGATGATTTTCTCACAAAATTTATTAGTAACAACCACCAGATATAAGCGCTTTCATCTCACAATGAGACTTCATCAGATACCGTATGCACCTCAGACAGATCACAGAGGGAACATATCTTACCTAAATGCCAGAAGCAACTCTACTTAGAAAGCTCTCCAGTCCATTAAACCAGCTGCAGAATCAGTTCCAGAAAGAAGTTACATAAGAAAGCACCAAAAAAAATGATATCCTACCATATGCAAATGTCTGGACCCTCACACCACCAAGCACAGCAACAATTAACCCCATGACTTTCTCAAGACCATGCAAAGTAAAATGAAAAAAAAAAAAAAAAGGAGCAGAAGATATACGAGTGGAAAGAAAGACGAATTATGTACTCAAAAACAATTTGCAAAAAGCTGCATAAGAACATCTACTACAAAAGCTGGTCTTGAAAATGCAGTGTAACCGGATGCTCTTGCATAATGTTACTATTGCATTTTAAAAAAATACCTGCAATAAGAAACACTAAGAATGGTCTCATACAGCAATAGTGTTACTCTACAGTGCAAAGCCCAAGGGAAGAAGCTGAAGATATGTCAAAATCCCATAGCAGCATGACTCTAACAAAGCCTGTCTGCTTGCAAATGTCATGTCCAAACTGAGAAAGTTCAACCTGCAACCAAAATGCAGCCACACACATTAGCTGCTAGTACATTTTAAAAACGTCTTTAGCTCATTAACTCTTCTGAAGAATTTAGGCATAACATTGATCAAATGGATGCCAGCTTCCCAAAGGAAAAAAAATACAATGAGTCAAAACACCTGCAGGTACTCTTCGGAGAGAATCACTTTCCACTTCCTGACAAAAATCAAATGATCTTCCTTTTTCCTCATCTTTAACCAACTGTAAGTTGTACTTTAAATATTAGGAGTGTAAAACAAAGGTTATCCGACAACTTTCTAATTCAGGGAACAAGGCAGAGATGAATGCATTGGCTTCTAGTAGTCCCTTTGTGATTCCTGAGGTCTTTATGGAGTTAATGTGTACTGCTATTTACCATCTAAAACTTGGCACAGCGGTGACACGCCTAGCTCTGCAAGAGGTTAAGTAAAGAATGGTCCATTGACTGATTGATTTCAAGTTTACCCCAAACCAATCACCATAAAGGGGACTTGCTCTCAAGAAATGATCTGTCTCTGTGTGTGTGCACCTGGATGTATGTGGAGGGGTGGTGGTAAAGCAGAAGGATTTTTTTTTTTTTCACAGGAGTGTAGAAGTCTGAATCTTCCTTCTTTAACATGGTGAACATTAGTAGGAAAAAAATGTTCCGGGGGAAAATATATGAAGTGAAGGAAGGTGTAAAGGTAATTACTGAATGTCTCTAGAATATGCAATTCATATATGAAAGTTACGGCTAACCGCTAGCTCAAAAAATCTCTGCTAGATCAATATGCGAAAGAACAGATTTGCTGTTTCTCAAGAGAGGAGCAAGTGAATGTTTCAAACAAGTTGTGACGGTACCTCATGCGTTCTAGACATACATACAGTCTTTCACTGTAAACATTTTCATAAACAGCATACACTAACTTTTTTTTGCACCCTTTGTCTTACTACTGTCTTGATCGTCAGCCCTATCCATGTTTAATCAACTTATTTATTCATCATCATAGAAGTGAAGGTTGGCCAAGAGAGGCCATCATTCACACAGCAATGAGAGGTGGTTTGAGGTTTTCTCTTTTAAGGCTCAAGACAGTTAATTGGACAGTTTCCACAGTTCAGTCTAACTTCCAAACTAAGGAAAAAGGGAAAGCATTTTATTAAAAACTAAGACAACATGGCCCTCTTCTGTAATGTCCTAGTGTCTGGCCTAAACTTGTCCATTAACAGACTTAAGAAAAAAAGTCATGGGCATTTAGAACTGTCATATAGCTGAAACACCTGATGTCCTTAAGGGTTAATTTGCATATATCCCAGAGGTTTTGAGGAATCACACAGTGAAAACTCTAGCTTGGCTAGGTTTTTCTTGTAGTTTTTTACTAGTGTCTGAAAAGTACAATCATATGACTTGACAAAACAGTAGTATAGATTCAGATGGTATGCCAAACTAGTCACTGAAAGGAAAGTGCAATCTCTCAAGTCCAGGGACACATTTTAGTTATATCTCCCTCAAAAATAGCAGGAAATCTTCTATGGAGAGTTAAAAAAATGGAGAATCCCTTTAACCATCTGGTGCTGGGATATGACATAATGAACAGAGAAGCAAGAAACCTTGACTGTGAAATAACAATACAAACGTTATACAGGTGCCCAAGATAAGACAGGATCACCAACAAACTGACTTTTACGGCACAACACACCACAAATCAAATGGATACCATCATCCAACTTAGCAGAATGCTTCTAACAAATGGAAAGACTCTTGGTAGATCCAATCATTTCCAAGACTCCACCCTGCTGCAAGCACTGGGAAGAAAGAATGCAGTAATTAAAATAAAAAAAATAAATAAGCCAAAACTGAGCCCTTTACGAGGCCAGCCTGTAAGGCACTCTAGGCGGTCACCTAGTTCGCCTATGCCTAAGGCCGGCCATGCTGCCAGGGACACAAGAGTCTGAAACTATTCACTTCTCAGTAACCAAGGAGGAACAAAAACATAATTTGGTCTTTCTTTTCTAAATTTTGCAAAAAAGGTGCTGAACTAGAGGGAGTTGGGGAAAGAATTATAAGAATCTTCCATGTTGTGGAAGGCAGCGCGCATCCACAATCACTCATCTTACAGCTAAGCTGAGAAGAAGATAGGAACAATAGCATTTCTTCGATGTGGCAAACAGAGCTAGCTCCATGGTGTCCCACTCCTGGAATACCCCTGGCAAGATAGGATTCCTGAATGCTCAGCTCCAGGAAAAGGCAGCAGCTGTGAGTCAATAACTCCACTAGCACATTATCAGAGAATGTGAAACGCTGTTAAGGTAAGGTCTTGATCGATGGCCTAGTAACAGGCCAGCATCTCCTCTTTCAGCACATGAAGCGAGACAAGTGTAACATGGTCTATTCATCATATATATGCATAGTAATCTGGTTCCTTGAGTGAAAAAAAAAAAAGGTCTAGTCTCAACTACCATTCCTGAGTGAAGAATACTGTCTGTACTCTACCTGGCTTATGTGGAGTCTCTCATCTTTGCTGAGGTTCACTTGCTATCATACAAGGAGGTGCCCCTGTTGTTTTTGCAACCCATTAATCAAGTGGGTATGTCAGGACCTATGAAAGGTTCTCCTACAAGAAAGGCCCAAGCACAGTTGGTGGTAAGCATTTAGCACTAAAGCTTGATAACCAGGCTCTTACACCAAGAGGACGTCAGTAGAAACAGGATGGCTTTGAAGCCACTGACACTTCACTGTGTGCACCTACTGTGTTCTTCAAGCATGCAAATGGAACCATGACGTCTATGATCAAAGATTCATCAGAAGCAGGGGTATCCCTAGGCACTCAACTGTGCCCTAATCTAGGATGCCTAGCCCATAACTTTCTGAGCCTAGTCTACATGTAAAACAATGAGCAACAAAATCAGTAGAAACTGAAAGAAAAATCTAGCCAAGCTAGACTTTCCACTATGTGATTCCTTAAAACCTCCTGTATTAGAGGTAACATGGAATATATGCAAATGACCCCTTAAGGACATCAGGTGTTTCAGCTATATGGTAGTTCTGAATGTCCATGACTTTTGTTTTCCTTTTTAAGTCTGTTATTGGCAACTTCAGGCCAATAAAAAGAAAAAAAGTCACAGACATTCAGAATAGAGTTGCTACCTTTCGTTGTGGCTAAAACTGGACCAAAGCCACACCCCTTGCACCATCTGTAACCCCACCCATTTCCACCCCTCTGCCGCCCACTTTCTGCCCATTTTGTGATGTCATTATGACATTAGCTGATAGGGAACACGCTCTTTTTTCCATTCCAGATTCCTTTTTTCTGCAGATTTACTATGCTTTTCTGTAGATTTATATATATATATATATATATATATATATATATATATATATATATATATATATATAAAGCATAGTACATCCGCTGATTTAACCAACTCCAATAACGTGTTTCTTTTTTTGAAACAGAATACCGGAATTTGTACAGTGTTTTCTGGACTACCGGACAATAAGTTTGATTACTGGACAACCCAGAAAAAAATGGATAGGTGGCAACCCTAATTCAGAACGGCCATACAGCTGAAACACCTGATGTCCTTAAGGGGTTATTTACATATACGTTACTTCTAATGCAAGAGGTTTTAAGAAATCACAAAGTGGAAAGTCTAGCTTGGCTAGATTTTTTTCCTAGTAGGAATCAACACTGGAAAATGTCCAGTTCTGTTTTGATGAAGACAATCCTCTGAGTCAAAACCAAAGAAAATTGAAAACTTCCAGTTTATGGAGACCCCCCCCCAGGCCTTGCAAGAATCAAAGACAATATACTATCAACAACTAGTTCCTCAACATAGCATCTAGGAAGCAGTTGCCCAGGTAGGAGGAATACACAAACAGACTTCTCCTGAAAAGACTAACACAAAGGTTAGTATTCAGTTCAGACCAAATGGCAGCATTCTGAGCTAAAATAATGCCCATCCAGAGTATACAAAACAAATAGTCTGTGCAGACCTCACACAAAGATTTGCCAAAAAGCTTGGTGACCATCATGACACCTGCAGAGTCACCAGTCAAAATCTGACACATCAGTAGTACCTGCGGAAGGGAGAGTCTAAGCTACAACAAAAAACTCCCATGCCAAGGAAAATGTAGAAGTAAAACCTTTTGTCTTTCACTGAAGGCTGACCACATCCTGAAGAAAGTTCACCATTGTCGTTCAGTGTGCTATATGTGACAAACCCTCCTCCAGAACATATTAATAAAGACATGCTGGTTGTGATAATCCTGAAGAAAGTCCACTGTTGTCATTCAGTGTGCTATATGTTCACTCTACTGCTGCAAATGTCAGAAAAGCAAACACACAACCAAAACCTTTCATTGCACAATTAGTGTATTTTTTTATACACGTAACGGTATACACTTATGCATGCTGAGGGGAAATATAGGTCAACACTGATGGCTCTGCCATCAGACCAATCACCATGAAGGCAGGATAACACTGCAGACAGTCATTATGAGGATACAGGTGCTGTGTTAGCTATAACCATACCTTTGCCACATTAAAACAGCCAGTAATGTCTGATCAAGCTTTGACTGTAGTTCCTTAAACATTCCAGAATTTGTGTATTTTTTGCATCGACTTTTTATGGCTGCAATGAGCATAGCCATACAGACATTCTACTGCGAGTCAGGAAGGAGCGCGGCCTTTGTGATTGGAGGTAGTTTTATGGGGCCTTAAGGGACATTTGGCCAAAGCCAAGACTGATAAACCAAATTGAGCAAAGTAACTTTCATGAGGGAAACATTTTTCCTCAGGAGACTGCCACAACAATAAATGTTCTATTTCCATTAAGTTATAGTGGTCTTAATGTCTGTCGTATAAATAGGGAGGGTGCAGGAGGCACAGATCATTGTGTGGCAACATTGGTGGCCAACCAAAGCATTTTTTTTCATAACTTTATGAAACTGGCATTCTAATGAAGAATGCTTATGCTGTCCCCTAACTCACAGAATCATGGTTTAGTGAATCGTACTATATCTGTCTCTACAGCAATCTGTTCAGACACTGCTTCAATGTGCTACTTTACACTGTTTGTGGTGGTTGTGAATACAGCATACTAACTTTACTGAGACAGCAGAGGCACCACACCGTGTGGGCATGTTACTTAAAATATATTCTTTAAATGTAAATATCATGCAAATGTATTATTTATTCTGCATCATGTATCAACTGGATTTGGCAGGGCAAACTTGAAAGTTAGCTAGATGGTATCCCCCGCTCATCTTAATTCAACTTCATTTTGATGCTTCAAAGTAAATCTAAACACTGTTGCCCAAGACTGCATGAAGAAAAACACAGCCTGTGATGCAAGAAACCACAATAACCTCAAATCTTTGACAGTATGTCACTAAACAGGTCAATGTGCCCACCTCCTATATGGTGAAATGTTTCTAGATACTGGTATTTCTTGGTTCTTCCCTTGCCCTTCACCAAAATACATTTTTTAAATTGGAAATGTATAAAAGGGGATGGGTGGGGACTCACAAAATAGCCCTCCCTGTCTACTGGCAAAAAAGGATCTGAATGGAGAAAAGAAAGTCAGAAAGCAAAGGAGAGAAGTATTGCTGGAAATTAATTCATCCCCAAGTCTTGGCGAGTACCTTCACGATGTGGACCCTGTTTTTACAAAATCTTACCAAACACTGATATATAGACTACATTTTATATAGCATATATCATGGACAGAAGTAGGTTAAAAAATAGAGAGCTGGGTGCACAAGTCCCAGGATAAAAAAGTACCCAATCCTAGTAGGCGCAGAGGTGCCAAGAATGGGGGGGGGGTGACAGTACAGAAGCCTCAAGACACAGAAACATTCCTACAATGAGGTTAGGCCAGGTTCAGAGGAGGATGCCCCCCCCTGTTGTAGTAGGTAGTAGTAGTTCACAAAAAACACAAAAACTGACCGGCCAAAAAATGATGACTGGACTACTGAGGATAAGAAAGAAATTATACACTTAACTATTATGCAAGAAGCCCAAATTTTTCAGAGAGAAGATTTACAAAAAAATTAAGAGAGAAATTAGAGGAAAGAAAAATACTTGCACAGAAAAGAAGTGCCAAAGCTTCAAATGCAAATTTGTGTTCATTAACAGGGCAGATTCATGAAAAACATTCTATAGACCAAGAAACCTTGGGTCATTTGGAAAAAGAAGAGACTGAGGAAGTGCAAAACTATAAAGAACAAAATCTGGAGATACAGACATGGGAAAAAGAGAGATCTGATCTGGTGCAACATTTAAGTAAAGGAGAAAGCCCAATTAATAGAAAAAAGGCAGCTCCAAAGATATTCTAAGAGAAATACAGGCAAAGGCACTCAGAAAATTTCACAATACAAAAATAAGATCACAAAGGGGAAATGCAGAACAAAAGATTAGTAAAGTAGAAGTTAAAACATAAAAGCTGAAGTTATGGAATACCTAATAAGTGAAGGATTTAGTGTAGAAAGTCTAGCACAGGTTATTTCAAGCATGATGGAACAAGGAGTCCCCCCAAGGAGAAACAAGAGGAGCAGGAGACATCTGAAAAAGAAATATGGACATTGGAAAAAAAATAAGAGATTTAATATGGTGAAATATTTATGCAAAACAAAAAAATATAAACAAGCAGCACCAAAGATATTCAAAGAGAAGCACAGACAAAGCCATCAGAATATGAAAAATGTTACAATACAAAAATGAGAAAACAAAGGGGGAGGCAAACAGGATTAGTGAAGGAGAAGTTGATGAAACGGAAATTGAGGTTATGGATTACCTGCAAAGTGAAGGATTTCTGCTAATATCACAGCATGACAGAACAATGGAATCCCAAATTAAGGAGAAATCAGTGCGGTGGGAAACGTATGATTAGTTGCCATATGAAGATACTTTGGAACCTTCAGTAAGAAACTAGTACAAAAGTTCAGCTGGAGTTGCACAGCGAAGGAAGGACCAGGAAACTGGCAGCTCTGACGTGGCAGGCCAGTGAATTGCCATATGAAAAAGCAATGGATGACACAGGAAGAAGCTGAAGAGAACATGGCACAGAAAGATGTTCTGGAACTTTCTGTAGAATGCCCACAGGAAAAAGAGGACAAAGAATGTGTCCTTAGTTTAGAAGAATATGATCTAAGGGAAGAGTTGCTTGATTTAATAGAAATGAATAAACATACGAACATCAGTGAAAGAAATAGACTACAGAATGCCAATTAAGACCCAAAATGTTAGAAGTCTGATAAAACAAATGAACACAGTAATCAAGACTGTTCATAGAAATAAAGAATTAAAAAGGAAAAAAATAAGATTGTTCATAGAAATTCATGTGATATAACAGAAGTAAATATGCTATATTACTGTGCAGCTAAATTAATAACAGATACAGTCTTACCACAAAAACACAGGGCAGTAAGGAAAAGAAAAAAGAGAAATCAAATGCAATCATGAAGTTTCAAAGAGAGAAAACTTAAAGCTTAATTAAGACAAGAAGTGTCTGTGTAAGAAAAGGGAACAGATCAACAAAAGTGCTCAAAGGCACATATGATAAAAGCAACGCACAGTATCAGAACAGACCAAGATCAATCGTACACAGTTGAAATAATAAACGAAAGCTATCAGCACAGGCAGAAAATCTTCCTTTATACTTATTTATATATCTTCTAAAAGTACAAAATAAGCAATGTATTGACTTTTATACAGAACTGGGAAAAAATGCAAAAAAAGAATAAATAAATACATTTTGGAGAAATATCCATGAAAATCCTTTGTAACATAAAAACACTGAATGGATAAAAGTAAAAGAAAGAATAAGAATTCAAATGTACAGGATTATGAAATTGGATGATGTAATGGCCAGAGAAACTGAAACAAAATTAAGAAAAGCTCCTCACTGGAAAACCCCAGGCCCAGATGCAGTACAAAACTTTTGGCTACAACTATTAATATATTTATATGAAGACTTAACCATGAGTAAGAACTATTTATATGTGCATCCCAGACAGACGTCAACCTGGTTAAGAGAAATAACACTACTCCTCCTTAAGAGTGAATTTACAAGATATCCTAAAAAAAAGAGAGACCAATAACTTCCCTCCTGACAATTATAAACTATATATTGGAATTGATGCCAGCACATTTTATAGTAATTTAGAAGAAAACTCAATCATGGCAATAGAACAAAAGGGCAACAAAAGAAAGTCATATGGAATAAAGGATCATTTGATGTTAAAGTCATAATGGAGAATCGTAAAAAGGGGAAGAATCTAAGTATGGAATGGATAAACTACAAAAAAGCATTTGACTGCATCCCACAAGCATTGATAAAAGAGTGCTTACAAATGTACAAGATACATGCTACACTGATTGAGTACATTCCAGTGACCATGAAACGGTGGTAAATCACTTTGCAAGTTAAGCCATGATAAAGGACAAATTATTATCCCAGGGAATAAAACATTCTAAGGGGGGTATTTCAGGGTGATTCTCGTTGCCACTACTCTTTTGCCTTGCCATTAACCCATTAAGCTGTCTACTTAACAGATTAGTTCATGGCTACAATCTGACTCCCAGAAAACAAAGTGTAAAGAGTTATCTTTTTTGGGGATGATTTAAAACTGTACAGTTCATCAGATGAGAAATGGAAGCACAACTGCAAGTGGTTAAAACTTTCTCAGATATAAGAATGTTATTTCATCGTGATAAATATGCAAAAATCAACCTTTAAAGCAGGAAAACTGCAGCAGCAAGAAAATATCAGTCTGGGACAGGAATGTGATATAAAGAAACTTGAGCAGGAGGGAGGGTATACATTTTTGGGAAATGACGAAGGCTTGACAACACAACATAAAACATACAAGTAAAAATTAGTAACAAATATTTTAGAAGGCTAAAATTAATACTGAAAACAGCCCTGACATCTAGGAACAAAGTCCAAGCTATAAACCAATTTGTTCTTCCTGTTCTAACTTACAGCTTTAGGGTGACTGACTCCAAAAGGTATTGGATCAGTTGGACAGGAAAACAAGAAAAATGCTTCATGCATATCAAATGCGTTATAAAAATCAGTGTAACCAAGATTTTAAATTCCATGTTCTGAAGGAGGTATGGGCCTCCTCGAAATTGATTGTATGTACAGATCTGCAATCATAGGCCTGCACGCATACCTGCTGTCCTCATAAGATCCAAACATAGTGAAAGTTTTAAAACATGAGGAGAACAAGGTAGAGCATGACTTCCCTGCTTAGTTTAGCAGAAGCATATCACTCGCAAGTGGGAATGGAAATCAAACTGGAAACGCACAAAAAATAGGCAGCAAATGAATATGCCAAAAAACAAAAGAATTTAAAGTGAAAGATCAGATAAAAAGGCAGGAGATGTAGAAAATGCATAAATATAGTTGCAAGTAAAGAAAACTCCTGGAACAACTCCATGTCAATTAGGATCTAATGCAGGAAGGGTTAAGAATAGGTGAATTTAAACCAGAAGACGAAAGGTTAGTATTGGTGGCCCAGGATAGTGGACTATGTACAAGATGGCTTACAAAGTCCATTGAACATGTCAGTGAAACAGACACAAGCAGGTTTTGTAAAGCAGAATTGGAAACAGTTACACATCTTGTTGTTGGGTGTGATACACTAATGGTAGAAGACAGTACAGTTGTGTACACCTACCATAAATGTAGATGTTCGAGTGTCTTCACTGTTGCAGTCATAACTGTAGGGTGCTCCTGCCAGCAGGCAGCCCGAAGTCGGCCAGAATCCCAAAGTATGGGTCCGGCGTTGGCTGTACAAGCTAGTACCCTGACGTCAGGACGCTCAGGTATATAGCCCTCAGCCGACGCCATCTTCTCCAGCCTTTCTTGCCCCAGATGTCAGAAGTTCCCAGTAAACCAAAATGTATCCAACAATGAACACAAATACACCATAAAAGAAGTGGAAAGGGAAACAAACCAGAATAAGAGGGGATAGGAGGGAGGGAAACACCGACTGCAACAGTGAAGACACTCGAACATCTACATTTATGGTAGGTGTACACAACTGTACTATGTTCTGTGTGTTTCACTGTTGCAGTCATAACTATAGGGTGGAATCCCAAAGCAGTGTAAAAGGGGAGGAGGTTTAAAATGAAGAAGGGGCAGCAAGGAGACCCTGCAAGACAGCAGAGGCAAAGCCTGCCCTGGACTTAGAATACAGAGGGAGATTATTGTGCTTGGAAAAAGTATGCACAGAACTCCAAGTGGCAGCTTCCAAAATATCTTTAGTAGGAAAGTACAGTTTTGTACCTACCATAAATGTAGATGTCCGATAGGAATGCATCTGCAGTCCTTACAAATGGGTTGTCCTGTCGTCAGGCAGCCCTTCGGTCAGCCGGATTCCAAAGTCTGGGTCTGGCCTCGGCTGGTGTCGCACTTCACCCGACGTCATAGCTGCAGTTCTTCGGGTATAAAGGCATCAGCCGACGCCATTTTCCTCAGTGTTTCTTGCCCCAGATGCCAGGTGCCCTCTTGGAAGGCTAAATTTGGATAAATGCCAATGTTTCCAAATAGTAGAGAGCAAACACAAAAAATAAGCATGTATGTACATATATACAAACAAATACACCATAATAGATCCCCCCCCCCCAGCTAGCTATAGGATGGGCAAATACCCTAGGAGTACCACAGAGGGGAAGGCGGGTGGGTAATCCTGACTGCAGATGCATTCCTATCGGACATCTACATTTATGGTAGGTACAAAACTGTACTATGTCTTTCAAGGATGCATCTGCAGTCCTTACAAATGGGTAGAATACCATAGCCAAACTAGGGGAGGAGGAAGAAGAGATTATGGTGTAGTTAGGATCCCTTGCAAAACAGCAGTGGCAAAACCTGCTCGGGATCTAGAATATAAAGGTAAGTTATAATGCTTGGCAAATGTATGCACGGAGGTCCAAGTAGCAGCCTCTATAATGTCCTTGGTAGCCACTCCTCGTAAGAAAGCTGTGGTAGTGGCCGTAGCCCTTGTAGAGTGAGGCCTGATGTTCTCTGGAGTTTTCTTTCCATGGTAGGAGTAACAAAATCTAATGCAATTTCCTATCCACTTAGAGATTGTCTGTTTTGAAATTGCTTTTCCTTCCCTTCCTGTTGCATATGCTACCAGTAGCTGGTCAGTTTTTCTATTGCCCTTGGTTCTGTCCAGGTAGTAGCGTAACTGTCTATGTACATCCAAGGTATGCAACAGTCTTTCTCCCCTGTTCTGTGGGTTGGGGAAGAATGTAGGTAGGTGGATAGCCTGATTTAAAGATACTCTGGATACCACCTTGGGCATAAATGTAGGATTTGTTCTCATGGACACTCTATCTTGATGGAAGATCAGGAAGGGTTGCACTGCCATTAATGCCTGTAGTTCAGATACCCTTCTTGCTGAGGTGATTGCCAGCAGGAAAGCAGTCTTCCATGATAAGTATTGTAATTCTGCTGTTGCTGCTGGTTCAAAAGGAGGAAGTGTCAACTTTTCTAGTACAAAGTTCAAGTCCCATGCTGGCAATGGTGGTTTCCAAGGAGGTTTTGCATTTTTAATTCCTCTCAGAAACTGCCTGAGCAGAGGATGCGAGAAGACAGGAGGATCTGAGCTGTATTCTGTTGAAATAGCTGATGCATGTATCTTGATGGAAAAATAGGACAGGCCTGTGTGGAGGAGCTCTGCCAAGTATTCTAGGATGCTGGCTATGTTTACCTGTGACACATCTTCTCCCTTTGCAGTACTCCAAATGAGATATCTTTTCCATTTTGCTGCATAATTTTTCCTTGTTGAGGGTCTGCGAGCCTCAAGGATAATGTCTTTAACCCTTTGTGATAAATTTGGGTTAATTGATCTTATGTAATGTTCCAGGCAGTCAGCTGCAGAGTTTTCAGGCTTGGATGCAGGATGTTGTAGTTGTTCTGTGTTAACAGCAATGGAACCAGGGGTAGTGTCCATATTTGTTCCCGAGACATGCTCCTTAGCAATGGGTACCAATGTTGCCTTGGCCAGTCTGGAGCTATCAGGATGATCCTTGGACGGTCCTCTTTGATCTTCAGTAGCACCTTGTGCATCAAAGGAAGTGGTGGGAATGCATATGCTGTCAGGTTTTTCCAGCTGAAAGATAGGGAGTCCACCTTCCAAGCAAGTGGGTGGTACGTCCTTGTGCAGAATTTCTTTAGCTGGTGATTGTGTGGGGATGCAAATAAGTCTATTTCTGGGAGTCCCCATTTCCTTGTAATGTCTTTGAAGATGTCCGGATGTAGCATCCATTCGTGGGCATCCGTGGTAGTCCTGCTTAATATGTCTGCTAGAACGTTTTCTTTTCCCGGTACAAAAATTGCTTGTAACTGAATGTTGTAGCTCAGAGCCACGTTCCATAGGTCTAGTGCCATCCGGCATAGAGGGTATGAATGTGTGCCTCCCTGTTTGTTGATGTACCACATAACTGTTGTGTTGTCTGTCCTTATCATCAACTGACCTTCTCGGAGAAATGGTCTGAATGTCTGGATTGACAATTTTACTGCCAGCATTTCCTTTAGATTTATGTGTAGGTGTAGCTGGTCTTGAGTCCATAAGCCTTGTATGCACCTGTCCAGCATGTGGGCCCCCCAACCGAGGTCTGAGGCGTCCGTCGTGATGGTTTGGCTTGGTTGAATGCTGTGGAAGGGCAATCCTGTGTTTGATTGACAGGCCTGAGCCCACCATAGGAACTCTTGCTTCAGGCATGGGATTATTGGAATTTTGGTTTCTAGGCTGTGCTTGTGTTGAGACCATAAATTCTTTAGGTACCACTGTAGCTTTCTCATATGCAGTCTGGCATGAGGGACCAGTATTATGCAGGATGCCATGAAGCCCAAGGCTTGCAGTACTTTTCTTGCTGTTAGATGGTTCTGCTTTGTCAATGCCAAGAAGTAGAGAGGTAGTTGCTCCTGCTTTTCTGCAGTTAGGAATGCCATTTGCTTTGATGTGTCCAGTTCTGCACCCAAAAAGGTTATTCTCTGGGATGGTATCAGCCTTGACTTTTTTATATTGACTGTATATCCCAGGGCTTGTAGCAGGTAAATGACTCTTTGTAAGTCTTCTGTTAGCTTGTTTTTGTTGTCCGCTTGTATCAGGCAGTCGTCCAGGTAGGGGTAAATTTGGATTCCCTGAAACCTGCAATGAGCAATTACTGATGCCAGGCATTTCGTGAACACTCTGGGCGCAGTAGATAAGCCAAAGGGCAATGCTGAGAATTGATAATGCTCTGATCCTGCAAGAAATCTGAGGTATCTTCTGCAATTTGGTCGTATGGGGACGTGCAGGTATGCCTCCTTGAGATCTAGAGTTACCAGCCAAGACTCCTTGCCCAGCATGGGAAGAAGCTGATGTAGAGTCAGCATTTTGAATTTTGGAACAATGAGGAATGTGTTTAAAGCGGACAGGTCGAGAATAGGCCTCCATTTGTTCTCTTTTCTTGGTACCAGGAAGAGTCTGGAGTAAAATCCCTTTCCTTGCTCCATAGATGGTACCTTTTCCACAGCTCTCATCCTTAATAATTGAGATATTTGTTTTAGAGCTTCTGTCTTTTGATTTGGAGGTAGGTTTGGCATTCCTCTCTTCCCTGGTAGGGTATGGAAGTGGAACCTGTAGCCCTGGTCTATTGTCTGTAAAATCCACTTGTCTCTTGTGATGTAATGCCAGTTTATTGAGAATAAGGCTAGCCTTCCGCCTAAGGGTGCTTCTAGTTGTTCCCTGGTAGGCGGTGCCAGAGCCAAGTCACTGTGATTGTCCTGTTGCAGTGGTGGTGGCTGTGTCTGTGCCTCGCTGGTTGTTACCCTGCCACTGGCGTCCCCTGTAGGCACCCCTGGATTGGTTTCTGCCTCTTGATCGCCTATTCCTGCCTCTCTGCGCTTTTGAGGAGTCTGGAAAGGACCAATTTCTGGAGGGCCAATTCCTGCTAAACCTTGGAGGTTGGACCTGTAAGAAATCTTTCACTGTTTGTACAGATTTTGCCTTCTCCTCCATCTTTTTCAGTACCTGTTGTGCAGGAGAACCAAATAAATTGGCCTTGTCCATGGGAGCATCTAACAGTTTTGATTTGACATGGTCCGGTAAGGCCTGTTCTTTCAACCATGCATGCCTTCTGATAACTGTGCCAGTCATGGCTGATCTAAAGGAAGCCTCCAGTGCATCATAGCCGCATTTTAAAGAATGGTTACTAACTTGCTGAATGTTATGTACCATTTCCTGAACATACTTCTTATCAAAAGGTTCATCAGAGGACAGTTTTTTAGTTAACTGGTCAAGCATATATTCTTGATATTGGATCATATGAAATTGACAGTTCAAGGCCCTAGCTGACAGAGTAGCAGAAGCGTAAACTTTTTTACCCCATCTCTCTAAGGATCTGGATTCCCTTTCAGAGGGGAGGGGATTTTTAGCAGAGGTAGTTGCTACAGCCTTAGGTCCCTGGGAGATAGTTTCGGAATCTGCAAAAGGGGCCTTGTATAAATGGTGATGTGTGTCCGGGACCCTGTAGTACCTATCGGGCTTAGCAGGGGCCGGAGGTAATGAATCAGGAGCAGTACAAGCATCATTAAATGCATCATCTACAACAGAAAGAACTGGAGGTAGAGCTAAAGGCCTATGCTGTGGTAAGTGCAAGAAGGTTCTAAGCCTTTTCCTGGAGTCTGAGAAATCTTGGCCCTGCCATTGAAATTGTTCCCTCATAGCATGCAAGGTTTCCCCAAAGGAAAATTCCTCAGGTGGAGAGGCAGAAGGGATGGACTCTTCAGCATCAGAGTCTTCGTAAGGGGAATAAGGAGCCTCTGGAGGGTCTGTATTATCTGAATCATCAGAGGAATCATCTGTGGACACTGGCTCAGGGGGCTCTGCTCTAGGTCTCTTCTGTGGAGGTGGAAATATCCAAGGGAATGGTGTCTGATAATTCCTGAGAAATCGCAACAGCAGGTTGGATTTCAGAAGCCGATTCCACGAGGTTAGAAGAAGCCTCGGTAGAAGGCATGCTTTCGGCTGAAGGAAGAACCGCTTGCTCGGTTTCAGCCGAAACCGAGACACTTGCGGTTTGCTTAACCGCGGTTTCAGCCGAAACCGCGGACCGCGAGTGTTGGTCCTTTTCCTTGCGCTTTTTGGTTATTTGTGTAGTCGGAGGATCCGACGGCATCTTATAAGCAAAATCAGAGCCGAAAAACTGCTCAGCAAATTCCGAAAGAAGTCTAAGCGTCCGTCGGTTAAAGGAAGCACAGGCTAAGCAAGCTGCTACGTCGTGGTCTGGGCCTAAACAAGGTAAGCAGTAAGAGTGGAAATCTTTATGAGGTATTTGTTTCCCACAAGTTAAACAGTTATTCACTTTTTCTGACATCGGCTGAGGCAAGAAAGAGTCCCCAACGGGGTACTTAGCTTTTTAGAAGTCTTCGAAGTTGTATTCGGTAGTAGTAATCTCTGGTTCTGACCAACCGGCACTTGCGAACAGCTTCTGCTTCGGGCGTCACGCGGCAAGAAAGACTGAGGAAAATGGCGTCGGCTGATGCCTTTATACCCGAAGAACTGCAGCTATGACGTCGGGTGAAGTGCGACACCAGCCGAGGCCAGACCCAGACTTTGGAATCCGGCCGACCGAAGGGCTGCCTGATGACAGGACAACCCATTTGTAAGGACTGCAGATGCATCCTTGAAGGACATCTCCTCTGAGAAAAGCTGTAGAAGTGGCAGCTGCTCTAGTAGAATGACTCCTCACAGAACCTGGAAACTGTTTCCCATGATGAGTGTAACAAAACCTTATTCCATAAGCAATCCATTTGGAAATAGTTTGTTTGGAAATAGCCTTTCCAAGAGAACTGGAGGCAAAAGAGATAAACAATTGGTCAGATTTTCTGAACTCTTTAGTCTTGTCCAAGTAAAATCGTAACTGTCTATGTACGTCCAATGAATGCAAAATCCTTTCCCCTTTATTTTGAGGATTAGGGAAAAAAGTAGGAAGGTGAATTGTCTGATTTAAAGCCACTTTCGAAATCACCTTAGGCATAAAAGTAGGATTGGTCCTCAAGGAAACTCTGTCTTGGTGGAAAATAAGGTAAGGTTCCACGGCCATGAGAGCTTTCAACTCAGAAACCCTTCTGACAGAAGTCAATGCTAACAAAAGAACGGTCTTCCAGGATAAAAACTTAATATCTGAGGTTGCAGCAGGCTCTAAAGGAGGCAAAGTAAGTTTCTCCAAGACATAATTAAGATCCCAAGCAGGGACAGGAGGTGTTCTAGGAGGCCTCAAATTCTTAGCCCCTCTCAAAAATTGTCTCACCAATTGGTGAGAAAAAACAGGAGGATCAGTATTGTAATGAGCAGAAATAGCAGAAGCATGAATTTTAATGGAAGAAAAGGAAAGGCCTTTAGACAAAAGGTCAGAAAGGTAAAGTAAAATAGACGAGAGATCAGGCACAAAAGGGTTAGAGCCCTTGTCCTGCATCTAAATACAAAATCTTTTCCATTTAGAGGCATAGGATTTCCTAGTGCTAGGCCGTCTATCTTCTAGAAGAACATCCAAAACTTGTTTAGGAAGTTCAGAAGAGATCAAATTCCCTTGAAGAGCCAAGCTGCCAGGCAAAGGGTCTTGAGATGAGGGTGTAGCATCTGACCCTGATGCTGGGACAGCAGAGAAGGGTTCAGAGGAAGAATCCAAGGAGGTTCCAAGAACAGGTGCTTTAAAGTTGGATACCAAAACTGTCGAGGCCAATTTGGAGCAATCAAAATGATTAACTTGGGCTTGTCCTGTTTTATCTTCAGTAATACCCGAGGAAGTAGAGGAAGAGGAGGGAAGGCATATCCCGAAAGGTTCCTCCAGCTGAATGACAGGGCATCCACTTTCCAAGCTGTTTTGTGGAAGGACCTGGTGCAAAAGAGAGGCAGCTGATGATTGAGATGGGATGCAAACAGATCTACCTGGGGACAACCCCAAACTGCAGTTATCCTGCTGAATAAGCTGGTGTGTAGCATCCATTCGTGAGGATCCGAAATGTTTCTGCTTAGGCTGTCTGCTAAGAGATTCTGTTTTCCTGGAATGAATTGAGCCTGAAGATGCAGATTCAGATTTAGAGCCGTGTCCCATAAAGCCATAGTCAGGCTGCAAAGGGGGTAAGAATGAGAACCCCCCTGCTTATTTATGTACCACATGACTGTGGTGTTGTCTGTACGAATCAGAAGAGGCCCTGGTTTCAAAAGGTTCTTGAAGGCTTTCATTTCCTTCAGGTTGATGTGCCAGTGAAGATGCTTCTTTGTCCAAGTTCCCTGCTGGCAATTGTCTAGAAAATGTGCTCCCCAAGCATAATCCGACGCATCCGTGGTTATGATCTGAGAAGGATGAGGCAGACGAAAGGATTTCCCTTCGTTTAAAGCACACGCCCTGGACCACCAAAGGAACTCCTTTTGGAGGCAGGGGATTAGAGGAATTATAGTGTCCAGATCGTGGTAATGCTGTGACCATACACTTTTCAGATACCATTGAAGCTTTCTCATATGAAGCCTTGCATTTGGAATCAACAGAATGCAGGAAGCCATGTAGCCCTGAGCCTGCAGGAATTTCCTTGCAGTGAGCTGAGTTAAAGTTGCCAAGGTCTTGAAAATTGAAGCCAGCTGTATTTGTTTTTCTGGAGTGAGGAAGGCCCTTTGTAAGCTTGTGTTTAGAAGGGCACCCAAAAATATCAATTGCTGAGAAGGGATCAGCTGTGACTTTTTCGTGTTTACTGAGAATCCCAGAAAAAGGAGAAGACGTTGAACAAAATCCAGATGTTGAAGTAAAAGATCCTTGCTGTCTGCCTGAATAAGGCAGTCGTCCAAATAGGAATAAATTTGAATCCCCTGGAGTCTGCAATAAGCCACTACTTGGGCCAGGCACTTGGTAAAGACTCTGGGCACAGTAGATAAACCAAAGGGCAGTACAGAGAATTGAAAGTGCCTCGAACCTGCCTTGAATCTGAGGAATTTCCTGCGTTCCTGCCTGATAGGAATGTGTAGATAGGCTTCCTTCAGGTCCAATGTCACTATCCAGGCATCCTGGGCGAGCATTGGGATAAGTTGTTGCAGAGTAAGCATCTTGAAGTTTGGAATTTCCAAAAAGGTGTTCAACACTGAAAGGTCCAGAATAGGTCTCCATGAGTTTTGTTTTCTTGGAACCAGAAACAGTCGTGAATAAAAGCCTTTTCCCATCTCTGAGAGTGGAACAGGCTCTATGGCTCTCATGGCCAGTAGAGCATCCACTTGATTTAAGGCCTCTGACCATTGATGTTTTGGCAGATCTGGCCAACCGATAGCCCTTGGGAGAGTATGAAAGTGGAATTTGTAGCCTCTTAAAATCACGTCCAATACCCATTTGTCCTGGGTAATATGAGTCCAATTTCTGTAAAAAAGAGAAAGTTTTCCTCCGAGAGGGGCTTCCAGGCAAGGAGGTCCTGTAGCCCAACCGAGAGAGTCATTGTGTCTGTTTCCTTTGCGATTGGGATCTGTCTTCTCCCCTTCTAGGTGATGAAGCAGTCCATTGTCTGGATCTGTAAGAGGCCTGAGCTTGACCACGACCCCTGGAGCGTCTATATCTTCCCCTTTGAGGCCTGTCAGACGTGGGAAAGGACCAATTTTTGGAGGGCCAAGTCCTGGAAAATCTAGGAGGCTGAACCTGTAAGAAGTCTTTCACAGTCTGCATAGATTTTGCCTTTTCTTCCATCTTTTTAATAACCTCTTCAGCCTTAGATCCAAATAAAACATCATGCTGAACAGGGGCATCTAACAGTTTAGCCTTAACCTGCTCAGGCAAACTTTGTTCACGAAGCCAGGCATGTCTCCTGATAACAGTATCAGAGGCTGCGGCTCTGCAAGAAGCTTCTAAAGCATCAAAACCACAATGTAAACTATGTTTGCTAACTTGTTCAGTTGCATGCAATACGTCCTGTAATTCCTTATCCTCTGCACATGCTGGAAAGGTAGCAAGTCTTTGCTTCAAAACAGACAAAAGAAATTGCATATACTTAAACATATGAAACTGGCAATTTAAAGCCCTAATAGAAAGGATAGCAGAAGTATAAACCTTTTTACCCCATCTGTCTAAGGCACGAGAATCCTTCTCAGAGGGTATAGGATTTTTAGAAGTAGCAGCCTTAGAACCCTGAGAAATAGTTTCAGGATCTGCAGAAGGGTTCTTAAATAAGAATAGATGGGAATCAGGAACCCTGTAAAATCTATCAGGCTTAGAAGGTGCAGGAGGCAAGGAATCAGGATTTAAATTAGCCTCAGAGAAAGCATCATCCACAATATCAAGAACTGGAGGAATAGCTAAAGGCCTATGGTGAGGAAGAAGAAGAAATTTCCCAAGTCTCTTCTTAGAAGCAGAATAATCCTGACCTTCCCAATGAAAATGTTCTCTCATCTCATGTAAGGTTTCCCCAAAAGAAAAATCTTCAGGAGGAGAGGCAGAGGGCAAAGAATCCTCTGCATCCGAATCCTCATAAGGAGGAAAAGAATATTCCTGATCAGAGGAAGAGACAGAAGACACAGAAGCCTGGTCAGAGGAATCCAAAGGAATATCCTGTCAAGGCCTTTTCTCAGGAGGGGGGTGAGAACCCCTAATCATTGTAAGTAAATCCTCAGCCATCCGTACTAATTGCTTCTGGGTCCTGGGAGCTGTATCAGAAGCAGCTTGAGCAGAAACTTTAGGCTTAACAGGAGTCTTTGACTTTGCCTTTGTCTTTGAAATAGTGATGTGAGTAGGCCTGAATACCCCCTCAGAAGCCGTTACCTGCACAGCGGTTCCGGAACCATCTGAGGGAGCGACGTCCGAAGGTCCTGCAGCAGATAAAACAGTGGGCCTTGATGGCTCCCCATGGGAGTCCATGTCGGCCATCGGTTCAGAAGTGGCGGACGACAGGGGCTGCAAAAGCGCCTCACTGACTACCGCCGAACCTGATGCTGGCTCCGGCTGCAACGAATCCTGTTTAGACCTCGGAGGCCTGTCCTTGTCTTTGCGCTTCTTTTGTATTCCGGTAGTATCCAATGACATTCTATAATTGAAACATCTACCGAAGTAATTTAGAGCCCAATCGTACCTACGCTTGATAGTGCGAGAGTTGAACCTGGCACAGAACCGACAACAAGAAACGTCGTGGTCAGGGCCTAAGCAAGGTAAACAGTAAGAGTGGAAATCTTTATGAGGTATTTGTTTTCCACACGCTATACAATTATTAACTTTTTCTGACATCGGAGGAACAAGAAAAAGATTCCCCAACGGGGTACTTAGCTTGAGAAGAGAAGTAAGAACTTCGGACCGACAACAAACCAAACACGTTGTTCGAAAATCGCCAACCAACGACTTGCGAGCTGCTTTCCACCGCACGGCAAGAAAGACTGGAGAAGATGGCGTCGGATGAGGGCTATATACCTGAGCGTCCTGACGTCAGGGTACTAGCTTGTACAGC
The DNA here is from genome assembly GCF_019279795.1 of Protopterus annectens. NCBI lineage: Eukaryota > Metazoa > Chordata > Ceratodontiformes > Protopteridae > Protopterus > Protopterus annectens. Next base: position 1,126,818,420 of record NC_056731.1, on the reverse strand, counting down.
CGACGCCGGACCCAGACTTTGGGATTCTGGCCGACTTCGGGCTGCCTGCCGGCAGGAGCACCCTACAGTTATGACTGCAACAGTGAAACACGAAGAACATCTGTATACTGAAAGGCATAAAAATGTGGCCAGACTGTTGCACTGGGGATTGTGCAAACATTATAGTACTGAACTAAGAAGCGCTGGAAACATGAGCCACAAAGCATTATAGAAAATGATAAAGGTTACTTCACATGAGATCACCTATTACCATCATTTCACAAAAATAGATGAGAAAACAAGATATAGTAGTCCATGAAAAGAAGACAAAAGTAGCATTGAACACAAACTGCTACACCCACTGATTACAGTGTCTTGCATACAGAGACACACAAAGTCATAAAATACCAGGATTTGCAGGCAGAAAATAGGGCGATGTGGAAGGATACCCAGACAGTTCCAATAGTAGTAGGAGCAAGGGGTCTCAAAAAAAGAATTTACAGTCGTAATTAGATATGTTACTGATACATGTAACTAACTCCATATGAACTGCAGGAGGAGTCAATTATGGGCACATTGCAGGTGCTGCAAACAGCACTTTTGTCTAACATCAAAGACAAAAACAATACTAATTTCATGAACTCTAATTATACTTTCACTTAGGAATGGGGTCCTTTACTGCCATGGTATTAAATAAAAACAATGAGATGATCGTTTTTTCTTGCTGACAACTTACTGTCACAAGAATTACAAAATGGTGACAAGACGTTAAAACCATAAATTAAAAATATAAAAGATAAAATGTGAAGTTGCTAAATCTCGCCATTTATTCTCACTGATGGGTTCAGAGCCGACGGCTCTGTCACGGCCGATAGCAAAGCTCAAGGTTTGCCAGTAGCTCGAGACCAAGCCCCTTATCCCACACTGCACTGCTGGAATTACCTCAAATCTAGTTTGCCGCAGCAAGAGAGATCTCAGTGAACCAGCTAGCTCGGACCACTTGTGGAAAAAAATAGCAAGTTTTTGATAAAAATCTTCTTTTTTCTCTTAGATATTTTTCATATATACAGTTTGGGTGTTAGTGTTAAAATGATAACAACAGAATTAGTAGTTTGTGATAGTTAGTGCCCTGTTGGCTTAGTCGTTTTGTGTGGGCCTTTTAGCCCTATTTAGAGTTATTAATCACTATTTTCTTCTAGTCGGGTTTTTCTCAGTGGGCATGTTTAGCCCTGTATTTGTAATTTATAGTTTAACTCTGTCATAGATAGTGCCTGGTGTGGGCTTAGTTGCTTTCCTTAGTTAGTGTGGGCCTTTACAAAGAAAGGAAGGACTTCACCCTACTAGTTTTTAGTATACTGTTTTTTGTATTGTACTGTTTAGAGTATGTTGGATGACAAGGAAAAGTTCCATCCTACATCGGGATTCAAGAAATGTCCAGATTGTGGGCAGAAAATGTCAGTCACTGATGGACACATTCAATGTGTTTACTGTCTGGGGGCTAAACACCTCCAAGACACTTAGCATTTGCCATTCCTTTTCTTCAAGAGTCCTCTTGGAGAGAATGAGGAAGCTAATCGACAGGGGATTACTGCAACATTCCTTTTCTGAGGTGTTGAGGGAAGGTGCTAGTATTTCTTCCAAATCCTCCAAATCTTCAAAATCTTCGGATCCCAAAGTTGCAAAAAAGGCAAGAACTTCAGAGGGTACAGGGTCATCGGTTCCACAGACCTCAGAACAGAGTGTCCCTTTGATTCAGAGCCAGCTCCCAGTCTTGGAGCGGGTCTCTGAGGTTCCCTCTTCTCCTCTGCTCCAGTCAGCACCTTCGGTGCAGTCATCCAAGTCTTCAGTAAGCCTTTCGGATTTGGACATGGATTGGTTACTGCAGAAGCTTTTACAGGCACCAGGACTTGCCAAATTGTTGTCGGCCCCGACCATTTCGTTGGTGCCGAAGACCATTGAACCGGATTTGTCTACTCCTCCTCCAAGCCGTACTGGACCCCCGAGCTGAAGGAACCCGAACCGATGATTGTCGAACCTTTGGAGCAGAAACCCGCACCACTGTTATCGGCGCCGACCGAGGACTCTAGGAGCCGACGCTCTCCATCAGATCCGGGAGGATAGTCGGACCAATTTGTCGGTGCCAACTCTTCCTCTTCGGGCTTCGGCTCGGATGAGCTTGGCTCCTACCTCGGGCTCAGAGCCCATAGTTTCGGTACGGGAGGATCGAATGGTCCTTTCGGGTCCGTCTACCCATTCTCGTTGGAGCCATGGCGTCTTCGATGCCATGAGGAGAGTCCCGTCTCCCAAGACAACATCAGCATCGGTTCAGCCTTCCCTCTCCCCTCGAGCTCCTGTGTCTGCTTCTTTGTCTGCCGGTCCCCCTAAGCGTAGAGACCCTGAGCCTCAAGTACCCCCCCAGGGCATCCCCTGCTCTTCTGAGACCTCCCCAGATCTCCCCACTGAGGAGGTGCCCAGGAAGAGACTGTGCAAGAGGAGGCACAGACTCCCCACAGGAGTCTTTGACATCTGACACGGACTTGGATGAGTCAGAAGGGTCCCCTCGATCCCCCTCTGAGGAAATCTCCTTTGCGGAGATATTAGAGATCCTTAGAGGGGCGATTGGCAGTCCAAGACACCTACTGAGGATGAGTCCGTGCTCTTGAAGGGTTTTCGGTCTCAACCTTCCACTTCTTGGGTGTCTCCGCCTTACGGCGAGCTCATGGAACTGATCTCTCATAAGGCATGGGAGTCACCGGAGGCCATGGAACCTGTCCCCCGCAAGCCAAATAAATTCATGTCTGCCCCAGTGGACAAGCCGTTTTTGACCAAGGGAGTGCCTGTTGATGCCATGGTGGTAAGCCGCAGCCACCAAAAAGGAAGGGTCTGAAATATCCGCATCTATCCACCCTCCTAACAGAGATTCTAGGATCATGGATAGATATGGGAAACATGTTTAGTTCAGAGACTTTCTCTGCGATCACTGAACTATTTAACCCATTTTACGAGAATACAAAGAGATCTCCTGAAAGAGCTAGGAGATGCTCTCCAGGGTACGGTAGCTGCAGGGGTTGCCGACAAAGTCAACACACAGCTTGCTACCCTAAACTCAGTTCTGAACCCGTCCATGCGTCTCATATCTTATGCAGTTGATGGTTCAAGTAGAGTCGCTAGTTCGGGCATTGCTCTGCGAAGACAAGCCTGGATGTGTCTCTGTTCCTTGGTGGAACCCTTTAAGTCTTCCTTTATCGATGACTCATCACTGTTTGGGCCTAAAGTAAAGGAAACTTTAACCAGGTGTGAGCAGGAAGGCAAGACCTTATCTGCCGTTGGAGTCAGTTTTTCTACCCCTACTCGGCCCTACCCCAAGGGCCCTAGGGGAGGGAAAATTTGGTTCCGAAAAGCACAGGGAGCCTTTCAGGACACACGTGGAGAAACCCCCTCTAGAGGCAGAGGAGGTGGTTATAACGGATGATGCCACCCCCGCGGCAGAGGGGGTCCGCAGCAACAGGGTGATAGGGGTCAGTTCTCTGGTCAACCCTACCAGCGCCCCTGAAAGGGGACCCGGCAGTTTGGCTCTGGAGGCAGTCTGAGGTTGCTTGTCTTTGTACCCAGAAGCCTGGCTAAACATAACAGATACATGGGTACAAAGCATCATTTCCAGAGGCTATTTCAAACCTTTCTCTTCCCCTCCCATTCCTGTAAACAGAATCCCAGATGTTCCACCCCAGTCTCAGGGAACAGGCAATCGTAGAGGTCCACAAATTGTTAGAAAAAAAAAAAAAAAAAAAAAAAAAAAAAAAGAGTCATCCAACCAGTCCCAGCAGACCAAGTTGGATTCGGAACTTACTCAAGATTCTTTTTGGTATCAAAGAAAACAGGGGACTGGAGACCTATCTTGGACCTCAGCAGACTCAACCAGTTCGAAAAGAAAGAGAAGATCCGAATGGTCACACTTCAGTCCATTCTTCCCTTCCTAAGGAAAGGCGATTGGATGTGCCTCATAGATCTCAAGGACACGTACTATCACATAAGGATGAACAGATGCTCCAGAGATCACCTGCATTTCCGGCTGGGAGCCAATCATTACCAGTTCCGAGCCCTGCCCTTTGGTCTCACTACAGCCTCCAGAGTGTTCACCAAATGCATGGCAGTGGTCACGGCTCACCTGAGGCATCTAGGATTCCAGATGTTTTCATACCTAGACAAGTGGCTCCTCACCGCTAACACCAGGCATCAATTGACTCAGGCAACACAATACACTCTGACACTCTGCCATCAATTAGGCATTACAATCAACTTTGAAAAGTCTGCCTTATCGCCATCGCAGCATACCATTTTTATAGGAGCAGAGTTAGATACCTCAACTACCACTCTATGTCTTCCAATCGAAAGAGTCTCACTTCTCCGCCAACACATCAGCTCGGTGGTCTCAAAGAACAAAGCTACAGCAGCAGAGGTCTTGAAGGTGCTAGGTTTGATGGCGGCAGCAATCCTGGCTATACCACTCGCAAGGATGCATATGCGAATTCTTCAATGGCTCCTCTTTGCTCAGTGGTCTTACCAGAAACTACCGATGCACCACAGGATTCTCATCACGGATTCTTGCAAGAGACCTTCGGTGGTGGTTGGCGTCTCTTCATGTCACAATCGGAAGACCCTTTGTCCCCCCCCCCTCCAGTAGCCACTGTGACCATGGACGCTTCGCTGATAGGGTGGGGGGGCATTTTCAGGGAAAGACTGTCCAAGGCACATGGACGGATCGAGTCACATCTGCATATCAATGTTCTGGAGTTGAGAGCGGTACTTCTGGCATTGCAGTACTTTCAGGACTCTCTTCCTCTAGGAACTATTGCAATTCAGAGAGACATGTCAGTAGTCTGGTACTTGAACAAGCAAGGTGGAACCAAGTCTTACCCCCTTTGTCGAGAAGCCCTCAGGGTCTGGCAATGGGCTGTGTCATCCCAGCGTTTTCTGTTAGCAACGCACATCCCGGGGAAATCCAACGTGACAGCAGACAAGCTAAGCAGGGCGATATTGCTCCCTCACGAGTGGTCTGTCAGACAGGCTGCGGATTTGATTTTCCGCAAATGGGGCCAGCCTTGCTGCGACCTCTTTGCCAGCCACATCAATTCAAAATACAGAAGTTACTTTGCCCTAATACCACCTCCGGGACATCCCCTGAGAGATGCACTCATACACAATTGGCCCCCAGGTCTCCTTTATGCATTTCCACCTTTTCCATTGATACCCAGATTTTTACAGAAAGCAAAACCGCTGGGAAGGACTGTTATCCTCATAGCCCCCTACTAGCCTTGACAGATTTGGTTCATGTTTCTCCACCATCACCTGTTGGAAGATCCATGGATCCTGGGCCCAGTTCCGGACCTTCTGAAGCACCCGTCAGGGGACGTCCATCCTTCCCTGCAGTCCCTGAAACTGATTGCTTGGCTAATCCACTTCCCCTAACTGCCAGGCTTCATTCAATTTCAGAAGATACAAGATACATTCTCTTGTCTTCTCGCAAGCCATCCACCAGGAAATTATACTGCAGTAAGTTGAACAGGTTCTCAATTTGGGCCAACACGCAGAAAATTGTCCCTTTCCAAGCTCCACTATCGTCCATCTTAGAATTTTTGACAAAGAGTTTTAAAGAAGGGGCAGCAGCTGCTACAGTTCGAGTCCAGTTAGCCGCCATTTCAAATTTACACCTTGGATTCTATGGCTCGAATGTTATGGGCCATAAGTTATCTAAAACTTTTCTTAAAGGTGTTCTTCACATGAGACCTCCTGTCAAAATTCCTTATTCTCCCTGGAATTTGAACTTTATGCTGTCTCAAATTATTCTCCCCCCTTTTGAACCAGCATCTTCTTGTGATCTCAAATATTTATCCTGGAAAACTATTTTTCTAGTCGCCATTACTTATGCCCGCAGAATGTCAGAACTCCAAGCAGCATCTGTCAGACCACCTTACATGATCTTCCATGCTGATAAGAGTATCTCTCAGAACAAACCCCTCATTTTTGCCTAAAGTTATGTTCTGAATCCAATATCAATCAGGTCATTGAGCTGCCAGTCTTTTTTCCCCAACCACTCTAACAAATTGGAATACATGCTGCACAAACTTGATGTAAGCAGACAGCTCAGATTTTATCCTGACAGAACTAAGGATATTAGAAAATCAGATCAACTTTTTGTATCCTTGTCAGAAGCCAGAAAAGGTAATCCAGTGGCTAAAACAACTTTATCTAAATGGTTATCAGATTGTATATCCTTTGTTTAAGCGAATGCTAGCATGCCATTGACACACAAACTTAAGGCTCATTCTACCAGAGCCGTTTCTACATCTTCTGCCTTTCAAGCTACATTGTCCCTTGACAATATTTGTGCTGCAGCCACGTGGTTTAAGCCTCATACCTTTATCACACATTACAAAGTAGATAAGGCTTCCAGGGACAGGTCTTCCTTTGGTTCCGCGGTACTGAAAAACGTACTTCCATGAGTCACCCAAGATTGAGGGTGCTAGGGATGCTACCCATCAGTGAGAATAAACAGCGGGATTTAACAACTTCACATAAAGAAGTTATGTACTTACCATAACGTTCCATGTGAGTTGTTTATCTTGCCTTTATTCTCACATCCCTCCCTCCTTCCCCATCCTGGCTGACAGTAGACTTAGAGGCTAGTGCTTTCCTGGATCATCAGTACTTCTTTCCTTTGGAAAGTGTTTCCCTTTTAGAGTAGAGTAAAGATATATGTATATAGGTTCGTGTGTGTGCAGCAAACAAGATCTGAGGTAATTCCAGTAGTGCATTGTGGGATAAGGGACTTGGTTTCGAGCTACTGGCAAACCTTGAGCATTGCTATCAGCCGTGTTGGAGCAGAGAATCGGCTCCGAACCCATCAGTGAGAATAAAGGCGAGATAAACAACTCACATGGAACGTTATGGTAAGTACATAACTTCTTTTTCTTACAGTGTCATGTGATCTATGTATGGACACTCAACCGTTCCTTAGTTGAGTATTCATTTGCCATTCATCATAATTCAGTATCTTTTCAGCAAAAGTTCAGTTTGCGGAATACCTGCACACGCAACTTACAAATCACAGTGACATGACACGAGTGTGCTTATGAAGTCAAATTCCTCCAATCCCACCACTCCCTCTCCCTACCAGCTAACATCTTCTGAATGAAGAAATGGATCTGATACAACAAAACAGTAAGTTATGTACTCACCATAACGTTAGATGTATGTAGTCCATCTCGCCTCACATTCTTCACCTGTGGGTTCGGAGCCGAATGTCAGCTCCAATTCGGCCTATTTACTAGCTCAAAAGTCTTTGATTGGCTGGGCTAAGATGGTATCCCACAATACATTGCCTCACATTCCCAGATCTAGTTTGCTGCCAACAGAAATATTGTATCCATCACTCAAACACACACACACACACCCATAACAAAGAGGTCCAACAAATTATCCAAAGGGACTCTGTAATATCAGATCTTTCAGGCGTGGGGGACGGTGGGGGCTAATGAAGAATGTGAGGCGAGATGGACTACATACATCTAACGTTATGGTGAGTACATAACTTACTGTTGTTATGTAGTCCTAGCTCGCTCACATTCTTCACCTGTGGGACAGCGTCCCTAGCACCTAACATCCTGAGTGGCTCAATGGAAAATACTCCTGAGCACTGCGGAGCCAAAAGATGATCTGCCCCTGGACACCACATCCAATTTGTAATGGGAAACAAATGTGTGAGGAGAAGCCCATGTTGCAGCTGCACAAATATCATCCATCGATAACCTAGCCTGAAAGGCTGTGGAAGTGGAAACTGCTCTGGTAGAGTGTGTTCTGACTGGGAAGGGCAGGCTCTTTTCCCCTGCCTGATAAATAAAGGAAACGCAACCAGCTATCCACCTAGAGATGGTGACCTTGGATACCGCAGACCCCAAGCGATTCTCTGAAAACGAAACGAAGAGCTGGTCTGACTTCCGCCAATCTTTAGTCCTGTGTAGATAAAAGTGTAGTTGCCCATGAACATCCAACAGGTGAAACTGGTACTCTGCCTTATTGGAGAAGTTGGGGAAGAAGACCGGCAGTTCAATGGACTGATTAATATTAGATAAGGAAGCCACTTTAGGAAGAAAGGACGGATTTGGTCTGAGAGAGACTCTGTCTTTATGGAATATCAAATATGGAAGCTTGATTGATAGGGCCTGGAGTTCTGAGACTCGTCTAGCTGATGTGATATCTATCAAAAAGGCAGATTTCCATGTAAGAAATTTTAAATCACAGGAAGCCGCAGGCTCGAAGGGTGGGAGGGTGAGAGCCTGCAGAACAAAATTGAGGTCCCAGGGCATAACAGGTTGAGATTCAGGGGGACGAAGGAGAAGAGTGCCTTTTAGGAATGCTTTTACACAACCTGTGTGCCATTAAGCTAGGTTCATAAGCCACATGAAAATTTGAAATAACTGCCAGCTGAACTTTGATGGTGGCTGAGGTAGACCCTTGGTAGAATAAGTGAAACAGAAATTCCAAAACAGAATCAATGGGGGCTGTGTAGGGGTCGATACCTTTAGAATGGGCCCATATCGAAAACCTTTTCCACTTGCTATAGTAGATCCTCCTAGTGGACGGTTTATGAGAGAACGAAAGAATATGGACCAAGTCTGGAAAAAAATCGTGACACCCGACTACAGATGGAAGTGGAGTAGCCAGGCGGTCAGCTGGAGGGTCTCCATGGAGGAGTGGAGCTGTCCCGACATATGTGTCAGCAAGGTGCATCCACCATGTAAGGTTGAAGGAAGGGGAACCATACTTGTCGAGGCCAGTGTGGCGCGATCAGAATCAATCTGCTTCCCAAGGACAGCGCTTTCTGAATCACCCTTGAGATGAGGGGAAATGGAGGGAAAGCATACAGCAGACCCGAGGGCCAATTGTGCGCAAGAGCGTCCCTTGGAGATTCCCCCGGTGGGAGCATCAGCGAGAAATAGCTACTGCATTTCGAATTGAGGGGACTGGCAAACAGATCGCAGCAAGGCTGACCCTATTTGCTGAATATGCTCTTCGCCACCCGGCGGTTCAGGGACCTCTCATAAGGCATGAGGATCGCTCTGCTTAGCCTTTCTGCAATCACACTGGTTTTCCCCGGGATGTGCGTTGCCACCAAGGCCCGTTGGGAAGCTATCGCCCAATTCCACACTCTTATGCCTCTCTGCATAGGGGGTATGATCTGGTTCCTCCTTGCTTGTTGAGATACCACACTACTGACATGTTGTCCGAGTGTATGGCAATAGTCCCTAGAGGGAGGACATCCTGAAGTGCCTGCAACACTAGGAGCACTGCCCTTATCTCCAGGACATTTATGTGCAAGTCTATCTCATGCTCCTGCCACGTGCCTTGGACCATCCTGCCGAGATAATGCCCCCACCCTATCCGGGAGGCGTCCTTAGTCACTGTGGCTACCAGGTTGGGTGGAACAAAGGGTTTCCCTACTACTAAGTTGTTGGTGCATAGCCACCAACTGAGGTCCTGCTTGCATTTGCCTGTGATTAAGATAGGATGGGATAGAGGTAGTCTTTGGAAGGACCATTGGGTGAATAGGAGCCATTGTAGGATCCTCATATGTAACCTCGCTAACGGGACCATCATGATAGTGGACGCCATTGTCCCTAGTAACTGAAGAACTAGTCATGCCCCCACACGTGTCAGAGGCATCATCTTACGAACCTGTCGTTGCAACCCTGTGATCCTCTCCATAGGTAGGAATGCTCTCAACCGAATAGTGTCCAACTCTGCTCCTATAAACGAGACACGTTGTGAGGGTAGCAAGGCAGATTTTTTTCCAGTTTATTGTAATGCCTAACCGGTGACAAAGATCAATTGTAGTATCTCTGTTTTGAAGAAGTAGATGCTTGGTGGGGGCGGATAGGAGCCAGTCGTCCAGGTAAGGAAACACCTGGAATCCTTGACGTCTCAAGTGAGCCTTCACCACTGCAATGCACTTGGTGAACACTCTGGGGGCTGTGGTGAGACCAAAGGGCAGGGCTCGAAACTGGAAATGCCTGGCTCAGAGCCGGAAGTGTAGATGACATCTGGATGCTCTATCCATTTTGATGTGGTAGTAAGCATCCTTCAAGTCGATGGAGCACATCCATACTTCTTTTCCCAAAAATGGGAGAATCGATTGTAGCGTGACCATCCAGAATTTGGACTTGCGTACGCAATGACTGAGTTGGCTGAGATCCAAAATGGGTCTCAGGTCCCCTGTTCTTTTCGGCACCAAAAAGAATCTTGAGTAAGTCCCTAATCCGATCTGGTCTGGGGGGACTGGTTGGATGACTCCTTTTTCTAGCAGCTGAGAAACCTCTGATGCTGCTTGATCCCTTTTGACTGGGTGGAACGTCTGTGATCCGTTTGATGGACGGGGTGCAAAATAGAATGGGATGGTTAAACCTCCGGCGATTATCCCTAATACCCATCGGTCCTGGGTGATGTTGACCCAAACTTCTGGATACTGGGAAATTCGACCCCCGACTGGCTCCGGAGAAGCACAGTCGGGCACACCCTCAGGAATGAGAGTATGGGGAACCACGAAAGGAATCTAGGTCCCCGGAATTGTGGGGCCCCACTCTGCCCCTGGGGCGACGTCTCCCTGAATACGACCCCCCTTCCCCTGCCTCGGGAGGGGATCTCACCCTGTGAGGCAGGAAAAGGCCTTTGTGATTTCTTGAACCACATCTTTCCCCCTCGCTGAGCCTTGGGATAAGGTCTCGACGGGAGGGAAAAATGGACTCCTACAGCAGACAAGGTCTTTCCCTTTGCTCGCACCTGGTGAAGGTGTGTTTCACTTTGGTCCCGAACAAGGAGGAACCATCAAAGGGGGCATCAGTGAAGGAAAACTTAAAGGCCTCCACAAAGTGACACAGGTGTAGCCAGGCTTATCTCCTGAGGGCCACCGCTGAGCTAGCCGCCCTACTAGCTCCCTCGGCCGCATACGAAATCAGTCGCATGGACGAGTTAGCGATGGAGTTGAGGGTAGAGAGCTGAGCGTTGGCAGTCTGAGCCACCGCCTCAGGCACGTTACCTGTTAGAGTATCTCCTAACTCCTTAAGGAGATCTCTCTGGAGCCGCGTGAAATGAGACAAATAATTCAGTGACCGCAAGGTAAAGGTCGCTACAGACAGGGTACGCTTCCTGTACCGATCCATAGTCCTAGACTCCTTGTTAGGAGGATGGACCGAAGAAGAAGACTCAGCAACTTCCTTCTGTGTGGCAGCCACCACTACCACAGCATCTACCGGGACTCCCTTTGTTAAAAATTCTTTCCCTTGGGGAGTAGACAAAAATTTGTTGGGGCATTGAGGAACAGGCTCCAAGGAATCAGGAGTCTCCCACACCCTCAGACAAATAAGGTCCAGGAGCTCGTCGAAGGGTGGAGACACCCACTAGGTGGAGGGCTGAGCGCCAAAGGCCTTAAGGAATACTGACTCCTCCTCGGAGGGGGTTTTGGAGGGTCAGTCTCCTCTTTATTTCAAGATCTCCAGGATATCGGAGAACAAACTGTCCTCAGAGGAAGACTTAGGGGACCCCTCTGATTCCTCGAGGTCAGTATCGGAAGCGAGAGGCTCATCCTGGGAGTCTACATGCTTCCTCTTGCACAATTTCTTTCTGGGGGTTCATCAGGCACAGGCTCTGAGGGCTCCTCAGAAAGAAGGGGACCACTCGTGGGGGTATCCTTAGGCCCTGGCGCTCTGCTATCCAAGGATAGGTGGGTGTCAGAAGCGCTCGCCAGTGTTGTGGGGGATGGTAGACCCGATCCGAGAGAAGTAGCTGACCTAGCCAGCGTGCTCTGCATAGCCTCGAAGGCGGGACCCTCCCGAATCTGAGGACCGACCGCCTTCCAAGGCCATGACCGTGACCAGTGTCTCCGCAGCCGAGGCACCGAGAGGGAGGCTCGGAACCGAAGGGTGTTCAGAGGCATCCCCTTCGTGCCCGACCGAGGAAACCCGGGTCTCGAACTCTGTGGAAGGGACCGATAGGGTCGGAGCCGATGCGGGCACAGATAAAACCCGCTTACCGGCTCCGACAAGGATGCGCTTGGAGGAGGAATAGCAGGAACAACTAACAAAGCTGGCTCCAGAGCCGACTGGGTCGGAGCCGAGAAAAGTTTGGCCAACACCGGCGACTGTAGGAGCCTCTGCACCACCCTATCTACATCCAAATCGGAAAGCCTGGAGGATTTCGAGGAGATGGATGGAGACCTGGACCTCCTATCTGGAAAACTCTGCCTCAAGCTTGGCGACCGGCTCCAAATTGGTTCCAAAACTATCGGAGCGGACGCAGACTCAGTCGACACAGCTATCTCCTGCAGCCCCGATGCCGGTGGAGCCGAGGAAGCAGACTCGACAACGGTAATTTTACAAGGTGGCTCCGAAGTAATAGATGGAGCCGGAGACCTTTTCTTCGATTTGGAGGATTTTGACTTCAACTGGGAGCTGGGGAGCCGAACCTAAATCCTCCTCAAAGGACAGTTTTAGCAGTCCCTTTAGGATCAATTTGTTTTTCCTCTCTTGGAGCACCCGAGGACTAAAGGCGTGGCAGAAACTGCACGACTCCTGAAGGTGGATGGCTCCAAGACAGTAAACACAGACCGAATGTCCGTCTGTGATGGACATTTTATAGGCACACTTAGTACACTTTTTAAAGCCTGAGGGCTTATGCTCTTTTTGTTACTTAGACATGCCAAGCCCACAATTGTAGCAGCCGCTACTGACAAAAGGCGGGAAACTGCTAACACAGAAACGGAAGAACAAGTATAACCAACAACCAAGCACAGGGGAGAATCTCTAAATAAAATGGTTCTCAACTTAAATTAGGTAAAACGCACCTAAGACAGCCAGACAAACACCACAAGGAGGAGTAGGTCCTCTAACTCTAATGGGCCTAGTCCGAAGGAATAAAGGGATACCACACAAAAACACTCGCAACCTACAAAAAATAACGCAGCAACAACACTATGAACTCTGTAAAGGCTGTGGCCGAGGCGCTAGAGAAATTTGTATTGTGGAATAAATTTTATTAATTTTGGTGGTTTGCATTAATTTGTGTGTTCTACTATAGTTGTATCTGAACACTATGAACAACTCTATTTGTATAAGAATAATTAGCCAAAAATTTTCACAAGAAAGAGTTTTTTTTAGCAATACTTAGCCATAGCCAAGTCGAGACCATGCCCGAGCTCTACAAGCAGCAAACGAGATCTGGGAATGTGGGGCAATGTATGTGGGATACCATCTTAGCCCAGCCAATCAAAGACTTTTGAGCTAGTAAATAGGCAGAGTTGGAGCCGACATTCAGCTCCGAACCCACAGGTGAAGAATGCAGGCGAGATAGGACTACATAACATCTAAAGTTATACAATAATATTTACTCAGCCAACTTACATGGACTCTCCAACAGAAGCAGCTGGCAAAAGACAACTCATCTATAAGATAATGGAGGGTATTCCTCACCCATCACAGGCGGGCTTCTCACAGATCAACTTATACAGTAATAACAAACCTGTTGCATATAAAGTGTAAGAATTTCTTTGATGAGCCCTTGGTTGAGATGAATCCCTAGCAACATAACCTTGGTAAAAGGAACTACTGGATCACACAATCGGATGTCTGAATCCTGGAATAATTACTTCCCAAATGCGACCAAACTCATGAGCTGTGTTGGAGACTGTTTGTTCGTTCGTCAACTATGTGCAAAAACCACTTGGCGGAACCGGTAGGGCGATCACCACAATGCCGAAGCTGACAAGTGCGAATGGCTGCTGTTGTCAGCCCCAACATTGCGGTGCAGATCGCACTATAATGGGGATGGGGAAATGTACCCTTACCCTCACTGTAGTGCGATCTCTATAAGTTTGTATATATAAGTGGGGGGGGGGTGCAGGGGGATTGCCCCCCTGCAAAAACCTGTTGTAGTATGTTGTGTAGGTAGGAGCATTTCAGTGTAGTCGACATTTTCGACTGCAATGAAATGCACAGTTTGTCATTTACACTGTTCGGTGTTCAGATTTCCGAACATTTGGTTCGAACATCTGTACATTCGAACAATGTTATGTCGGTGATAGTAAACCATTGGAGACGATGTTTGGTGAAGCCACCTGGCACTGTGGTACACAGGAATGAAATCTCTGACTGCAACTGAGGCAAATGGGCTTTAATTAGCAGCTCTGGCACTGAAATAAGCAGCAAGGAGGGGGAGGCATGAATAAGTATGGCCTGCATGCACCCACAGAGATGTGATTTCCCTCATGAAGACTAAAAAGACCATCACCTAATGCTGGGGAACCTACTGAAATTAGGTAATCTCAATCCACCTTGTTCTGCTGTAAGAATCATCTTATCCCACTTCACTCTTGCCATCTTCCCCACCCAGACAATATCCCTTCAGCATTTTATTAATTGCTATCCACAACTTCTACTGTGATTGAAAAAAAATATGCATGCCCTGTGCATAAGACTAAAGGGACAAAAAACATTTTAACTGCTTGTATCTTATTATTCATATCCATATAACAGACCTTCGAATTTCTCAGTTTTTGTATTATATTTTTAGTTTCTTCCCACATATCCCTACCTGCTACACCAGAATCATTTTTAATCAATACTCCTGAATACTGCATTTTATCATGTCCCCATAAATATGGATATTATTAAACCAATTTGTGTGGGTACACAATTTATCACTTTTGTCTGTTTTAGCTTTATTAATTTTGTATCCCAAAAAGATTTGAAATGGTCTCAATGTTCCAAAACACTGTAATGTCCTTTTCTGGTTTTATAAGGTATAAAATAATATCACCTGCAAGTACAGCCAGCTTTTCTTGACTACCATACCAATTATAGCCTTGAATGTCTAATACATCCTTGAATTTCTAAGTACCTTATTTTCTTTGCCAATAGCTCTAAATATAATGCAAATAACAAAAGGGTAAGATGACACCCCTGCAAAGTTCCTCTGCTCAAGCAGAAATTAGAGCAGAAACCACTCACTTTAATTTTCACCTCCAATCTCTCATATATCCTTCTAATCAACCTTAAAATTTTATCAGGGAATGCAAATGCTTCCACTGCCCTGGTCGTACAGTCCTAGCTTATTCTGTCAAAGGGCTTTCTCTACATCAAGACTCACCAACAGTGGTATTTTCTTAAATTCTACTTCCCTTTGAATCATCCGTGTTCTGTAAATGTTGTGAAATGTCTGCCTCCCCTCCACAAAACCACACAGATCCATAGCTATCAATTTTGGCATCACTTTTGCCATTGTTTTAGACACTATAGATTTAAACACTTTATAATCATGGTTTAGCATTGCAATGGGCCTGTATGAAGCTGGATCTGAATGATCTTTACCCTCATTAGGTATTACAGCTACCACCACTTTCTTCCAGGATGTTGGTACTTCTCCTCCTCTTAAAATACTTTTAAACAAAAAGTACAGTTTTGTACCTACCATAAATGTACATGTCCGATAGGTATGCATCTGCAGTCCTGGAAATTACCGCCCCATAAGCTTGACGAGCCTTGTCTGCAAAGCTATGGAGAGGATCATAATGGAACTCATAAATACAGACATTGGGGACCTACAGACACTGGATCCTACCCAATTTGGCTTTGTCAAGGGCAGATCCTGCCTCTTGAACTTGGTCGACTTTTTCGAAACAGTCACTAAGGCCATTGATGAGGGTAAGGCAGTTCACACAGCCTACCTTGACCTAGCAAAAGCGTTCGACACAATACCCCACTCGGGCATCATAGAAAAGCTCACCAGCTTAGATGTAAACCCATATGTCACAAGATGGGTTGCAAACTGGCTCAAGGACAGAACACACAGGGTTAGAGTTGCTGGTGCCATGTCAGACTCTAAGCCGGTCACGAGCGGTGTCCCACAGGGCTCAGTCCTGGGCCTCCTCTTGTTCAGCATTTATTTTTCTGAAGTGCAGGCAAACATAGGGGGATTGTGGCTGACAAAATTTGCAGATGACTGCAAACTGGGCACCATAATTGACACTCCATCAGACACAGACATCCTCCAGAGAGGTCTCATAGAAATGGATAACTTGTGCCAGAGCCATGGCCTTAAGCTAAATGCCAAAAAATGTATAGTCATACCCTTGGGGAAAAACAAGGTAACCCCTAATTACCACATAGGTGGTAATCCATTAAACACGGAAGAAGTTATCAGGGACCTAGGGACCCAAGTTGACAGTAACCTCTCTTTTGACACTCACATTGCCAAAGTATTTAGGAAGACCTTCTACATTGCCCACCTGATCATGAAGGGATTCACATCCAGATCAGGAGAGGTCATTGTACCCCTGTACTCTTCACTTAGACCAATGATTGAGTACAACGCCACATTCGGAATGTACCTTACCCGACACCTGAAGCAGTTGGAAAGACCCCAAAAGTTCCTCACCAAAAGGATAAAGGGGCTCAAACATATGTCATACGATGCCCGACTGAAGAAACTCCAGCTCTATTCAGTCGCATACCGTCTGCTCAGAGGTGATCTGTGCCTGACATACAAGGCCATGTCCAACCCGGAATTAATGGACATGCTCTACCTCAAAAAATCCAAATCCACCAGAGCCACGAGAGCAAGAGACTTAACCTCAACACGGATATAAATAGGACGTGCTGGAGGGACAGATTCATCACCCAGAGACTCCCTACACTATGGAACAGAATCCCAGTCCATGTGAGGCAGAGCCCCTCACTGACTCTGTTCAAGAGAAATCTTGACGAGTGGATGGGAGATCGTAGGTTTACCCCGGGAATCATCTCTGTATCACTGCTGGACAGAGGCACAGCAAACTAATGGGTATAGTATTCTCATCCTAAGGGGTGGTGAAAGCCACACACATTCTGGCTAGGCTTATAAATGCCCTAGGGCAGATAGCCTAGTATGAACCTATGAACCTATGAACATATGGGTTGTTCTGCCACAGGCAGCCCTTCGGTCGGCCGGATTCCAAAGTCTGGGTCCGGCGTCGGCTGATGTCGCCCTTTCCCCGACGTCAGAGCGCCTGGGGTATAAAAGCGTCAGCCGACGCCATCTTCCTCAGTTTTTCTTGCCCCAGATGCCAGGTGCCCTCTAAGGAAGGCTAAATTTGAGAAATGCAATAAATTCCAAACATGCACAGAAATATATATATATATATATATATATATATATATATATATATATAACAAATACACCGTAATAGATAACCCCAGCTAGCTATGAGAGGGATAAGTACCCAAGAAATACCACAGAGGGGAAGGAGGGAGGGTAAACCTGACTGCAGATGCATACCTATCAGACATCTACATTTATGGTAGGTACAAAACTGTACTATGTCCTTCAAGGATGCATCTGCAGTCCTCACATATGGGTAGAATACCATAGCCAATCTGGGGGTGGTAGGATCTATGTAAAGGAAGGTGTAGCTAAAATGCCCTGCAGGACTGCCGTAGCAAAGCCTGCTCTGGATCTGGAATATAAAGGTAAATTGTAATGCTTGGAAAATGTATGCACAGAGCTCCATGTAGCAGCTTCTAAAATGTCCTTGGTAGCCACTCCTCTTAAGAAGGCTGTGGAGGTGGCTGTGGCTCTGGTGGAATGAGGTCTAATGTTAGCTGGCACAGTTTTGCCATGAAAGGAGCAACAAAAACGAATGCAATTTCCTATCCATTTTGAAATTGTCTGTTTGGAAATTGCTTTACCTTGTGCACCAGCAGCATATGCTACAAACAGCTGGTCAGTTTTTCTGTAACTTTTAGTTCTGTCCAAGTAGTAGCGCAACTGTCTGTGAATGTCCAGGGTATGCAGAAGTTTCTCCCCTTTGTTTTGTGGATTTGGAACGAAGGTAGACAGGTGAATAGCTTGGTTCAATGAGATCCTGGATACCACCTTTGGCATAAATGAAGGATTGGTTCTCAATGAAACTCTGTCCTGATGAAAAATAAGAAATGGTTGTACTGCCATGAGGGCCTGTAACTCAGATACTCTTCTTGCTGAGGTTATGGCCAGAAGGAAGGCAGTCTTCCAAGACAGGAACTGTAGTTCTGAAGATGCTGCTGGTTCAAAGGGAGGCAGTGTTAGTTTTTCCAACACGAAGTTAAGGTCCCATGTAGGCACTGGTGGTTTCCTTGGAGGATTGATGTTTTTAATCCCTCTTAGAAACTGTCTTAGGAGAGGATGAGAGAAGACAGGTGGATCAGTGTTGTATTCTGCTGAAATTGCTGAAGCATGAATTTTAATGGAAGAGTAAGACAGGCCATTGTGGAGCATTTCTGCCAAGTATTCCAGGATATGTGCCATGTTCATCACTGTCGCATCTAGGCCCTTTGCGGTGCTCCAACTGCGGAATCTTTTCCATTTTGCTGAATAAGCCTTTCTTGTGGAAGGGCGGTGAGCTTCCATGATGATATCCTTCACCCTCTTGGATAGCTTATCCTGGGAAGGAGTCAAGGTATTCTCCAGGCTGTTAGTTGCAAGGTTTTCAGGTTGGAATGCAGAGTTTTGTAATTGTGCTGTGTCAGGAGAAGTGGCCATTGAGGAAGAGGCCATGGTTTCGTTCGTGACATGCTCTTTAAAAGTGGGTACCAGTGCTGTCTTGGTCAGTCCGGAGCTATCAGAATCACTTTTGGCTGCTCTGTCCTGATCTTCAGTAAGACCTTGGTCATTAATGGAAGAGGTGGAAATGCATACACTGTTAGAGTTCTCCAGCTGAAAGAGAGGGTGTCCACTTTCCATGCTTGTGGGTGGTATGTCCTTGAGCAGAATTTCTTCAGCTGATGATTGTGGTGGGAGGCAAAAAGATCTATGTCCGGCCTCCCCCATGATTGCGTTATCTGAAGGAAGATGTCGGGGTGCAGCATCCATTCGTGTGCATCCATGATATTTCTGCTTAGGCTGTCCGCCAATATATTGTCTTTTCCTGGCACAAACTGTGATTGCAGCTCTATATTGAGTTTCAGGGAAAGTTCCGATAGATTCATTGTCAGTCTGCAAAGAGGGTACGAATGGGTACCGCCTTGCTTGTTTATGTACCACATAAAGTACAGTTTTGTACCTACCATAAATGTAGATGTTCGAGGATCCACATTGCTGCAGTCCTAACTATTGGGTAGTCCGCTGTCCAGTCGGCCCGAATACCAAAGTATATGGCTGACGTCGGTCAGGGCGCATTAGACTGACGTCAGTACGTCAGGGTACTAATGCGCATGACCGACGTCATATCCTCAGTCTTTTCTTGCCCCAGATGTCAGAAGACCCTGAAAAGATAAGGCCAAAAACCAAAAACTCCCAACATACCTGTACCAAAATATATGTACAAAATATACAAAATTAGCAGAATATAACCTCACCTACACAACCACCCCTAAACACAGAGGGGAAGGAGGGAGGGTAAATTGGACTGCAGCAATGTGGATCCTCGAACATCTACATTTATGGTAGGTACAAAACTGTACTATGTTCTTCATTCCACATTGCTGCAGTCCTAACTATTGGGTAGAATCCCAAAGCAGAGGTAAGGGAGGCTGGCAAATCATAAGGAAGCAGGAACTGACAACATGCCTTGCAAAATAGCTGTGGCAAAACCAGCCCTAGACTTAGAGTAGAGAGGAAGGTGATAATGCTTAGAGAAAGTATGCACTGAACACCAAGTAGCTGCCTCCAAAATATCCTTAGTTGCCACTCCCCTCAGAAATGCTGTTGAAGTGGCAGTAGCCCTAGTGGAATGAGGCCTAATCCCAGCTGGAATCTCCTTGCCATGATGGGAATAACAAAATGTAATGCAACACCCAATCCATCTAGAAATAGTTTGTTTTGACACAGGCTTGCCCTGAGAACTCAAAGCAAAAGAAACAAACAACTGCTGAGACTGCCTAAAATCCTTAGTCCTGCTCAAATAATAACGCAATTGCCTGTGTACATCTAAAGTGTGCAAAATCTTTTCCCCTTTATTTTGGGGATCTGCATAAAAAGTAGGCAAATGAATAGTTTGGTTTAAAGCCACACTAGAAACCACCTTAGGCATAAAGGAAGGATTAGTACGTAAAGATACCCTATCCTTAATCAAAAAAGGCTCCACTGCCATAAGGGCCTGCAACTCAGAAACCCTTCTTGCAGAAGTAATGGCCAACAAAAAAGCAGTCTTCCATGACAAGTATTTCAAGTCAGCAGTAGCCGCAGGCTCAAAAGGTTGTAGAGTAAGTTTCTCCAACACAAAATTGAGATCCCAAGCAGGAGTAGGAGCTCTACGTGGGGGTCTTATATTCTTTGCCCCTCTAAGAAATTGCTTGAACAAAGGATGCGAAAACAATGGTGGGTCACAATCATAGTGAGCTGAAATTGCTGCAGCATGAATCTTAATGGAAGAGAAAGACAAACCTTTGTCCAATAACTCAGTAAGATATTGAAGAGCCACACTCAAATTTGGCTCAGAAATCTCCAAATTGTTTGCTGCACTCCAAAATAAAAATCTCTTCCATTTTTCTATGTACACTTTCCTTGTACTAGGTCTCCTGGCTTCCATAATCACATTTAAAACTTGTTGAGGAAGTTGAGACCTGCTGTCTTTCAAAACAGAATATGCCAGGCTGTTAGATGAAGAGAGTGAAGCTTGACATTGAGCAGGTGACCGCCTCTCTGAGACAACAGGTGTGGAATCAAGGGTAAAGGCCATGGAGGCTTCTTTACCAGACTCCTCAGTAATGGGTACCAGTGCTGCCGAGGCCAATCCGGAGCTATTAAAATCATCCTTGGCTTGTCTTGTCTGACCTTTAGAAGCACCTTTGGAAGAAGAGGCAGAGGTGGAAACGCATACACATGAAGATTTTTCCAACTGAAAGAAAGAGCATCCACTTTCCAAGCTGTGTGATGAAACCTCTTTGTGCAAAACTTTGGCAGCTGGTGGTTTAGTGGAGAAGCGAACAGATCTATGTCTGGAGTTCCCCAGGACACTGTCAATTTTTGAAATACATGAAGATCCAGTTTCCACCGTGGGGATCCATGATTTGTCTGCTTAACACATCTGCTAAGGAGTTCTGTGCTCCGGCAGAAACCTTGCCTGAAGAGTTAGTTGCAAGCTGAGCGCAGTCTCCCATAAAATCATTGCTTGCCTGCACAATGGGTAAGAATGTGTTCCCCTTGTTTGTTGATGTACCACATGACAGTCGTGTTGTCTGTTAGAATCAACACCTGCCCTGGAAGAAGTAACTCCTTGAAAGCCATTAATGCAAACTGGACTGCTAACATCTCCTTCATGTTGATATGTAGATGCTGTAGTCTGGCAGGCCACTTGTCTTGTATCCACTTTCCATTCAGATGAGCTCCCCAAGCAATGTCTGAGGCATCTGTCGTTAGAATCTGACTCGCCTCTGGCCGGGTCACAGAGAGTCCCTTGTTTAGGTGACATTCCTGAGCCCACCACAAAAATTCCTTTTGAATGCAAGGTATTATTTGAATGACAGTGTCCAAATCCTGGCAGTGCTGTGTCCAAATATTTTTGAGATACCATTGTAGCTTCCTCATATGCAGTTTGGCATTGGGAAGCACCAGAATACAAGATGCCATGAACCCTAAGGCTTGAAGGACTGTCCTTGCAGTCAGCCCGGACTGAAGAGATAGTTGATGGAAGTAACTGGAAAGATTCTTTTGTTTGTCCGGGGTTAAAAAGGCCATCTGGGCTGCTGTATTCAGTCTCACACCCAGAAAGCACATGTCTTGAGAGGGTACTAGACTGGACTTTATTTCGTTCACAGAATACCCTAGGCATCTTAGCACTGCTATGACATATTCCAAATGCTGTAGAAGCTCTTCCTTTTCTTGAGCCAGAATCAGGCAATCGTCCAAGTAAGGATAGATTTGAATTCCTTTTAGCCTGAAGTAAGCTATCACTGGAGCCAGAACCTTTGTGAATACTCTGGGCGCAGTAGATAAGCCAAAGGGCAATGCAGAGAACTGATAATGAGAATTTCCAGCTCGAAAACGCAAATACTTTCTGCAACTTAGTCTTATAGGCACATGAAGGTAAGCCTCCTTGAGATCTAAAGTTACCATCCAGTGATCTTTGCCTAGCAGAGGTAAAAGCTGTTGTAACGTCAACATTTTGAACTTGGGAATGTCCAGATAAGTGTTGAGGATAGATAAATCCAAAATTGGTCTCCACGTGTTCCCCTTTTTTGGTACTAGGAACAGGCGAGAATAAAATCCTAGGCCCCTTTCTGGCACAGGAACCGGCTGAATGGCCCCTATTTGGAGTAACAGAGAAATTTGCTTGTGAGCCTCTTGTCTTTGTAGAGGAGGAATGTCTGGCATGCCTTTGAAAGGAGGCAAGGTATGGAAATAAAACCTGTAACCATGGTGAATGATATCCAGAACCCATCTGTCTTGGGTAATTAAATCCCAATTTTCTTTGAAAAGAGACAGTCTTCCTCCCAAGGGTGCTGCCAGGCGAGAATGAACTGGCAGCTGAAAAAGCAGGTCATTGGGTCTGCTTACGAAAGGACTGACCCCTGCCCTCACCAGAAGTCTGAGCAGGGGAACTCCCTGTCCTAGGCCTAAAAGAACCCTGAGCTCTGCCCCTACCACGTCTAGACCTACCCCTAGACTGGGAATCATAAGCAGGATAAGTCCATCCCTTAGCAGGCCAATTTCTACTAAACTTCGGAGGCTGCACCTGCAAAAAATCTTTAACAGTTTGCATAGACTTAGCCTTGTCCTCCATTTTCTTCAAAACTGCTTCTACAGGCGAACCAAACAACACATCAGACTGCAAAGGAGCATCCAAAATCCGTGTCTTAACATGCTCAGCTAAATTCTGATCTCTCAACCAGGCGTGCCTATGAAGAACAGAACCAGTGGCAGCCACCCTGGAGGAGGCCTGCACAGCATCAAAACCACATTGCAAGGAATGTTTACCCACCTGTTCAGACACATGAACTAAATCCTGCAACTCTTTACACTCAATACCTTCCGCCAGAGCATCCACCTTAGATTTCAACTGTGAAAGAAGATAATTCTGATATTTTAACATGTGAAACTGACAATTCAACGCCTCATGGCTAAAGTGGAAGAAGTATACACTTTCTTTCCCCATCTATCCAAAGCCCTTGCCTCTTTATCAGGAGGGACAGGATTTTTAACAACTGAGGCCTTCACACCTTTAGGCCCCTGAGAGACAGTTTCGGTCTGCCCTAGGACTCTTAAAAGATACTTATGAGCTTCAGGCACCCTATAATACCTATCCGGTTTAACTGGGGCAGGAGGCAAAGAATCAGGATTCAGGAAGCCTCTGCAAAAACATCTTCCACCACATTCAAAACAGGAGGTATAGCTAAAGGCCTATGCTGGGGTAAAACAAGAATTCCCTAAGCCTTTTCCTGGAATCAGAGAAATCTTGACCTTCCCATTTAAAATGCTCCCTCATGGAATGCAGAGTCTCTGAAAATGAAAAATCCTCAGGAGGAGAAGCTGAAGGAGTAGAATCATCCACATCAGAATCAGAATAAGGAGGGTACTCCTGCAAGTCTTCAGTCGAAGACTCAGAAGCCTCGAGCATTGCTCAAAACTCTCAAACTCAGGTTCCACCCTAGGCCTCTTATCAGGAGGGGGCAAAGAACCCCTTATCATAGTAATCAAATCCTCTGCCATTTTAAGCATATGTTTCTTAGGCAAAGACCCTGAAGCACTAGGAGAAACCCCCACTGAAGCAAAACTTGGCCTGCCCCTCAAAGAAGCCTTGGAAACAGAAGGGGAGGCTCTAACCACCTTAGGAAGAGAGGGAAGAACAGCCACCTGAGAAGCCCCCTCAGCCTGGCCTACTTCCTGAGAGGAAACATCCTGTAACAGTAAAGTCTCTCCCTGAGACTCCAAAGAAACACCTGGCAAAACCTCCAGCTCCACTGAGTTCTTCTAAAGAACCGACGTCTGGGACTGTCGGTTCTTCCACTCTAGGCTTTGCTGTTTTGTCCTTGCGTTTTTTAGTCGGAGCATCCGACGGCATTTTATAGTTACAACGCTTCCCAAACACTAACCTGGCACAGTCTAACCTTCTCTTAATAGTGCGTTTGTTAAATCTAGCACAAGAGCGGCATCCAACAACGTCGTGCTCAGGCCCTAAACAAGGTATACACAAAGTATGGTAATCCCTATGAGGTATCTGTTTCCCACAAGAAATACAGTTATTCACTTTTTCTGACATCCGGTTAAATACTGAGGCAAGAAAAACCAAAATATTCCCCAACGGGGTACTTAGCCAACTTTGATTCGGTCTGAAACTCTGGCTTCAGAAACTTTCAGAACGCCAACCTGCACTCGCAAAATTGCTTCTGCATCGGACCATGCGGCAAAAAAGACTGAGGATATGACGTCGGTCATGCGCATTAGTACCCTGACGTACTGACGTCAGTCTAATGCGCCCTGACCGACGTCAGCCATATACTTTGGTATTCGGGCCGACTGGACAGCGGACTACCCAATAGTTAGGACTGCAGCAATGTGGAATGAAGAACATCTGTGGTGTTGTCTGTCCTTATTAGCAGGTGGCCTTGATGCAGAAAGAGTTTGAAGGCCTCGATTGCATGTATCACTGCTAACATTTCCTTTTGGTTTATGTGCATGTGTAGCTCCTTTTGTGACCATAGTCCTTGAATACATCTGCCCCCCATGTGTGCTCCCCAACTGTGGTCTGAAGCATCCATTGTAATGGTTTGGCTGGCTATTGGTTTGCTGAAGGGCAGACCCCTGTTTGACTGGCTTGCTTGAGCCCACCACAGAAATTCCTTTTGGAGGCATGGAATGAGTGGGATCAAAGTTTCTAAGCTGTGACTGTGCTGAGTCCATAAACTGCTTAGGTACCATTGTAGATTCCTCATAGAAAGAGTATCAGAAGTATACACTTTTTTACCCCATCTCTCTAAAGCCCTGGCCTCCCTTTCAGAGGGAAGCAGATTTTTAGAAGTGGCAGCTGCAACCCCTTTAGGGCCCTGGGAAATAGTTTCTGGATCAGCAGAGTGAGCCTTGTAAAGAAAATGATGCGAGTCCGGGACCCTGTAGTACCTATCAGGTTTGACAGGGGCCGGAGGAAGAGTGTCAGGGGTTATGCTAGACTCAGAGTACACATCATCAATGACATTTAAAACAGGAGGAATAGCCAAAGGTCTATGCTGTGGTAAATGTAGAAAAGTCCTTAATCTCTTCCTGGAATCAGAGAATTCCTGGCCCTGCCATTTGAATTGCTCTCTCATAGTGTGAAGGGTCTCCCCGAAGGATAGTTCTTCAGGAGGGGAGGCCGAGGGGATAGATTCCTCTGCATCAGAATCCTCGTAGGCCGAAAAAGCCTCCTCCTGGTAGTCAGAGAGGGCAGAGCCATCAGAGGCCTCATCTGAGGAGTGGGGATCAGAGGGCTCAACCCTGGGCCTTTTGTCTAGAGGAGGTTGAGAGCCCCTGTCCGGATGGGGCTGAGAGCCCCTAATTAAGGAAATAATGTCCTCTGCTAAACTTAGAATCTGTGAACCTGTAGAGAATCCCTGAGGAATAACCCTGGGAGGCATAGTTTTTGTGTGTTTAGCAGCTTTAGCCCTGGTGAAAGCCTTTATGGACATGGAAGCAGGAGGCCTGGCTGCACCACGTGCTGGTGTAGTTTTGTCTAGAGGAATGTTGTCGGACGTTTCCAAGACACCAGTTTCTGAAGGAAATTCAATAACCGACTCAGTAAGGGCCTCCGGGGCCGAGGTTGTCGGTTGAGCGGTTTCGGTGGTCGGAAGTACCAAGGACTCTGTTTCAGCCGAGGCTGAGACCGAGACACTCGCGGTAGGCCTAGCCGTGGTTTCAGCCGAAACCGCGGTCCGTGTGTCGGTCCTTGTCCTTCCGTTTCTTGGCTAAATGAGGAGTCGGAGTCTCCGATGGCATGTTGTAGGAGAAACTAGCCCCAAAAAATTCCTCTGCAAACTCCGCCCGACGCCTAAGAGTGCGTTGATTGAAGGAAGCACAGGCTGAACAGGCCGAGACGTCGTGGTCTGGGCCTAGGCAGGGGAGGCAGTAAGAGTGGAAATCCTTATGAGGTATTTGTTTCCCACAAGTTAAGCAATTATTAACTTTATCTGACATCAGCTGAGGCAAGAAAGAGTCCCCAACGGGGTACTTAGCTTTTGAAGTCTTCGCTTAGCTGAATTACAGGAGCTGGCCGACCGGCACTTGCGAACTGCTTCTGCTTCGGGCACCTTGCGGCAAGAAAGACTGAGGAAGATGGCGTCGGCTGACGCTTTTATACCCCAGGTGCTCTGACGTCGGGGAAAGGGTGACATCAGCCGACGCCGGACCCAGACTTTGGAATCCGGCCGACCGAAGGGCTGCCCGAGGCAGGACAACCCATATGTGAGGACTGCAGATGCAACCTTGAAGGACATCCTTCCAGATCTTTAATAGTCCCCCCCCCCCAGCTTCCAAACTTCCACAGGAATACCACGTATTCCTGGGGATTCCCTTGTAGATTGGTTACATATCTCCATTTTTATCTCCTCTCCTCCTATTCTGTTAATAATTGAGCCTCCTGTACCTCTGACCTTGGCATATTTAATTCTTCCATAAACAATTCCATTTCTACCTTTTCTTGATTTCCATATTTCTCTGCTTTATACAGATGTTCACAGACTTCCAAAATACTAATACCACTATCGGATCTTGTTACCTTCTTTACTATAGGCTCCCTAAGCTTAGCGACAGGCCTTTCTACTTTCTGTTGTCCGAGTCGTTGTGCTATAAGTTTTTCTGCTCTAGAGTTATTATCTAAAACCGTTGCTTAACAATCTTTTTAAACTCATGCATATTATCAAGGTAATCCCTTATTTTCTGTTCAGCATTTTGCAGTTGCTCCTCTTCTTTTTGTCAAATTCCCCTTATACTGCCACACTAACATCTGTCAGTCCCTCTAAATAATTCTGTTTTCTTCTTAACCAAGCCTCCCTTTCTTTTATTTCCACTTAAAGTTCATCCCACTCCTCAAGTATATTTTCAAAAGAATTTTTTATCTTCTCTAGTAGCTCCTGAATAATTTTCACTTCCCATTCCTTAAATTCTTCTCTTTTCAACATATAGGTGGGAAAGCACCGGTGTCTCATTTGTACTTCATTACCCTGTGTTTATTTTAGTTATTATTGGCACAAGATCTGAAATAGTTACTGGGTAATTATCAAGACCTTCAATTAAATGTGCATGTTCCTGCGAAATGTAAAATCTGTCTAGCCAACTCAGTTTTTGTGTCTTGGGGAATAATATGTAAATTCACTCAGAACTCCAAGTACTGAATTCACATTTTCCATGCCAAATATTTTCATAAATTTCTTCAAAAGTCTACTGTCGTTTGTTATACCCTCCCTTCCACCCCCCCGACATATCTTCACTGCTGCAAACAAATTCCAGTCCCCACCTATAAGTAATATTCCTTGCTGAAAGCTGATTATTACTCCCAGAATTTTCTTAAGTTCCATTATTGCAGTTTTATGTGGAACATAAATACATGCCAGTGTGTAAACCTTCTCCCTTGCCATTAGCCCCTTAGTACTACAAGTCTACCATTATCTTTTCTATCCTCCTCTATCACAATTGGAGCTCCTCTTGCAATTAACACAAGTACTCCTTTTTTCCTTTGTCCCAGGTATTCTGCTAAATACCCATCCTAAAAACCTTTCTTTATCAAATTCATGTTAAGTTCTTTGCAAGTGTGTATCCTATAACATACCTATTTGCCCTCTACATTTTTAATATAGTTCACTACTCTTTGTGTTTATCAGTGAGAGCATTGACATTTAAGGAAATTTCAGAAAGCATCAGTGTATTACATTTATTATTCCCACCTTTTATGTACAACTGCTTTTTGTTAAATGTCTAGTTCCAGCTTTTGTGTTACGTGCATACAGTGTTTGGCAGGTTGAACTTTTACACAGTTGTTTCTTTTCATAGCCATTTAAGCCTATGTCACATCTTATAAAAATTTACAAACTTTTTTGTTATTGAAAGCCCTCAAATACCCCCTAAAACCTATTAACTTACTAGCATACAAAACTATGTGCATCTTCAAATACTGAAGTTTTACCCTCTTAATAGGAACAAATGCCACAAACTGACAGCCACATTCACAGATTCAAGTTAACCTAAAAGAAAGAGTACCCATGCTAAGACATGTGGTACAGCCTGTGCTTCTACGGGCTATCTGGATTTGTCTTGTCTTTAGAACTCTCCCAGATAGGAAAACACATGAATGCTTTCAGATAATATTACCTTCTACCCAATTTCTCTATCAGATTGTCTCCATGGAGACACTAGGACCATATAGAGAACTGCTACCAAGCATACATTTACTTGCTAGAAAAATAAAACTTATTCTTTTTCATTTACTTGCTTTGTCTTAAAACTTGTTACTAGATCAAGCTAAGGGCCTTAATCCAGTCATTCCCCCATGCAAGAATGTGAAAAAACACATACATTTTTCTTTGGTCATTCACTTTTAACAAGACTTTTCCTTTTTTTACCTCTCAAAACTGAACAAGGAGAAAGAGAAGGGAGAAAGAAAAAAAAAATAACAGGAACATGTCCACAATAGTACACCTATTAGACTCAAAAACAACTGAGAAAACTTCACTTTACAGCATGCAAAGAAAATCATGCATCACAAAAACAGTACTTACGAAAAAATGTTTTACTTGCAAACAGCTAACTCTCGCTCTCTCCTTCCCCCCCTCAGGTATTTTTCAGAATATTAATCACATGAAATACGGCATGTACTTTAGAGTCACCCACAGGTACAACAAAGTCAAAAAAGGTCCAACATTTCCAGATTTTCTTATTACTTCATATTTCACAAATATAACTACTGCTTTGTAATCCCACATTTGTCAATTTCCAAGTTACTGGTTTTATTCCTGTTCATGTCCATCTTCCAAATCATGTCTCTGCTTAATTTCCAACATACTCTCGATTATTTTAGTCAACTCTCACGTTCCCATCCTTATCTCCAGTATTTTCCACTGACATATTGGGAAAGGCTTCACTGGCATAGTCTCTCTGTGGTCTTTATTACCACAGTAACAAGTAGCAGAATCAAGAAGTTATGCACTCACCATAATGTTTGATGTATGTAGTCCATCTCGCCTCACATTCTTACCCATGAGTTCGGAGCCGAACCTCGGCACTGACTCAGCCATACTCTAGCTCGAAGTCTTTCAATTGGCTGGGCTAAGAAGGTATCCCATGCTGCACTGCTCCCTTACCCCAGATCTTCTTTGCTGTGAGCTAATCATTCACTTCTCCACACACAACATATAGAGAAGGAAGAACATACTAACCAGAAAGGAATTTGAAACCATACCTAACCCCTAGGACCTCCAGGATGGGGGAAGGAGGGGGGTAAGTAAGAATGTGAGGCAAGATGGACTACATACATCGAACGTTATGAAGTATGTAGTCCAATCTCGCCTACATTCTTACCCGTGGGACAGCATCCCCAGCACCTGAATCCTGGGAGGCTCAGTGGAAAATGCTCCTGAGCACTGTGGAACCAAAGGAAGATCTGCCTCTGGCCACCAAATCTAACTTGTAGTGAGTAACAAAGGTGCAAGGAGATGCCCATGTAGCCGCAGCACAAATATCGTACATAGACAACCTGGCCTGAAAGGCTGTAGATGTAGACATATCAGGTAGAATGAGCAGTCACTCGAAATGGTAAATCCCTGCCACCTGAAGCATAAATGGATGAAATACAACTGGAAATCCATCTAAACAAGGTGACTTTGGAAACAGGAGACCCAATCCGGTTTTCTCAAAATGAGACAGACAAACAACTGATCCGATTTTCTGAGATCCTTTGTTCTATGTAAATAGAATCGTAATTGTCTGTGCACATCCAGCTGATGAAATCTAAATTATGTCTTATTCGAGAACTCTGGAAAGAATACAGATAGTAATCCAAACCAATCCACTGAACTAACGGAAGCCACTTTCGGTAGAAAGGAAGGGTTTGGTCAGAGAGAAACCCTGTCCTTATGAAAAATCAAGTAAGGTGGTCTAATTGATCAGACTTGAAGCTCCGAGATATGTCTGGCTGAAGTGATGGCTACTAAAAAGATAGTCTTCCAAGTCAAATATTTTAAATCACAAGTGGCTGCAGGCTCAAAGGGGGGTGAAATGAGACATTGTAGAACAAAATTTAAGTCCCAAGGCATAACTGGTTCAAAAACTGGAGGACGAAGCAGCATAGTGCCCTTCAGGAATGCCTTACAAAGGCTATGTGCCATGAGACTAGGCTCATCAGCGATGTGAAAAGTGGAAATAGCCGCCAACTGGACCTTAATAGTTACGGCCACTGATCCTTGGTTGAAAAGCATGGAGAGGAACTCCAGGACTGATGAAATTGGAATGGTATAAAGATCAATTTGTCTTGCATGCGCCCATATGGAAAATCCCTTTCATTTGCTGGAATAGATTTTTCTGGTGGAAGGCTTATGGAAGGAAGACAGAATATGAACCACTTCCGGAGAAAAATGATGAAGCCTGACTAATGTTAGAAGTGGAAGAGCCAGGCTGTCAACCGGTGGGTCTGAAGAGAGGGATGGAGCTGCCCTGACATACGAGTCAGCAGATCTGGTTGAGGGTCCAGAATCCAGGGGGCGTCCACTAGGTAAGGATGGTGAAAGGGGAACCAGATTTGACAAGGCCAGTGTGGAGCAATCAGAATCATTTTACTTCCCAAAGATTGCGCTTTCTGAATAACCTTGGTCAGCAGAGGAACAGGAGGGAAGGCATACAGTAGACCAAAGGGCCAATCCTGAACTAGAGCATCCCTGGGTGACTCCCCCTGAGGGGGCATAAGGGTGAAGTAGCTGCTGCATTTGTTATTTAGGGGGCTGGCAAATAGGTCACAACACGGCTGACTCCACCTGCATAAAATCTGCTCCGCACCCTGATTGTTCAGGGACCACTCGTGAGGCATTAGAATAGCTCTGCTCAACCTGTCGGCAATCACATTGGACTTCCCCGGAATGTGCGTTGCTACAGGAAAACATTGGGAAGCCACTGCCCACTGCCACACTTGCATGGCCTCTCTGCAAAGGGGGTACGACTTGGTTCCTCCCTGTTTGTTTAAATACCATACCAACGACATATTGTCTGTGTGGACCGCAATTGTCCCGACAGGAAGAAAGCTCTGAAGTACTTGCAACACTAGTAGCACTGCTCTCATCTCCAGGACACTGATATGCAGATGCATCTCGTGTTCCTGCCACGTGCCTTGGACTGTCCTGCCTAGGTAATGCCCTCCCCCACCCCTTCTGGGAGGCATACGTGGTCACTGTGGCAACCGAAGGGGATGGAATGAAGGGTTTTCCCGCGTCGAGGTTGCTGGTGTGAAGCCACCAGTGCAGATCCTGCTTGTACCGGTCTGTGATTATCATGAGATGAGAAAGCAGAAGATGTTGCTGAGACCACTGGGCGAAGAGTAGCCATTGAAGCAGCTTCATGTGTAGCCTCGCCAAAGGAACCAGCATAATTGTAGCAGCCATCGTCCCCAACAATTTGAGGATCAATCTTGCCTTCACTCTTCTCAAAGGGAGTAACGTGTACACCTGCAGGTGTAAACTTTGAATCCTTTCTAGTGGTTAAAACACCCTCATGAGCACGGTGTTTAACTAGGCACCTATAAAAGTGACACACTGCAAGGGCAACAAGGCAGACTTTTCCCAATTTAGAGTGATGCCTAATTGTTGACCTAATTTGATCGTGGCGTCTCTGGTTTGTAAGAGTAGATAACTGGTGGTGGCAGAAAGGAGCCAGTCATCCAGGTACGGAAACACTTGGAATCCCTGTCATCTCAAGTGAGCCATTACAACTGCCATGCATTTGGTGAACACCCTGGGGGCTGTGGTGAGACCAAAGGGCAGGGCGTGAAATTGAAAATGACTGGCTCCCAGCCAGAAGCGTAGATGACTTCTGGATGCCCTGTCCATCTTTATATGGTAGTAAGCATCCTTGAGGTCGCTGGAGCACATCCACACTTCTTTTCCCAACAATGGGAGAATAGATTGCAACGTGACCATTCGAAACTTGGACTTCTTCACATGGGTGCTCAATCTGCCGAGATCCAAAATAGGTCTCAGGTCCCCTGTCCTTTTTGGCACCAAAAAGAATCTGGAGCAAGTCCCTAATCTGATCTGGTCTGGTCTGAGGGAACATGCTGGATGGCTCCTTTTTCTAGCAGCTTTAAAACCTCTGAAGCTGTGGAATCCCTTCAATTGGGTGGGACATCTGTGATTTTTTTGATCGGAGGGGGAGCTGAAGAGAAGGGAATATGATATCCTCCGAAAACTATTTTTAATACCCATTGGTCCTGAGTGATACTTTGCCAGGCCTCTGGGTATAGTGAAATGCGACCCCCAACTGGCTCCGGAAATGCACAGTTGGGCCTCCCATCGGGAACGCTGGTAGGGAGAACCACGAAAGGAATCGCGGTCTCCCTGGTTACGTGGGCCTCCTCTGCCCCTAGGGTGGCGTCTACCAGAATTACCACCCCCTCCCCTGTCTCTAGAGGGGGACTCACCTTGTGTGTCATGAAAATCCTCTCAGATTTTTTGAACCACATCTTCCTACCCCTCTGGGTCTTGGTATAAGGCCTAGAGGGTAGGGAAAAATGGACTCCCACAGCAGAGTTTTTCACTCTTGCTCGCACCTAGTGAGAGTGTCCTTCACCTTGGTTCTGAATAAGGAGGAACCATCAAACGGGGCGTTGGTGAACGTAGACTTGAAGGCCTCCGCAAAATTACAGAGGCTCATCCAGGAGTCTCTCCATGAGCAACTCCCAAACTTGCTGCCCTACCCGTTCCTTCGGCTGCGTAAGAGATCAGCCTCATGGAGGAGTTAGCAATAGAGTTGAGGGTGGACATCAGAGCGTTGACCTTCTGAGCATAAGAAACGTTACCCTGTAGAGCATCTCCAAGCTCTTTCCGGAGATCTCTTTGGAGCCGTGTAAAATGAGATAAGTAATTCAGTGAATGCAGGTAAAGGCCGCTGAAGAAAACATATGCTTCACGTACTGGTCCATGGTCCTAGACTCCTTGTTAAAAGGATGGACGGTAGACGAAGTCTCAGCCAGTTCCTTCTTGGTGGCCGGTGCCACCACCATGGCATCTACAGGAACTCCCTTAGATAGAAACTCTTTGCCAGAGGGGCCAGACAAGAATTTGTTGGGTCTCCTGGGGACTGGTTCCACAGAGTCAGGGGTTTCCCACATCCTTCAACAAACCAGATCCAAAAGCTCAAAGGGTGGAGACACCCAGGAGGCAGAGGGCTGAGCCCCAAAGGCCTTCAGGAACACAGACTCCTCCTCGGAGGGAGCTTTGGAGGGCCAGTCACCCCACTGCTTCAAAATTTCTAGGATGTCAGAGAAAGACATCCTCAGAGGGGACTTGGGGGACCTCTCAGATTCCTCGAGGTTCGTGTCTGACGTGAGGGACTCATCTTGGGAGCCAATGTGCTTCCTCTTGCACATTCATTTTCTGGGTGGCATCTCAGGCAAAAACACTAAGGGGCCCTCAAAAATATAGGGACCACTCATGGGGGTATCCTGAGGCCTTGGGTCTCTGCTGTCGAAAGACAGAGGGTGATCAGAGACACGCACTGGAGCTGGAGGGGGAAGAGTGCCAGTGCCGAATGATGCCGCTGAGACCTGGCCAGTGCATTATGCATTGTCTCGAAAGCTGGTACCCCCAGCTCCAAAGATCGACCAGCCGTGGAAGACCTCGGAGTAGAAGGAACAAGGTCCGAAGCAGGGGTCAGGCTCCCCCGCGCCAAAGAACCGAGAGGGAGGCTAGGAGCCGAAAAGTGACCCGAGGCCTCCCCCTCGGGTCCGACCGAGGAACCATGAGTACTGGACCCTGTGGACGGAGCAGATAGGGTCGGAGCTGATAAGCCAGGATGAGCCATCGGAGCTGACCTAGGGACATCAGACAACGCCGACCACTCCGGCTCTGAAAGCTAAGATTTGATCGGAGGAAGTATCAATGCTGGCTGGGTGACAGGCTCCGGAGCTGACTGGGCTGGAGCCGAAAACAATTTTGCCAGTACCGGTGACTGGAGCAGTCTCTGTACCACTCTATTTACAGCCACATCTGAAAGAGTCCTGGAGGACTTAGAAGATAAGGAAGGAGATCTAGACCTCCTCTCTAAAGGAGACCTACGAGGAGGAGAGACCGGCCTAAAATTTGGAGACAGTCTCCAAACTAGCACCTTCGCAATCGGCTCCAAGGGACTTGGAGCTGAAGCAGATTCAGTCAATACACTAACTTCCTGCGGCTCCATGGACAGTGAAGCCGAGGATGCCACAGTAGATTTCACTACTTTCTCCGGAGGCTCCGAGGATACAGACGGAGCCGGAGAATGCTTTTTTGCCTTGGATGTTTTACTCTTAGGAGAGGACTTGAAGCTAGAAGCCCTTCCCAAATCCTCCTCGAAGGAGGGTTTCAAAAGTCCTTTCAAAATTAGTTTGTTCTTCTTCTCCTGAAGAACACACGGGCTAAATGCATGGCAAAATGTACAAGATTCCTGGAGGTGAATAGCCCCCAGACAATAAACACAGAGTGTCCATCAGTGATAGACATCTTATAACCACATTTAGTACATTTCTTAATCTTATGCGCTTTCGTATCCTTAGACATAATGAGAGAAACCACCAACCGTTAATAATGATCAACCGTTAATATATAAAGCGCGGGAACTAAGAAAACGAACAGAGAATTACAAAAGACCTCTAACTTAATCGGTCTCAACAGGAACACAAGGAAAAAACTAGGTCCTCTAACTAAAACGGTCCTAGCCCGAGGGATAGGTACCTACTAACACTAACAAGCAACACAGAAGGGCGGACTAGGTCTTCTACCTGAAACGGGCCTAGCCCGTAGGGGAAACAGTTAGCGGGACACCACAAAAGACAATATTACCAGAAAAAAATTTACACCAAATATTAGACCAGTACACACACACAACACACAGCTATGAAAATAGCTTTTTTTTTTTTTTTGAAGCAAGAAACTGTCAAAGACAAAAGTGATACTTAGCCACAGCCAGGAGCGAGACCACGTCCGAGCTATACGAGCGGTAAATGAGATCTGGAGAAAGGGAGCAGTGCAGCATGGGGTATTTTCTTACCCCAGCCAAGTGAAAGACTTCGACCTAGAGTATGGCCGAGTCGGAGCAGAGGTTCGGCACCGAACCCACGGGTAAGAATGTAGGCGAGACTGGACTACATAACATCTTCTGTTTCACAGCTCACTTTTTGCTGGACAAACTTTTGTATTTCCTCCTTAGCATGTACGTCATCAAAAAATGATTTTGTCCTTTCAGGAAGAAATATTTTGAAGATAACTGCATATAGCAATTTGAATCTCATGCCTGCTTCTCAACAATCTCTGATTAGTGGAATAAATTTACTCCTCTCCTGCCTGGTGCAGAGTAAGTATTCATTCTCCACAAACACTCTGCTGTTTCCCACTTTTAGTGCTTTGTCCTCCTACCACAGTTTTGCCAGAATCAACTCCTTCTGCTCTTAGGATTGCATATTTACTATTAAAGGTTTAGGTTGCTTTCTCATTGTCATGTTTGAAGCATACATGAGATGTGCCCTTTCAATTAACAACTCCTGCTGTGGAATGCCAGTCCGATTATTTATTTGTGCATTTATAAATATTAATACAGTCTGCTCTCCTTCCACCTTCTCTGGTACAGCTGAAAATTTTAAGTTAAGTATGCATCATAACTAGGCATCCGCGTTGTCCATTTTAATTCCTTCTCACAAATGGGTTCAAGTCTGATCCTTGGATCTGATTCGGCCACATTTCCTGGACTTCAGATCCACCTCTAGAGCTCCTCCCTCTACCCATAAAGCTCTAGTCCATCCCCACTTCCTCAGATAGAGTTTGTTGCCAAATATCTCTATAGTTAGACACAGGCAGGTATAGACTGATACAAAAAAATAAGCTGGAACTGTAGGTTTCAAAACAGTCCAATAGGTTTTTCCAGAAGAGAAGTAGATGGAAGGGAAGGTGAGGAAGAATGAAAATGAACACAGATGCCTAGTTATAGTGAATACAAAACTTAAACTGATGTTGTCTTTTTCATTCTTCCTCATAAATGGGACAGAGTCCCCAGCTACGTAAATGTTGGGTGGCCCTCATGGAGGGATATTACAGAGCACTGCCGAAACAGATGAGGCTCTACTTCTAGATATTTTGTCCAACTTGTAATGCAAAACAAGGATATGAGCCTTGGACCAAGTGGCTGCTGCACACATTTCATCAATAGAAGTCCTCGACCAAAAGGCTGAAGAAGTAGCCAATGATAGAGTTGCATGAGCACTGGGAGGATCTTGGTAAAACTAAACGCTTATGAAAGTAAATCAGTGAAATGCAGTCTGGAATCCGTTTTGTTAGGGTAACTTTAGAGACTGACTGACCCAAGCGATTTGAGGAACAGGACATGAACAGCTGATCAGACTTCCTAAACGGTCTTGTTTTAATAAGATAAAAATGTAGCTGCCTGTGGACATCAAGAAGATATAGCATGCAGTCTTCTTTATTACAGAAATCTGGAAAAAGGATGGTAAATTAATGGATTTGCTGATGTCATTTTTCCAAAACCACTTTAGGTACAATGGAAGGAATAGTCCATACAGAAACCCTGTGTTTATGAAAACCAATGTAAGGGGGTTTTGCTGACAGCCTGGAGTTCAGAAATCCATTTTGCTTAAGTTATGGCTACCAAGAAGACCGTTATCCAGGACAGAAATTTCAAATCACATTTGTCTGAAAAGGGCATCTGAGTTAAACCCTGAAGAACCACAGCAAGGTTTCAAGGCAGTGAAGGATCCCTTATCAGGGGTCTGAGAAGAAAAGTGTCCTTCATAAAAGCTTTAAATAACCTGGAAGAAGCCAGGGAGAAGGATTTATTTCCTGGATGGAAATTTTAAATTGCTGCCAACTGTAGTTTAATCATAGAAAAACTGACCCCTTCATTAGAGAGAGATGTAAGGAACTGGAGAATAGCAGAAACTGGAACTGA
Source organism: Protopterus annectens (assembly GCF_019279795.1). Lineage (NCBI taxonomy): Eukaryota > Metazoa > Chordata > Ceratodontiformes > Protopteridae > Protopterus > Protopterus annectens. The sequence continues at coordinate 1,126,781,289 of NC_056731.1, read as the reverse complement.
AAAAGGATCAATGCTGTGTTCAGAAGCCCAAATAGAAAATCTTTTCCACTTGCTCCTATAAACTTTCTTGGTGGAAGCTTTTTGGGTAGCCAAAATAATATCTTGAACTGGGGATGAGAGCCTTGACTGTCTACTACTGGAAGTGAAGAAACCATGTGGTTAACTTGAGGGTTTGAAGGTTGGGATGTTGAATCCTTGAAGGGGGAGACAGGATATCCTGAAGAGGCTTCAGTATCCATGGTGGATAATGAAGGTGAGACCACAGGAAGGAGAACCAAACTTGCCAAGGCCAAAAAGGGGCAATAAGGGTTACTGAGCTTTTCAGCCTGCTTGCTTTCTCTAAGAATTTTGGAATCATTGGAAGAGGAGGGTAAGTATAAAGCAGACCCAAGGGCCAAGTGTGAATTATAGCTTTTCTCACGGTGAGAGTTAAGTATTTGCCGCACTTGTTGTTGAGAGGGGAGGCAAATAAGTGGCAGCAAGGTTGGCCCCAATGCCTGAAGATCATATTTGCAACTGACTGAGACCACTCGTGAGGCCATCAGAACTGATCTACTTAATTTGTCTGCCAGCATGTTCATTTTCCCCAGGATGTGCATCACAATTAGAAAATGGTCTGAAGAGATTGCCCATTCCCAAACCTCTCATGACTTCTCTGCACAGGGGGTAAGAGTGGGTTCCTCCCTGCCTGTTGATGTACCAGACTACTGACATGTTATCTTTCTGAACTGCGATAATTCCCAGAGGAACACATTCTTGAAAAGCCTGCAATGCTAAAAGGACTACTCTCATCTCTAGGACACTACTATGCAATTTGGTCTCTTGGGGGGACTACATGCTTTGGACTGTCCTTCCAAGAAATGCCCCCACCCAAGTTGGGAAGTGTCCGCAGTCACTGTGGCCACTGGATTCGGAAGAACAAAGGGTCTGCCCAGAAAAAGATAGTCAGACTGAATCCACCAGCGAATGTGGCACTTGCAAACTGAGGTGAGTTTTATTTGAAAGGACAGGGGCTGATGTAGAATGAACCACTGCATAGTTAAGGTCCATTGGAGAATCCGCATAAAAAAGCATGCGTAGGGAAGCAGTACAATGGCAGGAGACACGGACCCTTGTGCACAAAGCACTAACTTTGCTGGAGGAGAAATATGAGAGAGCATATCCTGTACCTGATACCTTACAGAAGCAATGTGGTGGAAGGGTAAAGACGCCACTTGAATCATAGTGTTCAGAACTGTTCCGATGAATTCCAGGCTCTGGACTAGGGCAAGCTGAGACTGAAATGCTCAAAATGTTGCAAATCTGAAGCAAATACTCCTGTTGAAGTTGAAGCCTGTAGTGGATAGTGAGGAGCCAACTGTCTAGATATGGAAACAGCTGGAATCCTCTGAGCCTCAAGTGAGCTGCCACTACTACAATGCATTTAGTAAACACCCTGGGGGTGTGATGGGTCCAAAGGGCAGAGCTTTGAATTAGTAATGACCGGCTCCCAGCCAAAAGTGAAGATGCCTACTGGATCATCTGTCTATTTTTATATGATAGTACTTATCCTAAAGGTCTATACAGCACATCCAGTTGTCCTTGTGCAGGTGGGGCAGGATGGACTGAACTGTGACCATTCAGAACTTTACCATCTTCAAAAACTGGTTCAACCTTTAGCTCCAAAATTCGTCAGAGATCCCTGGTTTTCTTTGGTACTAAAAAGAAGCATGAGTAAGTTTCGAATCCTGTCTGGATGACTCTTTTCTAGTAGCGTTTGTATCTCGTGTGCTGCTTCCTTTCTCTGATTGGGTGGAATAAGAAGTTATGTACTCACCATAACGTTCCATCTGAGTAGGTAATCTTCATTTGTCAGCAACCTGTGGGTATCGGATCCGAGCCGGCAATTTCAAACAGCTAAGATCCGAGCTCCAAGCTCCTCCCCCTTACCCACAATCCCCTGCTAACCCTTCCTGTCCTCAGATCGAGTTTGCTTAGCAATACAGAATATCATAACACAGGAGTCACCTGTAAATCCTAACCTAATTTATCTGGAACAAGAGCTAGGAATCCTTCTAGTACGCACTATAGGTTAGGGGGATGGAGGGAGGGTCGGTTGCTGACAAATGAAGATTACCTACTAAAATGGAACGTTATGGTGAGTACATAACTTCTTAATCTGAAGTAGTTAACTTAATTTGTCCATCAACCTGTGGGACAGAGTCCCCAGTTACACAAACCTTGGGAGGTCCACATGGAAGGATATTCCGGAGCACTGCGGAACCAAAGGATGTTCTCCCTCTGGAAATTATATCCAACTTGTAATGGTTAAAGAACGTATGAGATGAAGCCCAAGTGGTTGCTGAACAAATGTCATCCAAGAAAACTCTGGACCAAAAGGCAGCAGAGGTGAAAATTGACCGAGTAGAATGAGCATGGACTCCTTCAGGTTCGGGTCGACCAGAACTTTGATATGCTAGTAAGATACATTGGGAAATCCATCTGGACAATGTAACTTTCAATACTGATTTCGCAAAGGATACGAAGAGCTGGTCCGATTTCCTGTGACCAGCGGTCCTGTGCAGATAAAATCTTAATTGCCTGTGTACGTCCAGGGAATGTAACTTATATTCACCTTTGTTTTGGTAATTTGGAAAGAATACTGGTAAATTAATGGATTGGTTGATGTTGGGTTCCAACGCGACCTTGGGCAAGAAAGAAGGGTTGGTCCTGAGGGAGACTCTCGCTTTGTGAAAAACCAAGTATGGCAGTTTGGCGCAAAGGGCTTGAAGTTCCAAAACCCTTCTAGCCGAGGTGATGGCAATGAGAAAGGCCGTCCTTCCAAGATAAGAATTTTATGTCCACCGAGGCTGCTGGCTCGAACAGAGGGGCTGTCAGAGATTGGAGAACAAGAGTTAAATCCCATGGAGGCACTGGATCTTTAACAGGAGGTCTCAAGTGGAAGGTGCCTTTTAAAAAGGTCTTACATAATTTGGAAGAGGCCAGGGGGCCAAGACCATTTCCGACATGATAGTGGGAGACTGCAGCTAATTGGACTTTGACCGCAGAGGAACTAGCATCCTGGTCAAATAAAGTTGATAAGAATTCTAGTACTGCTGGTAACAGAGCTGTAAAGGGATCCAAGTTTCTGCGTTCCGCCCAGATTGAAAAACCCTTCCACTTACTATTATAAACCTTCCGCGTGGAAGGCTTATGAGCGGCTACTAAAATAGCCTTAACAGATGACAAGATACCGGGAGTCCTAGCTATCACTGGAACTGGATCAACCAAGCTGTGAGCTAGAGATTGTCCAGGTTCGGAGTTGTCAACCCTAGCGGGTGGGAGATCACATCCGGTGTGGGATCTAGAACCCATGGGGGGGGGGTTCAATAGATGAGACCACAGGCAAGGGAACCAAGCTTGGCGAGGCCAGCATGGGGCTATGAGGATCACTTTGCTCCCCAACCGACGTGCTTTCTGCAAAAATTTCAGCATTAGGGGAAGAGGAGGGTAAGCATAAAGCAGACCAGACGGCCAGACATGCACCAGAGCGTCCCTGGGGGATTCCCCTGGTGGGGGAATTAGAGCGAAGTAGTCGCTGCACTTTGCGTTCGAAGGAGACGCGAAGAGATCGCAGCAAGGTTGACCCCATTTGAGGAAAATCTGCGCCACTCTCGGGTTCAGAGACCACTCGTATGGTGAAAGGATGGTTCGACTCAGCCTGTCTGCCAAGATGTTCGACTGACCCAGAATGTGCGTTGCTATGAGAAAGCGGATGGTGGAAATCGCCCATTCCCAAACTCTCATGGCCTCTCAGCAAAGTGGGTAGGACCTGGTTCCCCCTTGTTTGTTGATATACCAGATGACTGACATGTCTGTCTGAATTGCAATAGTTCCCGATGGAAGAAGGGCTTGGAGTGCTTGCAATGCAAGAAGCACCGCCCTCATCTCTAGGACATTGATGTGCAACAAGGTCTCTGATTGGGTCCACGTGCCTTGGACGGTTCTGCCCATGCAGTGCCCCCCCCCACCCCAGGCGAGAAGCATCCGTGGTCACTGTGGCAAGATGAGGAGGCATAGAGAACGGACGCCCTTTCTGGAGATCCGGAGACTGGAGCCACCAGAGTAGGGCTTTCTTGCAAACCCTGCTGAGGGGAATGGGTGAACACAGTGGGTGTTGTAGAATGGACCACTGGACCTGTAGGGTCTATTGCAGTACCCTCATGTTCAGGCGCACTAAGGGCAATAGATTGATAGTCACCGCCATAGAGCCTAGAGCCCTCAGGACCAATTCCACTGGAGGAGCCGGGTAGTTCAGAAGAGCTAGTACGTGGAGCTTCAGGGTCCGAAGTCGGTCCGGAGTCAAAAAGACCTACAGAAGATTTGAGTCCAATCTGGCTTCAATGAAATCTAAGACCTGGGTTGGTTGGATAGAAGATTTTTTGACATTGATTGCGATTCCCAGTCGGGAAGCCAGATGGAGGAAATAGTCTCTGGCTGAGCACAGTAGATGCCTGGTGGGGGCGGACAGGAGCCAGTCGTTTAGGTACAGAAAGGCCTGCATTCCCTGAAGCCTCAGGTGGGCCGCTACCACTGCTAACACTTTGGTGAACACCCTGGGGGCTGTGGTGAGACCAAAGGAGAGGACCCTGAACTGGTAGTGGCTGGATCCTAGCCGGAAGCGGAGATACCTCCTGGATCGCCTGTCCATCAGAATGTGGTAATACGCGTCCTTGAGATCTATGGAGCACATCCAGTCATTCTGCTTCCGGAGTGGGAGAATGGATTGAATGGTGACCATCTGAAACTTTTCTTTGGCCACCGACAGGTTTAGGAAGGATAGATCGAGGATTGGTCTTAGGTCCCCCGTCTTTTTTGGCACCAAAAAGAACCTGGAGTAAAAGTCTGATCCGGATTGGTCTGGGGGGGACGTGCTGGATTGCTCTTTTTTCTAGCAGGTGGAGAATTTCTGCTGCTGCTGCCTCCCTTTGATTGGGTGGGACATCGGGGAGGCTCCGGGGTTTGGGAGGAAGGTTGAGAAAGGGAATCTTGTAACCTCTGGATATGATCCGAAGCGCCCAGCGATCTGTTGTAATGGACTCCCACACAGCTAGGTGCCTCGAGAAACGCCCCCCGACTGCCTCCAGAGTAGAGCAGTTGGGTAACCCTTCAGGGTTGCTGCGTGGGCCGATCAGAAAAGGGTTCTCTCAACCCAAAATTCTTTGGTCCCTCTCTGCCTCTGGGCCGGCGTCCACCCTGTCCTCCTCTGCCTCTGAAGGACGAGGGGTCTGGAGCAAAATGGGACTGTTGAGATTTCCGGAACCACATCTTCTTCTGTCCCTTTTGGTTCCTAGTGAAGGACCTCTGGGGAGCAAAGAAGCGGACTCCAAAGGCAGACAACATCTTCCCTTCTTTTTTGCTCTGGACCAACGTGTCACGTACGGTCTTGCCAAAGAGGGAAGAACCGTCAAAAGGGGCATTAGCGAAGGACGCCTTGAAGGGTTCCGCAAAAATCACAATGGTGGAGCCAAGCATGCCGGCGTAAGACAATGCCTGCTCCGCTAGCTCTAGTGGCTCCTTCCATGGCATGAGAGAGGAGCCACATAGAGGTACTAGAAATGGATTTGAGAGTGGCCATTCGGGTAGAGAATACTTTCTTATCCTCTGTCGACATGGACTCTGGGGGTGACCCGGCGTATTCTTTGATGAGATCCCGCTGGAGTCGTATCACTTGTGCCATATAATTCAGCGACCTTACCAAGAAGGTGGCTGAAGTGAACATCCGCTTCCCCAAATGGTCCATCGTCCGAGACTCCTTGTCTGGAGGATGGACAGAGGAACTCTCCTGGGCCAGTTCCTTTTTAGTGGCGACCGCCACCAACATGACATCTACAGAAGCACCCTTGCTCCAGCAAGTTCTATCAGCAGGGGGGCTAAGAATTTTGTCCGGCCTCTTGGGAATGGGCTCCACAGTGTCCGGCTCCTTCCATGTCCTGGTAGTAATCAGGTCTACCAGGGGGTCGGTGGGAGGGGCCACCCAAGAGGTAGATGGGCCTGCGTCAAACACCTCCAGAAATACAGACTCATCTGAGGAAGGTTTTTGCGCAGACCACCCCCCTCTAATTCAAAGCATTTCAATGATGTCTCCGAAGGAGACGTCTTCGGGGGCTGACCTTGGGGAACCTTCCCCTTCCTCCAAATCTGTATCTGTTGTCAAGGACTCAGGTGAGTCCAAGTGCCTCCTCTTGCACTTACGTTTGTGAGGCACCTCCTCGGGGGGGCTGTCCGAAGAGGCCTCACCAACCACATCCTGTTCCTCCAAGGGAACTATCTGGGATGTAGGTGCAGGCTGTCCCTGGGGCCGGGTGATGGAAGGTAGGCCCATCTGAGATGGAGTGCAGGGTGGAGCCGTAGCAGGAGCCTGGGGTCTCGAGTCCCTCGATAGAACCCTCTCCACAACATCGAATGCCGAAGGGGAGCTGCTCTCCCTGGGATCCGATGCGTGGATCGGAGCCGGCGCCGAAGCAGTCGGATCCGAAGGGTCAGTATGCTCCGACCGAGACGGAGCCGAAGACACACTGACGCCTCCGGAGCCGAAGCTCAGCTCTTGGCTCTTAGAGCTCGGATCCGAAAAGGGACCCGACAAACTCGAGGGTGCTGTTGGCGCCGAAGTACGAGGTACTATCGGAGCAGACACTCCTCCGGCTCCGACACTACTCAGCTCCGAAGGCTCTGTACCCCGAAAGTGGGTCGGAGAAGGAGCTATCGGGGCAAAAAAAGGGGTCGCGCTCCCCCCCCCCCGGAAGGGGGTGAGGCAGGAGCACTCCCATCTGCAGCTGGGCCTGGAGGAACCTACTCATCATCCGGTCCATGACTGCATCGGATAAGCTTCTAGTTGATCTAGAGGAGGCCACCGAGGCGGGATGGAAGTGCCGCCTCGATAACCTCGAAGCTGACCAGGCCTCCTCCTCTTCCGGTGAAAAACTGGGAGAATGGAGCTGGGAAGGAGAAGGCCCGGAGGCCCTAGGAGAAGCCGCTTGCTTGGCTGGCGGGGCCGAGGAGGAAGACTCGGCCCGCCGCTTGTGATGTTTGTCCTTCTTACGCTCCCTCCTAGCTTCCCTCTCCACCTGGCCAACGGTGGGAGGTGAATCCCAGCCAGGGGAGCAGGGATGGGGGGGTGGCACTGACGCAGCCGCGGCAGGTGCCACAGAGGGAGAGGAGGCCAAAGTCGTGTCCGGGGGCAGCAGTCCCGCCAAGACCAACTTAGATCTCCTGTCCCTCAAAGCCATGGGGTTGAAGGCTGCACAAATAGTGCAGCCTGAAGAGAGGTGGTCAACCCCAAGGCAAATAACACTCAGAGTGTGGCCATCTGCTGGGGACAGCTTATGGCCACACTCTGTGCATTTAGAAAAAAAGGCTTTAGGGGCCTCAGACATACTTAAGAAAGAAAGGTTTAAACACTAGGCCCAACACAAACATGCCTTCACGAACACACAGTGGGAGGACAATTAACTACACAAGTCTATATAAATATACCCAAAACACTAGGGAAATCACACACACACCAATAATATTAAATCTTAGAATAAAAAAGAAAGATTTTTCTCACAGGAACTGGACTATACATGTCTGGAAGCTCAATCAAGCTGCTGACTGAAACGCGGCAAACGAGATCTGAGGACAGGAAGGGTTATAGCAGGGGATTATGGGTAAGGGGGAGGAGCTTGGAGCTCAGATCTTAGCTGTTTGAAACTGCCGGCTCGGATCAGATACCCACAGGTTGATGGACAAATGAAGTCAACTACTTCAGATCACTGGGAAATTTCTTCAATCAACAAGTAGGGAAAAGGGTATGTAGTAACGTCTGGATATTATGCTTAACACCCATGAATATTTTGTGCCATTTGCCAAGGCATCTAGATGAAAAGAGAAATGACCCCCCCCAAGTGCCTCCAGAGTTAAACAGTCGGGCAGCATTTCAGGAGCGCTGATAGGGCCTGTCTGAATAAGAATCCCTAAAGCCCAGATTATGTGGGTCTCCTCTGCCTCTACGGCAATGTCTGCTACTGAAACTTCCATCTCCGCCTCTAGAGAAATTATTCCCCACCAATTCTGGAAAGGCCCTGGAGATGTACAGAACCGCATCTTCTTACCATCTCTTTGGTTTCGGGGGAGAAGGTCTGTTGAGGGGTAGAAAATCGGACTCCTACAACAGACCGAGTTTTTCCAGGCTTTTTGCTGCAGATAAGCGTATTTTTAACATATGGCCCAAACAAAGAATTGCCTTCAAAAGAGGCATTCATAAAAGAGATCTTAAAGGGCTTTGCAAAGTCGCACTGACGCATCCACCCGTGTCTCCTTATGGCAATAACTTGAACTAGCAGCTCATAAGGTACCTTTCCAGCAGTGTGAGAGATTAGCTTCATAGATGCGTTAGAAATAGACAACAGAATGGCCATTTGAGAGGAGGTCCTTTTGAAGTCCTCAGCAGACATGGACTCAGAGAATGAACCTGAATTAGTCAAATCCCTCTGCAGCCTTGTAAAATATGCCATGTAGTTAAGTGACCTCAGTGTGAAGGTAGCTGAGACAAACACTCACTTTCTGAATCTGTCCAGCACTCTGGACCCAATGTTCGGTGGGTGGACAGAATATCTCTGCTTTGTTAGCTCTTTCTTATTGGTTGCATCCACCAAGACTCCTTTGCTCCATTGAGGTCAGTCTGAAGGGAGAGCTAAAATTTGTCTGGGTGCTTGGGTATGGGCTTGACAGTATCCAGTTCCTTCCAAGCCTAGTGGGAAACCAGTCTGATGAGTTAATCTGCCAGGGGATTATCCAAGATGTAGATGGTCCAGCACCAAAAGCCTCCAGGAACACGGATTCCTCAGGAGGAGGAGTCTGGGAAGACCAGCCACCTTTCTGCTTAAGGATTTCTAGAATATCTCCACAGGAGATGTTATCAGGTGGTCAATCTAGGGGATCCTTCTCCATCAAAATCTGTGTCTTCAGTGACAGACTCCAAGGGGGAGTCTGTCTCCTCTTACATGTCCTCTTCCAGGAAACCTCTTCTGTGGGATGTTCAAGGGATGTATCAGAAAGTAGGGGGAGCTCCTCTTGTGGAACTGCCTGGAGACTAACTGGAACTGGCCATCCCTGTGTGGTAGGCTTGATGGACTCAGAGCTCGGAGCTAGTGAGGTGAAAGGGACATGATCTGAGGTATGACGACGGTTCTCTATGAACAGAGAAAGCCCTTTCTACCACCTTGAATGCCACTGGACCAAGGGAACCCCCCCCCCAGAAATAAAACTTCTGAAGGCAGAACAAGGCCTCCCCCAGATCTGCACCCCAGGGGGAGAATTGGATTTGAGCTGTCCAGGGCAGAGGCCCCGAGAGGAAGAGACGGATCTAACAAAAATGGAAGCAAACCCAAACCCTCGGACCTGGTGCCAACATCTCGGCTCCGAGACCCGTTTTGATCAGAGGGTATCAGAGCATAGCCAGTCAGGGAAATCATCAGGGTGGAGGAAGGAACTATCCTCAGATCCTATGCCAAAGCTCTCAGAGATCTTGAATCCTGGGACTCCAAAACCATTGTTCAGATTGGACAGGGAGAAACAAGGGACTTAGTAGGTACACTCACAGATCCAGTACGGGACAGAGCTGGAAGAATCCCAATCTGGATACGAGCTCTGAGGAATGTACGCATCATCCTATCCACATGCACCTCTAACAGACTTCTGGATGACCTAGAAGATGATGTGGAAGGAGGTACAGAGTGCTTCCTCAGAGTCTGGAAAAGATGAGTGGGCAGAGGAGGAGAAACAGGCTTCACTGTGTACTCTGGTGTACAACTTCTTCGAGATGAACTGGTTCTTATCTAGGACTTCGGATCCGAGAAAGAAGCAGGTGGTCAAGGGGCTATGGTAATAGGAGCCAATCCTTTTGGATCCAAGGTAGGTTTCAGATCAGAAATATTTCTGATTTTTTTCTAATGGCTCCAATGAAGCCCTTGGGGACTTTGTAGGAGACCTCTTTCTGGTATCTGAAGAAATGTTTTTGGGCATTCTGGACGGGGTTTGAGCTCCAGAAGCATGAATTAATCCCTTAGGATTTATTTATTTATTTATTTTATTTCCAGTTTGATAACCGGGGAAGTCCACTGGGCCCGAAAGCCCGTTTTCAGTGGAGGCCCGGGGAGAAAAGCTCCATGATAATACATTACACACAAAAACACAGCAGAAAAGCTCTAAACTAATACATTACACACAAAAACACACTCTGTTCTAGTAGCATAATACTTTTAACAATTTCCAAACAAGAATGAGGTGCAGTGGGCACTATACATAAGAAAATGATATATTAATGCAACTGTAATGTTAGTAAAGTAGGAAAGGAAAAGGAAATTATAGATAGAGTTTGAATGCAAGAGCAGGGAAGCATGGGAGAAACGAAGAAGAAGCAAAGAAATTAAAGGAGAGGTGTCCAGAAGAGGATAGAAAAAGAACAGATAACTAATGTTCATTTTGTGATTGGGTCCAGGAGAACACCTTGCGAAAAAGGCAAAAGATTTAAAGGTGAGAGTAAGCATAGAAGTGGGCAGTGGGATGAGAGCACTTGAAGGAAAATAAAGGGTTTTCCTTTAGGATTTAGTTTGTTGTGTCTGTCTAATAAGGCTCTAGGATTAAAAGTAACGCAAATAGAATAGGCTGTGTTGAGATGGTCTGGTCCTAGACAATACACGCACTTCTTGTGGGCATCGGAGTTTATGCCCACAAGAAGTGCACTTTTTAAAACCAATCGGTTTCTCTGACATGGTTGAAAGGGATAAAATCAGGAAATAAACAACTTTTTTTTTAAATACTGACTATAAGATAGAAAAAAGTACAGTTGTGTACACTTACCATAAATGTAGATGTTAGATTATATTCACTGTTGCAGTCATTACATTTGGGTTATCTGCTTGCACGTAGCCCTCAGCCAGCCTGATTATCAAAGTCTTGGGTCCTGCATCGGTTGCACTCTCTTCTTCCTTGACGTCAGGTAGTCAGGAGTATAAAGCATGCAGCTGACACCATTACATCAGTCTTTCTTGCCATGCGGTGCCCAAAGCAGAAGCAGTTCGTAAGTGCCGATTGGTCAACTCCTGAAATTTTCATTTTTGAGTTTCAAAACCGAAGTCTTCAAAAAAGCTAAGTGCCCCTTTTGGGATCCTTTTTCTTGCTCTAAACCAATAACCAAGCAGATAACCTCAATGTAATGACTGCAACATTGAAACAAGAAGAACATTGGTGGCGCAGTGGTTGCATTGTCGCCTCACAGAACAGGCTCTCCAGTTTGATTCTTGGCTGGGGTGCCTTTTATAGAGTCTGCATGTCCTCCCTGCATTCGTGTGAGTTTCCTCTGGGTGCTCCAGCTTCCTCCCACATTACAAAGACATGCATCTGGAACATTTCTCTCCGGGCCTCTGCTGAAAACTGGCTTTGCTCCATGTCGGACTTTCCTGGTAAACAAATTTTAAATAAATAAAAAAGGGAAAAAAGCAATACCAGTTATGGCATCCTAAATCAAATGCCTGTAAACGTAAGGAAAGTAGTGCCAACAATGGCAAGAAGACTACTCAAAGGTGAGTAGAGAAATAAAGTGTAAAAAACAAGGAATCCTAATGCCAGTGAACACTAAGAAGAAGGTTATAGAAAAGAAAGACAAATGAGTTTTAAAAATAATATCAATTTAACTAGTACTATTGAAAGAGAAAAGTACAGTTTTGTACCTACCATAAATGTAGATGTTCGAGGATCCACATTGCTGCAGTCATAACCTGTGGGTAGTCCGCTGTCCTCGGTCGGCCCGAATACCAAAGAGTTAGGCTGGCGTCGGTCATGGGCGCCCGGAGCTGACGTCAGTACGCAGAAGTACTTAAGCGCATGACCGACGCCATATCCTCAGTCTTTCTTGCCCCAGATGTCAGAAGGCCTTAAAAAAAGGAAAGGCCAGAGCCACAAAGGAGAAAATAACAATAATCCCTAAGGAACAACCACAACAACAACAACCCCAAACCATAGAGGGGAAGGAGGGAGGGAAAATAGGACTGCAGCAATGTGGATCCTCGAACATCTACATTTATGGTAGGTACAAAACTGTACTATGTTCTTCGTCTCACATTGCTGCAGTCATAACCTGTGGGTAGAATCCCAAAGCAAAGGAAAAGGGAGGCTGGCAAACTAAAAAGCATTAGGGGCTGCTAACATGCCCTGTAAGACTGCAGTGGCAAACCCAGCCCTGGACTTGGAGTAAAGAGGGAGATGGTAATGCTTAGTAAAAGTGTAAACTGAACTCCAAGTAGCTGCTTCCAAAATATCCTTAGTAGCTACACCCCTCAAAAAAGCAGTAGATGTAGCAGTAGCCCTAGTGGAATGAGGTCTAATCCCAGCAGGAACATTCTTCCCATGATGAGAATAACAAAAGGCAATACAATTAGCAATCCACTTTGAAATAGTCTGCTTTGAAACAGCTTTCCCTTGTGAACTCAAAGCAAAAGAAACAAATAACTGTTGAGTCTGTCTGAACTCCTTAGTTCTGCTCAAATAGTAACGTAACTGCCTGTGTATATCCAAAGAATGCAAGATTTTTTCCCCCTTATTTTGGGGATCAGCATAAAAGGTAGGCAAATGGATAGACTGGTTCAAGGCCACATTAGAAATAACTTTTGGCATAAAAGTAGGGTTAGTACGTAAAGAAACTCTATCCTTATGGAATATCAGAAAGGGTTCAACTGCCATGAGAGCCTGCAATTCAGATACCCTTCTAGCAGAAGTAATGGCCAACAAAAAGGCAGTCTTCCAAGACAAAAACTTCAATTCCGACGTAGCTGCAGGTTCAAAAGGAGGCAAAGTAAGCTTCTCCAACACAAAATTGAGATCCCAGGAAGGAGTAGGAGCTCTACGTGGGGGTCTTATATTTTTTGCCCCTCTAAGAAATTGCTTAAACAAAGGGTGAGAAAATAAAGGAGGGTCACAATCATAGTGAGCAGAAATGGCTGCAGCATGAACCTTCACAGAAGAAAATGACAAACCCTTGTCTAGTAATTCAGTAAGGTACTGCAGTGTAAAACTAAAATTAGGTACCGAGACATCAAAGTCCTTTGTTGTGCTCCAAAGAAAAAATCTCCTCCATTTATCAGCATAAACCTTTCTAGTGCTGGGCCGCCTGGCTTCCAAAATGACATCCAAAACCTGTTGAGGAAGTTGAGAACCCCCAGGCTCTAAAACAGAATTCGCCAGGCCGTTAGGTGCAGGGACTGCACCGACATTGAGCAAATGACTGCTTGACTGGGACAACAAGTGAGGAAGCTGTGGCAAAGGGCAAGGAGGCTCCTGAATTAAACTCCTCAGCAGAGGATACCAGTGCTGTTGTGGCCAATCTGGTGCTATCAAAATCATGCAAGGCTTGTCCCGCCTGACTTTCAAGAGTACCTTGGTAAGGAGAGGCAGAGGAGGAAAAGCATAGACGTGAAGGTTGTTCCAACTGAAAGATAGAGCATCCACTTTCCAAGCTTTTGGGTGAAACATCTTTGTTCAAAATTTTGGTAGTTGGAAATTTAGAGAGGAAGCGAACAGATCTATGTCTGGAGTTCCCCAAGCCACTGTCAACTGTTGGAATACTTGAGGATCCAATTTCCACTCGTGGGGATCCACAATTTGTCTGCTCAATACATCTGCTAGGGAGTTCTGTGCCCCTGGCAGAAACCGTGCTTGAAGAGTGATGTGCAAACTCAGAGCAGTCTCCCACAATATCATAGCTTGTCTGCAAAGAGGGTAAGAATGGGTTCCCCCCTGCTTGTTGATGTACCACATGACTGTAGTGTTGTCTGTTCGTATCAACACCTGTCCTGGTTGAAGTAGGCCCTTGAAAGCCATCAGGGCAAACTGGACTGCTAACATCTCCTTCATGTTGATATGCAAATGCTGTAGTCTGGGAGGCCATGCGTCTTGAATCCATTTCCCATTGAAGTGTGCTCCCCAAGCCAGGTCTGAGGCATCTGTCGTTATGATCTGACTTGCCTCTGGTCGGGTCACAGAGAGTCCCTTGTTTAGGTGACATTCCTGTGCCCACCACAAGAATTCCTTTTGGATGCAAGGTATTATCTGAATGACAGTGTCCAAATCGTGGCAGTGTTGAGTCCATACACTTTTGAGATACCATTGTAGCTTCCTCATATGCAGTTTGGCATTGGGAAGTACTGCAAGATGCCATGAACCCCAAGGCTTGAAGGACTGTCCTTGCAGTCAGCCTGGACAGTACTGATAATTGCTGGAAGTATAGATGAAGAGTTCTTTGTTTGTCCGGGGTCAGAAAAGCCATCTGAGAGGCTGTATTCAGTCTCACACCCAGAAAGCACATGTCCTGAGAGGGTACTAGACTGGACTTTGTTTCGTTCACAGAATACCCTAGGCACCTTAAAACTGCCATTACATACTGTAGATGTTGAAGTAACTTGTCTTTGTCTTGAGCAAGAATCAGGCAATCGTCCAGATAAGGATAAATTTGTATTCCCCTCAGTCTTAAGAAAGTTATTACAGAAGCCAGAACCTTTGTGAACACCCTGGGCGCAGTAGATAAACCAAAGGGCAATGCAGAGAACTGATAATGAGAAGTACCAGCCCGAAAATGCAGGAATCTCCTGCAGCTGGGCCTGATAGGAATGTGAAGATAGGCCTCTTTGAGATCCCGAGTTACCATCCAGTGATTTTTGCCTAGCAGAGGCAGAAGTTGCTGTAATGTTAACATCTTGAACTTTGGAATGTCTAGGTATGTATTGAGAATGGACAAATCCAGAATTGGCCTCCAAGTGTTTCCTTTCTTTGGCACTAGGAATAGACGAGAATAAAACCCTAGGCCTTCTTCTGACGGAGGTACCACCTGGATTGCCCCCATCTGTAAAAGCAAAGAAATTTGTTCCTGAGCCTCCAGCCTTTGCTGAGGAGGTACATCTGGCATGCCTTTGAAAGGAGGAAAAGTGTGAAAATAAAACTTGTAGCCTTGATTTATTATGTCCAACACCCAGTTGTCCTGGGTGACCAAATGCCAATTTTGTTTGAAAAGTGCCAACTTTCCTCCTAGAGGAGCTGCCAGAAAAGAAGGATCTGGCAGCTGAAGATACAGGTCATTGGGTCTGTTTACGAAAAGGCTGACCCCTGCCCTCACCAGAAGATTGTGCAGGAGAACTCCAAGTCCTAGGTCTGAAAGAACCCTGAGCGTGAGCCCTGCCCCTACCACGTCTAGACCTGCCCTTAGATTGAAAATCCGAAGAAGGGTAAGACCATCCTCTTGCAGGCCAATTCCTACTAAACTTAGGGGGCTGCACTTGCAAAAATTCCTTAACCGTCTGCATAGACTTAGCTTTGTCTTCCATCTTTTTCAAAACTGACTCCACAGGGGAACCAAAAAGAACTTCAGATTGAAGAGGAGCATCTAAAATCCGGGCTTTAACATGCTCTGACAAATTTTGATCCCTAAGCCAGGCATGTCTACGAATAACTGAACCAGTAGCAGCCACCCTGGAAGAAGCCTGAAGGGCATCAAAGCCACACTGCA
Source organism: Protopterus annectens (assembly GCF_019279795.1). Lineage (NCBI taxonomy): Eukaryota > Metazoa > Chordata > Ceratodontiformes > Protopteridae > Protopterus > Protopterus annectens. Next base: position 1,126,765,715 of record NC_056731.1, on the reverse strand, counting down.
AGGAATGTTTACCAACTTGTTCTGAAGCATGAACCAAGTCCTGCAATTCCTTGCACTCTATACCCTCAGATAGGTCAATTAAAATCTAAGGTAGATGCTCTAACAGAAAGTTCTGATACTTCAGCATATGAAATTGGCAATTTAAAAGCCCTCATAGCTAACGTAGAAGAGGTGTACACTTTTTTACCCCACCTATCCAACGCTCTAGAATCTTTATCCAAAAGAACTGGATTCTTAACCACAGAAGCCCTGACACCTTTAGGCCCTTGAATAATAGTTTCCGGGTCAGCTCTAGGACTCTTATACAAATATTTATGTGCCTCTGGAACTCTGTAATACCTGTCTGGCTTGACAGGGGCGGGGGGTAAAGAATCAGGATTAAGGGAAGCTTCAGAAAAAACATCCTGAACAACATCTAAAACAGGGGGAATAGCCAAAGGTCTATGTTGTGGCAAAAACAAAAATTCCCTAAGCCCCTTACGAGAATCTGAAAAATCCTGACCCTCCCACTTGAAATGCTCCCTCATGGAATGCAAGGTTTCAGAAAAGGAAAAATCCTCTGGAGGAGAAGCAGGAGGACAGGAATCCTCTGCATCCGAATCTGAATAGGGAGGAAAATCCTGAATATCCTCAGCTGAGGACTCAGAGTAATCAGAGGAATGCTCTATTCCCTCTAAATCTGTCTCCACCCTAGGCCTCTTCTCTGGAGGGGGCATAGAACCCTTGATCAAAGTAATCAAATCCTCTGCCATTTTCAACATATGTTTTTTAGGAACAGAGCCCGAAGAACTAAGGTCTAGCCTTAGCAGGGCCTTTAGTGACGGAAGTAGAAGGCCTAATAACCTTTTGTAAGGATGGAACCACAGAAACTTGAGAAGCACCCTCAGCCTGGCCTAACTCCTGAGAGGCCAACTCCTGTAACAGTAAAGGTTCCCCCTGGGATTCAGCCGAGACCTCGGCTGGATCCACAGATTAAACCGTAGTTTCCATAGAACCAGCGTCCGCAACGGATGACTCATCCGGTTTAGACCTTAAAGATTTATCTTTTCGCTTTTTTGCGGTAGCGGGCGTCGGAGGATCCGACGGCATGTTGTAGTTACACCGCTTACCGAAAACCAACCTAGCACAGTCTAATCTGCGTTTAATGGTGCGCTTATTAAATCTAGCGCAAAAGCGACACCCGACTACGTCGTGCTCAGGCCCCAAGCAAGGAATACAGAGAGAATGATAGTCCCTATGAGGTATCTGTTTCCCACAAGAAACACAATTATTAACTTTTTCTGACATCCGGATTATCTGAGGCAAGAAAAGACAAAAATTTTCCCCAACGGGGTACTTAGCCCAACTTGGTCTTCGGTCTGAAACTCGAAAATTGAAAATTTCAGAACGCCGAACAGCACTTGCAAACGCTGCTTCTGCTTCGGACCACGCGGCAAGAAAGACTGAGGATATGGTGTCGGTCATGCGCTTAAGTACTTCTGCGTACTGACGTCAGCTCCGGGTGCCCATGACTGACGCCAGCCTAACTCTTTGGTATTCGGGCCGACCGAGGACAGCGGACTACCCACAGGTTATGAAAGCAGCAATGTGAGACGAAGAACATCTACTTATTACACTCAAGATTGGAACCTACATCTAATCACAATGCGGCAAATGAGATCTGAGGTAGTGGAGATGGACTAGAGCATTATGGGTAGAGGGAGGAGTTCGAGAGTTGGATCCAAAGTCTAGGAAATGCAGACGAGTTGAATCTGAGGATTGAATCCAAACCCATTTGTGAGGAAGAATGAAAAGGGCAACATCAGATTCTGAGGTTGTCTGTATGTGCTCTGTCCTCTAATTCTATTTTTTTTTAAACATCTCTTTTTGAGCAGTCTCATTCAGCCAGCCTTTTCTTCATTTTGATCTGTTTTTGTAGTTTTACCACCTCATCTGAATAGCTGTTCAAAGTATCTTCCATTTTTTTTCCAGACTGTTGTTGCTTGAGTTGACATACTCCATCATTTTATTTAATCAGATCTGTGTGCAGTTAGTTCTTATATTTTTCTCTAGGTTACTAGAAGTCATGCCTGGAGCTTGCACTGCTTCTTGCTGAACAGCTGCAGTACTTTTCCCAGTCCGTGTTTTTCCCTCACCTTTTGTAGCCGATTTTCTTTCAGGCCCTCTATATTTCATTTTCCTGGCACCCAGGCTGTGCACTTACTAGCCAGTTAATGAAATTTACCCAGAAACACCAAAGTCCACTGGCCTTCTCGACCAAGTTTCTGTTTTCACACTGGGAGAGCCAAAATTAAGCTGATACTCAAGCTGCAGCCATCTTGGAATTCTGGATGATGACCCCTCTTAGTCATCTCTTGCTTGGTAGTTACGAATGAGCTGACTGGCTGGGGAGAGGGGCTGATGGTTCGAAGGCAGGAAGGGCAAATTCGACAAAAGAAAAATACTTCATTAAACTGTGTACTTAAAACAATTAAGTGGTCATGGCACTAATGTCTGCAACAAAGAACATTCTTAAATCAAGCACTGGAAAGAGTCAATCTTCACATGCACTTTAGTTTTAATAGCAGCATTTGCTAAAGGATGGGTGGCTGGCTGATGGCAAATGATGATGCACCTCTCAAGACACTTGGAAAGGTATCTTCTTGGCAACAGCAGCCCTCTGCTTCTCTCCCAAGAGTAATGAACAGCTGATCCATCTTCCTACAATCGTGTAATATCTGAGCTGCCAGTGGGCGAAGGACCTTCTTTCCACCATTTCTACCACTATCAAAAGGTTTACATTCATTTAACTGAATCACAGAACAGTTTTGCAGAAAAGCATTGCTGCTAATAGTCAAATTACAGACAGCTGAGTGGTAGACATGTCAAATTAAAGGAACCTGGGTCAATATTCGCATTTTTTCATTTTTTTTTTTTATTGTAACATTCTCACATAGCCCAAAACCACCAAGTGTGGAAGGGTCTAAACAAACACAAACATCTGTTTGTACATTTTTCCAGGGGGGACAAGCCCCCCTCTGCCCCCCAAACCCCCTGCAAATTATATATACCAACTCTGCAATCACACTACAGTGAAGAAAAGGGTAAAGTTAACCATCCTCACTGTACCACAATCTCCATTCAAAAGCTTCAGCAGCAGACTTCATAACGTCTACTTCACATGCATGAATGGCAGGCTCTGTTCGCTCTCATTAATTCAATAATACACGGTATGACATTTCAGTCAGTCTAGTAACTGCATTCAGTCAAATAAAATCTGATGTACTGCAATTCTGCAAAATGAATGTAAATCAAAATAAAGCAATAGCCTGATGAACTGGCACAAGAAAACCTTCAAATCACCTTCAGGAGGAAGTAATTTTCATAGGTGAATACTGTGCTAATGACTACTAGGACCTTTTTAAGCCTAGCAACGTACCCCAAATCTCTGACAAGTTCTGGTACTCTTGACAAGTGTAAGCAGGGGCTTGGGAGATGGAGATGGATATAGACAGCCTTTAAATGGTTCATTAGAGACAAAAGTGCCAAACCGGGGATGAATTTCCTGTTCCCAATCCAACTGTCCAAGTTACACTTTAATTGGGTTAGGGAAGGAACTCTGCTTCATATGGATGGGGAGCCTGTTCCAGAGAAAGGGTAGTTTGTTGGATACATACCTGTTTCTCCAGCAGATCCTATTTATATGACATGCAAGGTTCAAGTCTTCAAAATGGGTAATTCTTGTGGTGTTGTTTTGCGGATATGCAAGAGGTCTAGCAGGGTGGGGTCTGATAATGCCTTGTATGCCAGGCACAGATATCCCTCAGCCTGTAGGAGACAAAATACAGAGAAAAGGCTTTGGGACAGTCTGCATAAGACTTGTTACTTGCACCCTGTATTCTTTTAGTGAGGAACTTCTGTGGACATTCCAACTGTTGAAAGTTCCGAGTTAGGTGCATACCAAAGGGGGCATTGTACTCAAAAATAGGTCTAATGAATGCTGAATACAGTTGAACAATCACCTCTTGGGACCTAGATGCTGTATCTTTGTTTATAAGATGCACAACACAGAATGATTTCCTCACTACTGTAGACACATGATGGTCAAAGGCTAGATTACTGTCCATGTGTGTGCCCAAGTCTCTGCCTACTGGGTAGATTCCTAGGTTGTATTGTCAATATGATAGTAACAGAGATGGATGAATTCCATTTTTTGGCATTTAGATTTAGTCCATGTCTCTGACAAGTTATTTATCTGTGTCCTGGAGAACATTAGTGTCAATGGCAGATTCTCTGACTGCTCCTAATTTACAATGGTCTGCAAATTTAGTAAGCCAGACGCCCTTGACATTGGCCTTGACTTCAGAGAACTAAATGCCAAAAAACAGCAGTCCCAGGTCCAATCCCCGAGGGACTCCATTTGGGAGTGACTTCTTTGTAGAGGTGGACTCCCCACTTCTAACTTCCTGGGTCCTGTCTATGAGCCAGCTGGCTATCCTCTGGGTGACATAAGGGTTTATACCTAACTTTTAAGGTGTCTTGACAGACAAACCATCCTTATGACTGACCAAATACTATGTACTACACATGAAGACTTTAAACTTTAAGATGCACCCTTATGAAATAATAGCCACCAGCAACAGTATTTTCCAAGAACAAAAATACTGAGCTAGTAGACTCAGATGACAGAGGTAAAGCCTGCCTACTAGGAAGTTCATGTCCCACAGAGGGGATGGGTTCATCCTGTCCTATGGAAAAGAGAATGCCTTCATCACTACCCTGTTGCATTTGGCAAAACAATGGGGAGAACTCTGTTCCCATGACCAGCAAACAGGTCAGTCTGTTGAGTGGAGTACCCCACCTCCAAAAGATACTGCATGGGCACAGCTTCTGTATCTAGAGATCCAGGACAGCAATGGAGATTTGTCACATGGCATGTGCCAGGTCATCCATCTCCCTGGCAATGGATGTGAACTGCTGAGGAAAAGATGACTCAGCCTATGTCACAATGCCAGGGCAGCATCATGCCTCTGCAAAGGGGTGTTACACCTCATACCATCTTGCTCATTCAGATAAAAGACAATGAAGTGCATATTCAACTGGATGAGGAGAGGAATTAAAAATCCGCAATTTCTGCAAGGAATTCAATGGCCAGAAATAGCACTACAAGAGCCAAATGGTTAACAAAGAACACCATTCTCCAGGGAGCATACCACCTGCACAATGCAGGATCCAGATTTTCTCTAGTGAAGGAATCAGTATTCAAGATCTTTAATGGGTTTAGTTACAGAAAGGGAAGACCCAGTAACAGATTGTTGTGGATAATTCACTACTCCAGGGCCAACAAACAAGAAGTCAAACATGAAAACAGGTCTGGATTGAACCCTGGGATGTATGACACTTCCCAAATCATGTTTCTCCTGAGACAATATAGGAAATGCCAGTGTGGGTTCCAGCTAGTAATATAGCCTTCATAAGAACTCTTACTAACAAACAACAGCAAGGATCACCATCCAAATTGCGAGAGTGGCTAAAAAGGACTGCCAAACTAAGAGGTTGTGTGCGCATATGTGGTTGACATGTTACTTCATGGCGCGTGTCAGCCAGGCATGTCGACACTACTCACACATAGAGTATGTTTATCAAAAGACCAACTGCAGAAGCAATACAAAAAATATTATGTATCATACAGGCTCACTGAAATCAGATGAGCTAACAAATGCCTTTAAAGATATGAAGCAACACTGCATTTCCCCTGTACTATACTCTCTCAGCACAGTTGGCTTTGCATTCATCAAGTGCGCCCTGTGACATTCAGCAGTTTGAGGTACTTATGACATGGTAATTTTACACACTGGTGTTGAACTGAATAATTTTGGAACATTCTTCCTCCTGGATATGCCACAGGAGTAAGCACCCTAACAAGTAATTAAACCACCTGTTTAGCTATTTTCTCCTGTAATCTTGCATGGTATGTGAATATGATAAAAACTACAGTGTCCAGTGACTGGCTAAGGATATGGTGTCACAGACAGTGGGATTCACTGCTGGTCATTCTGCAGTGAGATGTGAAACCAGTTGGAACATGCTGCAGTTAGAGGGCTTCACTTCTCTCCCTGGGGTTAAAGGTACTAAACAAGCCTGTTCATCCCAATCATGTCTTTTTTAGAACTTCTGAAATACAAAGCATGAAAATTTATTGACTGAAAAGCAATAAAATTTAATCCATACGAGAGATTTTACTGCTCAAACAATGACTGGGTATGGCTAAACAATGCTAAATAAATATGAAAAATGATTAGATGTTAGGAACAAGTATTGCAAAATCCAAACACAGCAATATCTTAACTATTATGAGTAACCTAGGTTCTTTTATGCTCCCCATACATTGTTATACTCTCTGTGATTAACAGAGATCATGACGCTGTCATCTTTAACCTAAAAGAGAACAAACTCAATCAAAAATAAACCTTTTTTAGACTTTTAAATTGTAAGCTACACTGGAATAAGGAAAATACTTAGGAAAACATCAGAATATTTGCTCAATGAGTCAATATTTGCTCTGGATATTGTTTTTTTCCACATTCATAGACATGCAGTAGGTGGATTAGGCACTCTTAAATTGCTCGTAGGTGCCAGTGTGTGTTTGTGTGTGTGTGCGTGCGTGCTTGTATGTGAGTGGCATGGATGAACTACCGCGGCAGGGCTAGCCACCCAGTTGTGTAAAACGCATGTGCAAAAATGGGAAAAAGGGGTTGAGCGTCAGTAAGTCAAAAATATACAGATAAAAAAATGAACAAAAAGCCTTTGATGTAATTAAAAAAATAAAATATAAAATTGAAAAAAAAAATGCATAACATCCAAAAAATACCCCAGCAACTAAAAAGTCAAGATTAAAGAAAGCACAGAAACTAAATATTTTTTTGTATCATATCTCCTGGATCCATATGAACTTCGCTTGACCTTAAGGGCTCAGACTCATAATAAAGATTCTTAAGTTACAGCAGAAAAGTGAAAGGGATAAGTGCAAACATAGCATAGTATTAGTTAACAATGTTGTTTAGCCACGGGACACAGCAAATATATTTGTAGAAAAAAATGAATGCAAATGTCACAAAGACTTTTATACGAGTGCTACAGAGACAAGGTACACATTCATTGCATAGCCACAGATGTTAATTACTGCCAAATAAATAAATAAAACTCAGGTTCACTGACTTGACAACACACTTGGTGGCTTACTGTACAGAATCATAGGAAATGTGACTACATCTTTCCAAGACATGTCAAATAAAACATTAACCATTTTCACATCCCTGCCTAATAAGTTTATTAAGGAGACATCCTTACTGTTATTATTATTAAGGGGATATATATATATTGTGGTGCATTTATAAGATGCAATAGCAGGATCTGATAAAGGGCAAACAGTGCATGTTGAATATCCTAGCCTTGCTAAGGTGTTCATCTCAATTTCTCATAAAGGAATAACTAACAATTTAAATGCTGATCCATATCTAACGGAGTAAAACACTGGCTAAACAACAAGATACAGGTCAGGGTGAGGGGATACCAGTGGTGATTACCATAGCTCTGAAGTGGAGGCATTTCTTTCTGACTATAATTCTGTGATACAAAAAGTGAAAAACTAAAGCTGGATAAAAAGGTATGCTAATGACTACAAAATAAGTAACAATTACTTCAATAAAGGAAGCCCAAGTTCTCCAAGATGGTGTACAAAAATGTACAGCAGGTGCATTAGTAATGATCTCACCTTTAACAACAATAAATGTAGCACCATTAAGACCTGACAAAATGGGAAATTAATTAGGACTATAAAATAAAGAGTGAAATCATTAAGACAATTATTAACAAGAACAGAAGTGCATAATTTTAAAATGTGACCAGTGGGTATCTATCAAAGTCAGAGAAACATACTTTCACCAATCTTAATTCTAAGGGCAAGTGTAAACACTTCAAGAAGGTCACTATATCACGTTATAACTCACTTGTCTGACCACTATTAAATGAATATAAAGTTGCATTTTGTAGCCTTAGGAATCTTCATTGCATTTTGTTTGTTACAGGTCACTTGGATTTATCTTCTGCTGAACTATAAGGTGATATCTGGGCTGATTCTACTCAGAAGTCTCTACCTGAAACATTGCTGCAGGAAGAACTTAATACTGAAAACAAATACGAATAGAAACATGGTTCAAGTGCAATATTCATTGCTGTACAAAATGACTGAATATATTTCCCCTTACATTCATAAGCCAGCAAAATCAGAATAAAAATTCTCTCACCTCCAAAGCTTCATGCATAAATTCTCTACTGAAAAAATCCAAATACCTGTAAATATTGTAAATACCTCTCTGTACTCCAATAAAATGTTCATAATTTTTCAAGTCTTCTGTTTCGATTGCCAACATTTGATTAAACATTACTGACACGATTTGCATATAACTATGTTTGTAAATAATGTGAAAGATTTGTTTTTGCTTTCTAAAGAACGCTCCTTTTCTGAACATAACTAAATTCTCTTGTGTACATATTACTATGCTGGGTTTGAAAATGGCCAATATGGACAAGTGTAGCCATTAAGTACCTTTAAAATGTTATATAGATATATATGTACATAAGCATTTATAAATTCTATAATTTATGTGACATACATTTGAGCTGTGAGGAAGCTGAAACTATAAAAAACAAGGAAAATGTCAGAAGCACAAACAACTTAAGTTGTAATGCACAGACTTTGCATTTAAAATAAGGTGTGCTGTAAAAGAATACATCCTCAAAACAATCTACTATCATTTATGCAGACGCTCTAAAATATTGAGCTCCTTTTTATTCCAAACAAGTATTCTGGAAAAAAGAAAAAAAAAAATGAACTGCTAATTTTATGACAAGAGATTGATGACTCACCTCTTGGCGTTTAAGATCCAATCCTAGCAGACTAATGAAGCAGGTTACTTGAAAGAGAAAGTCAATGAACACCGCCATTCCAGCAAAAATGGAAAATGTGCGAACTGCAGGCATTGGGGATAATGCACCTAAGAGTAAGAGTAAACAGAAAGGTTAATTAACTTACTAAGAATTCAGCATTAAATTGGCATTGATGCAGTAACCTCTACAATAAAATATAAATGTTTCAATACTCTGATTACAGTTCTGATGTGTCTACATCATGGCATCTGTGTACAGGGAAACCTGAAAGCAAGAGGCAGGCTTAAGGAAATGCTATCCACATGCAAGGCAAAGTCGTTTCAGATTCTTTCTACCATGTACTTTGAACAAACTGCAGTATTACAAATGCAAATTTATTTGTTAGTAAAAACAGTATTTTTAACGGAGTAATGTGCTCTTTTGGCGCAAGGGGACCCACTGATCCAGAACCAAACCAAAAGCTCTCCTGTCTCACAAGTGATGTTATACTTTTCAGTGGACCCACAAAGGCTTCACAATAAGTCATTGTCATTGTCCATGCTGGTGTGAATGACCTGAGAAGTACCTCCCTGGACTACATGAAAAGAGACATAGAGGAGCTCTCTGAGCATGTAGCCCAGACTGGTATGACCCTGACCTTGAGTAACATCTTACCCTCACCAAGAATGATGCCACAATATGAAGACAAGATGATCAATTTCAACAATTGGCTTAAGTATTGGTGTCATTCAAAGGGGATCCAATGCCTGTCAGCTTGGGATGATATGCACGACAAGCCACGATGCTTTGCTAGGGACGGCTTGCACCTGTCACCCTGGGCTTCGGATATTGGCAAAGGCTCTTGCTACCCCATAGTGCCTTTTTTAGGCAAGGCTCAAAAGATAAACCCACCTCCATAGGTATCACAAGGGATAAGAAACTAAGAGTAATGCTACTCAACGCTAGAAGTCTAAACCTCAAGATGCACGCACGAAACTCTCCTTAGCATGGAGAACATCGATATCTGTGCAGTAACAGAAACCTGGTTCAGGACTCCCGAGAGCACCCCAGCACTACCAGGTTATACCTCATACCATGCTTTTCGCCCCAAAACTTGGACCGAACCACAAAAGGAGGGGGAGTATCGATATTCATCAAAGATACCCACACCTCCAAGTTGGTGGCAAAGCACGAAGCATCAGAGACTATCCATGTGCAACTAACAGTGGGTAAAACTGCCTTCCAGTTTATAGCCTGCTACAGACCACCCTCCCAAACCCAGGAACCCCACTCGGCCTTCCTGAGAACACTGGAAAATATGAAGGTCTCTCCGAACACCATTATATTGGGCGACTTCAACTACCCAAACATAGACTGGGAGCATTACTCTAGCTCCAACACCCTTGCCCAAAGGTTCCTAGAATTCATAAACTCAAATGCTATGGAACAACTTGTTACCACTCCCACAAGAGGGGAAAACATACTGGACCTGATCATCACCAACATGGGGACTCTATGCTCCAGACCAGAAGTGTATCCCTCACTGGTAAGATCAGACCATAAACTGATCTCACTGGATATTCACATCCCGACCCCACCCCCTGCCCAGAAAACCACAGTGAAAAACTTCTCTAAAGCAAATTTCACACTCCTCAAAACCAAGGTGGAATCCTTCAAAGCCCCCGGGCCTGTGGAAAATACGGCCCAGACCGCAGAATCCTTTATAAATGCATTCTATGACCACCTTCAGGAATGCATGGATCATGCAATCCCAAATAAAACCAAGACTCAATCCTCCAAAGGCAGACGACCTGTCTGGTGGACCCCAGCCATAAACAAACTATACAATAGGAGGAAGCTACTACATGATAGAGCAAAATCCCAAAAAGGGAAGGCATCTCTGATCAGTATTAGCAAAAAACTAAAGGCACTCATAAAATCGTCAAAGGCCAGCTTCGAGAGAAAAATTGCACAGGACACTAAAGATAATCACAAGGCTTTCTTTAGTTATGTTAGGAACCTGGGTGGGAATTCCCAGATATGCTCAGAATTAGTCCAAAATGACAAAAAATACACTGATCCCACAGACATTGCCAACATCCTAGCTGACAGGTTCAGCGCAAACTTCTGCCCCCCCCTACCAAAAGGGCAAATATCTATCCCAGAGTGCTGCCCCCCCGACATCTCAGATGCTCAGGTGGGAGCCGCCCTCTCCAAAGCAAAAAACACAGCATCAATGGGACCAGACGGTGTCCCAGGCTGCGTCCTACATGAACTCCAAGAAGAGCTAAACCCAAACATAAAACTACTGTTCAGTCTCAGCCTTACTACAGGATATGTACCCAAAGAGTGGCGTACAGCAACAGTGGTCCCTCTCCACAAAGGTGGTGCCTCAACGGACCCTGGAAACTATCGCCCCATAAGCCTGATTAGCTTGGTCTGCAAAGCTATGCAAAGGATCATCATGGACCTCATAAATAAAGATATTGGGGACCTACAGGCACTGGATCCTACCCAGTTTGGCTTTGTTAAGGGCAGATCCTGCCTCTTAAACCTGGTTGACTTCTTTGAAACAGTCACCAAGGCCATTGACGAAGGGAAGGTGGTCCACACAGCCTATCTGGACCTCGCAAAACCCTTCGATAAAATACCCCACTCAGGCATTATAGATAAGCTCACCAGCTTAAATATAAACCCCTATGTCACTAGATGGGTTGCAAACTGGCTCAAGGACAGAACCCACATGGTTAGAATTGCTGGAGCCATGTCAGACTCCAAACCAGTTACAAGTGGCGTCCCACAAGGCTCAGTCCTGGGACCTCTCCTGTTTGGTATATATTTCTCGGAGGAACAGGCCAACACGGAAGGACTGTGGCTGACCAAGTTCGCAGATGACTGCAAACTGGGTGCCATAATCGACTCTCCAGCCGACACAAGCATCCTCCAAAAGGGCCTCACAGAAACAGACAACTGGTGCCAAAGCCATGGCCTCAAGCTAAACGCCAAAAAGTGTATAGTCATCCCCTTTGGCAAAAACAAAGTGCCCACAAATTACCACATAGGTGGTAATCCATTAAGTACAGAAGAAGTCATTAGGGACCTGGGGACCCAAGTTGATAGCAATCTCTCATTTGACAACCACGTGGCCAAAGTGGTTAGAAAAACATTTTATATAGCCCACCTAATCATGAAGGGATTCACATCTAGATTAGGGGAGGTCATCGTGCCTCTTTACTCATCCCTCATCAGGCCCATAATAGAGTACAATGCCCCTTTTGGGATGTACCTTACCAAACACATGCAGCAACTGGAAAGACCCCAGAAGTACCTCA